>NC_134407.1:221954653-222323562 GCF_038048845.1 Mixophyes fleayi | reverse complement strand
TATGTGTGTGTGTGTATGTATGTGTGTGTGCTTGTGTGTATATGTGTATATGTATATATATATATGTGTGTGTGTGTATGTATGTGTGTGTGTGTGTGCATGTATGTGTGTATGTATGTGTGTGTGTATATATGTGTGTGTATTTTTATATATATATATATATACTAGAGATGGGAGGGTCCGGTTCTCCGAGAACCGAACCCACCCGAACTTTGGGTATCCGAGTACCGAGCTGAGCAGCTCGGTACTCTCCCGCCCATTCCGAATCCAAATCGAGGCCGAACGTCATTGTGACGTCGTCGGATCTCGGGACTCGGTTCTCGCGATACTTCAACTTTATAAATACACGCCTCCACAGCAATCCATCGCCATTTGACAGAGGGAGAGAGCAGGGTGTAGTCATAGGCTAATTAGAGCAGGGACAGAGAATACAATATTGTTCTTGCAATTGCTCTAACCAAAATCGCTAGTGCAGAGAGGAGGATAGAGGTTTATTATTTTTTCTTCATATTTGGCACTCCCCAGCGCTTTTGGGGTGTCCCCCATAATTGTGCATAAATATTTCTGGCTGTCAAAAGTAGAGATGGTCACTGACCCCCGTGTTTTGGTTTTGGATTCGGTTTTGGATCTGGATTACCGTCGTGTTTTGGTTTTGGTTTTGGTTTTGCAAAACCGCCATTGCGTGTTTTGGTTTTGGTTTTGGTTTTGTTTGGTTTTGTTTTGCTATTTTTTGGGAAAATCCATGTTTTTGGGCCTAAATTAACCCAATTTAGTGCTCCAACTGTTTTAGAGACAAGTAATCTAATTGTTGAGGTAATAAATCATCCAAAAAAACAGTTTAATTCTTCGTTGGTAGGCCTATTCTACACACAAAACAGATTGTCTTCCTCTCCATCTATGCATATTGGCAATGCAGCCATCGTCTTTGAATGTATATTACACCCTACACTTATAGTTAAATATGTAAAGAAATGGAAAAAGCCAGTTTGGTTTCTGTCTCTCAAGGCCCCCCTCCACTTGTATAAAATACCAAAAAATTCAGCCATTATAGACTGTACAATCTTAATTGACATGGAGAAAGCCAGTTTGGTTTCTGTCTCTCTAGGCCCCCCTCCACTTGTATAAAATACTAATAAATTCAGCCGTTATATACTGTACAATATAAATTGAAATGGACAAAGGCAGTTTGGTATCTGTCTGTATCAGATCCTCTCTCCACTAGGAGTAAAATAGAAAACTATTCAGCCGTTATATAATCTAGAATATAAATAGAAATTGAGAAAGGCGATTTGGTATCTGTCTGCATCATAATCATCAACATCATCATTAGCGCCCTCGTCGCCTACACAAATCTCCCCCTTATCCTCTTCTAATTCCAAAGTGGCATCCTCAATTTGGGTATCACCAGCTACACTCGGGCTATTAAGGCACACATCAGCAGAATGCTCACGATTAGACATCCCACTGTTGGATGGACTCTCTAGAGGGATTGTTGTCATTTGTGAATCAGAGCAAATATTCTCCTGTAATGCCTCACTGTTATCTTGCAGCTCGGCTTTGACGCGTAACAGTAGTTGTGCACCAATTGTAGGCTGGGTAACTTTTTGGGATCTGCCACTAATAGCCAAAGGTGAAGGCCTCATTCTCTCTTTGCCACTGCGTGTGTAGAATGGCATGCTTGCAATTTTTTTTTTATCGTCACTTAACTTTTGCTCAGTTACACTTCTTTTTCGCTTCAATACAGTAAATTTTATTTTGGTTTTTGTTTTTTGCACTAATTTGAAAACACTCTGTTGTTTGACATCGCCTTGGCCAGATGACGTACTGGGAACACTAACATCAGGACTGGTGACAGAACCTGGTTGCTCATTCAGATCATATGTGGACTGCTTTGAATCCATTCTGAGCGCAAACCACTGGGGAGTGCTAAAAATTATTTAGTAGATTCTGCTGACAGTTATGACTTTTGACAGCCAGAAATATTAATGCACAATTAGGGAGGACACCCCAAAAGCATTGAGGAGTGCTACAAATTATTTAGTAGATACTGCTGACAGATATGACTTTTGACAGCCAGAAATATTAATGCACAATTAGGGAGGACACCCCAAAAGCACTGAGGAGTGCTACAAATTATTTAGTAGATACTGCTGACAGATATGACTTTTGACAGCCAGAAATATTAATGCACAATTAGGGAGGACACCCCAAAAGCACTGAGGAGTGCTACAAATTATTTAGTAGATACTGCTGACAGATATGACTTTTGACAGCCAGAAATATTAATGCACAATTAGGGAGGACACCCCAAAAGCACTGAGGAGTGCTACAAATTATTTAGTAGATACTGCTGACAGATATGACTTTTGACAGCCAGAAATATTAATGCACAATTAGGGAGGACACCCCAAAAGCACTGAGGAGTGCTACAAATTATTTAGTAGATACTGCTGACAGATATGACTTTTGACAGCCAGAAATATTAATGCACAATTAGGGAGGACACCCCAAAAGCACTGAGGAGTGCTAAAAATTATTTAGTAGATACTGCTGACAGATATGACTTTTGACAGCCAGAAATATTTATGCACAATTATGGGGGACACCCCAAAAGCACTGGGGAGTGCCAAATATGAAGAAAAAATAATAAACCTCTATCCTCCTCTCTACACTAGCGATTTTGGTTAGAGCAATTGCAAGAACAATATTGTATTCTCTGTCCCTGCTCTAATTAGCCTATGACTACACCCTGCTCTCTCCCTCTGTCAAATGGCGAGGGATTGCTGTGGAGGCGTGTATTTATAAAGTTGAAGTATCGCGAGAACCGAGCCCCGAGATCCGACGACGTCACAATGACGTTCGGCCTCGATTTGGATTCGGAATGAGCGGGAGAGTACCGAGCTGCTCAGCTCGGTACTCGGATACCCAAAGTTCGGGTGGGTTCGGTTCTCGGAGAACCGGACCCGCCCATCTCTAGTCAAAAGTCATATCTGTCAGCAGTATCTACTAAATAATTTTTAGCACTCCTCAGTGCTTTTGGGGTGTCCTCCCTAATTGTGCATTAATATTTCTGGCTGTCAAAAGTCATATCTGTCAGCAGTATCTACTAAATAATTTTTAGCACTTCTCAGTGCTTTTGGGGTGTCCTCCCTAATTGTGCATAAATATTTCTGGCTGTCAAAAGTCATATCTGTCAGCAGTATCTACTAAATAATTTTTAGCACTCCTCAGTGCTTTTGGGGTGTCCTCCCTAATTGTGCATTAATATTTCTGGCTGTCAAAAGTCATATCTGTCAGCAGTATCTACTAAATAATTTTTAGCACTCCTCAGTGCTTTTGGGGTGTCCTCCCTAATTGTGCATTAATATTTCTGGCTGTCAAAAGTCATATCTGTCAGCAGTATCTACTAAATAATTTTTAGCACTCCTCAGTGCTTTTGGGGTGTCCTCCCTAATTGTGCATTAATATTTCTGGCTGTCAAAAGTCATATCTGTCAGCAGTATCTACTAAATAATTTTTAGCACTCCTCAGTGCTTTTGGGGTGTCCTCCCTAATTGTGCATTAATATTTCTGGCTGTCAAAAGTCATATCTGTCAGCAGTATCTACCAAATAATTTTTAGCACTCCTCAGTGCTTTTGGGGTGTCCTCCCTAATTGTGCATTAATATTTCTGGCTGTCAAAAGTCATACCTGTCAGCAGTATCTACTAAATAATTTTTAGCACTCCTCAGTGCTTTTGGGGTGTCCTCCCTAATTGTGCATTAATATTTCTGGCTGTCAAAAGTCATATCTGTCAGCAGTATCTACTAAATAATTTTTAGCACTCCTCAGTGCTTTTGGGGTGTCCTCCCTAATTGTGCATTAATATTTCTGGCTGTCAAAAGTCATATCTGTCAGCAGTATCTACCAAATAATTTTTAGCACTCCTCAGTGCTTTTGGGGTGTCCTCCCTAATTGTGCATTAATATTTCTGGCTGTCAAAAGTCATTTCTGTCAGCAGTATCTACTAAATAATTTTTAGCACACCTCAGTGCTTTTGGGGTGTCCTCCCTAATTGTGCATTAATATTTCTGGCTGTCAAAAGTCATTTCTGTCAGCAGTATCTACTAAATAATTTTTAGCACTCCTCAGTGCTTTTGGTGTGTCCTCCCTAATTGTGCATTAATATTTCTGGCTGTCAAAAGTCATATCTGTCAGCAGTATCTACCAAATAATTTTTAGCACTCCTCAGTGCTTTTGGGGTGTCCTCCCTAATTGTGCATTAATATTTCTGGCTGTCAAAAGTCATTTCTGTCAGCAGTATCTACTAAATAATTTTTAGCACACCTCAGTGCTTTTGGGGTGTCCTCCCTAATTGTGCATTAATATTTCTGGCTGTCAAAAGTCATTTCTGTCAGCAGTATCTACTAAATAATTTTTAGCACACCTCAGTGCTTTTGGGGTGTCCTCCCTAATTGTGCATTAATATTTCTGGCTGTCAAAAGTCATATCTGTCAGCAGTATCTACTAAATAATTTTTAGCACACCTCAGTGCTTTTGGGGTGTCCTCCCTAATTGTGCATTAATATTTCTGGCTGTCAAAAGTCATAACTGTCAGCAGAATCTACTAAATAATTTTTAGCACTCCCCAGTGGTTTGCGCTCAGAATGGATTCAAAGCAGTCCACATATGATCCGAATGAGCAACCAGGTTCTGTCACCAGTCCTGATGTTAGTGTTCCCAGTACGTCATCTGGCCAAGGCGATGTCAAACAACAGAGTGTTTTCAAATTAGTGCAAAAAACAAAAACCAAAAAAAAATTTACTGTATTGAAGCGAAAAAGAAGTGTAACTGAGCAAAAGTTAAGTGACGATAAAAAAAAAATTGCAAGCATGCCATTCTACACACGCAGTGGCAAAGAGAGAATGAGGCCTTCACCTTTAGCTATTAGTGGCAGATCCCAAAAAGTTACCCAGCCTACAATTGGTGCACAACTACTGTTACGCGTCAAAGCCGAGCTGCAAGATAACAGTGAGGCATTACAGGAGAATATTTGCTCTGATTCACAAATGACAACAATCCCTGTGGAGAGTCCATCCAACAGTGGGATGTCTAATCGTGAGCATTCTGCTGATGTGTGCCTTAATAGCCCGAGTGTAGCCGGTGATACCCAAATTGAGGATGCCACTTTGGAATTAGAAGAGGATGAGGGGGAGATTTGTGTAGGCGACGAGGGCGCTAATGAGGATGTTGATGAGGATGAGGTTGTTTGTGTAAGTCCTGCACCAGTGGCAGCAGTTCTGGCACGTGACAAGAAAAAGGCCATTGTCATGCCTGGGCATAAAACAAAAAAATCCACTTCTTATGTGTGGAATTATTTCTACCCAAATCCAGACAACAATTGTATAGCCATTTGTAGTGTATGTGAAGCCACAGTCAGTCGAGGGAGGGACCTTAACCATCTTGGAACCTCGTCTATGTTACGCCATTTAACGAGAGTTCATGGCAAAGTGTTGGGAAAAGCTGAAAGTTCTTCCCAAAAGAATACAAGCACTCCCTCATCAGCTAAGACCCTCCGCTCACCGACATACCGACAGCTACAAAATACACCCACCACACCATCCTCATCAATATCCTCAGTAGCGCTCGGAGTTAGCCCGGCATCCCACTTAAGGCTGGATGACTCCGGCACTATTATTGATTCCTCTGAAGAAAGCGTTAGTCCTGCTGCTGCTGTTGCTGCTGCTGGGGGTGAATCGTCATCCCAGAGGCAGGTTAATAAAATGAGCAGTCCTACATTTCAGCAATTAACTGTGAAACAATCATTTGCGAGGGGAAGCAAATATGACAGCAGTCACCCAGTCGCCAAGCGAATCACAGACGCCATGGCTGCAATGTTAGTGTTAGATCTGCGTCCAATCTCCACAATAAACGCAGCTGGTTTTTCACAGTTAATTGAGGTTTTGTGTCCGCGTTACAGAATTCCATCGCGACACCATTTCTCCCGTAAAGCTATTCCACAACTATACCAAAAAGTGTGTAAAAATGTAGAGATTGCGCTGAAAAATGCCATTCTGCCCACTGTTCACTTAACCACAGATATGTGGACAAGTGGAAGTGGCCAAACCAAAGACTATATGACTGTGACAGCCCACTGGGTTGGTCATTCACCTTCACCAGCAGGAACAGCAGCAGCATGTACACCACTACGTAACATTTGTCACAGGCAGGCCACTCTTTGTATCACCGGCTTCACTAACAGGCATACGGCTGACAATTTGTTACGCAAACTGAGAGATGTGATTGATGCATGGCTTATACCACTCGGACTCTCCCCAGGGTATGTCATTTCAGATAACGCCAACAATATAGTGCGAGCATTACAGCTGGGTGATTTCCAACATATTCCCTGTTTTGCTCACACCATCAACTTGGTGGTGCAGAGCTTCCTACGAAATAACCGTGAGGTGCAGGAGATGCTTTCGGTGGCCCGTAAAATTTCAGGCCATTTCAGGCATTCAGCCACAGCATGTAGGAGATTACAGCAGCTCCAAGAGCAGTTTAACTTGCCCTGCCACCAACTTAAGCAAGAGGTGGTAACTCGGTGGAATTCCACCCTGTACATGCTTCAGAGGATGGAGGAACAGCGCAAAGCCATCCAAGCATATTGCACAAGTCATGACATTGGGAAAGGAGGGGGGATGTATTTCACTCTTGCACAGTGGGGAATCCTTTCAGTGCTGTGCAAGGTGCTGAAACCATTTGAAGTTGTGACATGTGAGGTCAGTGCAGACTCTGCTAGTTTGAGCCAAGTCATTCCTTTAATTAGACTATTGGAAAAGCAGATTGAGAAAATGAAGGAGGAGCTGAAAGCAAGCAATTCAGCAAAGTATGTTGGCCTTGTCGATCAAGTACTTAATTCGCTTCTCAATGATCCTCGAGTTATTAAGATCTTGAACTCGGATCAGTACGTTTTGGCCACTGTGCTTGATCCAAGGTTTAAAACCTACATTGAGTCTTTACTTGTAAATGAGCGAGATGTGAACTTTTGCAAGGAGCTATTGCTCAGCAAGTTGGCCGCTGAACTGGGCCTCGGCTTGACGACGTGTCCTCCTTCACTTTCTCAAGCTGTTGCTCGTAAAAAATTAAATTTCCAAAAAAGAAGCAGGGAAGACACAGGGGGCAGACCAGAACAATTTAACATCTGGGCTGGTTTGAAGGATTTTTCAAAAAAATGTGTCACTTTGCCCATAACTCCATCCAATATGAGTATAAACATGCAAAGGATGGTGGAGGATTACTTTCAAGAGGTAGTTGATATGGAAATGTCAGACAGTCCCTTTCCTTACTGGGAAGAAAAGCAGGCCATTTGGAAACCCATGTACAAACTTGCTTTGCAATACCTAAGCTGCCCACCCTCCAGTGTGTACTCTGAACGAGTGTTCAGCACAGCAGGGAACTTAGTCAGTGATCGCCGTAGAAGGTTACTTCCCAAAAATGTGGAGAAAATGATGTTTATAAAAATGAACTACATCTTCCACGAGGAAGGCCTTCACCATCCAAGACATCCAAGCACTGACTGTTCTCTAATGGCGGATTCAAGCGGCGATGAATTGATAGTCTGTGATGATGACGTACACACTGATGAGGGTGAGGATTAAGCTGAAGATGATGCCGATAACATCTTTTTAAAACTTTCTATGTAAGTGTAGGGTGCAATCTACCCCCAAAGAGGAAAGGGACTTGTGGCATTTCCATATCACATACCATCTTGAAAGGCTGCTGTTAGGGCAATTTATCCTTAAGGGTAGGGTGTCATAGACAGAGTGACCCTAAACTGGCTTTGTCCATTTTTCATAATATTGTACAGTCTATAATGGCTGAATTTTTGGGTATTTTATACAAGTGGAGGGGGGCCTAGAGAGACAGAAACCAAACTGGCTTTTTCCATGTCAATTAATATTGTACAGTATATAATGGCTGAATTTTTTGGTATTTTATACAAGTGGAGGGGGGCCTAGAGAGACAGAGTGACCCCAAACTGGCTTTCTCCATGTCAATTAATATTGTACAGTCTATAATGGCTGAATTTTTTGGTATTTTATACAAGTGGAGGGGGGCCTTGAGAGACAGAAACCAAACTGGCTTTTTCCATTTCTTTACATATTTAACTATGAGTGTAGGGTGTAATATACATTCAAAGACGATGGCTGCATTGCCAATATGCATAGATGAAGAGGAAGACAATCTGTTTTGTGTGTAGAATAGGCCTACCAACGAAGAATTAAACTGTTTTTTTGGATGATTTATTACCTCAACAATTAGATTACTTGTCTCTAAAACAGTTGGAGCACTAAATTGGGTTAATTTAGGCCCAAAAACATGGATTTTCCAAAAAAATAGCAAAACAAAACCAAACAAAACCAAAACCAAAACACGCAATGGCGGTTTTGCAAAACCAAAACCAAAACCAAAACATGACGGTAATCCAGATCCAAAACCGAATCCAAAACCAAAACACGGGGGTCAGTGACCATCTCTAATATATACACATGTACGCACACTTATATACACACACACATACATACACACATACATACACACACACATATATATATATACATATACACATACACACACAAGCACACACACACACACACACACACATATACACATACATACACACACACATACACACACACACACATATATATATATATATATATATATATATATACATACACACACATACATACATACACACACACATATATACATATATATACACACACACACACACACATGTGGCACCAAAAAGTATTAGTCCTCTGACTACTACTGTGTGTAACATTCCATGACCCTTTGCAGAGAGTTGCAAGTTATGTAACACTTCACGACTCCGCTGATCCCGGCTAATGGCTGTACCAAGTACACCCAGGGAAGTAGTATATGTTGGCGAAATGACCTAGGCATACTAATCTGTATTATTATTTTAACAGCTCAAGAAGACAGCCATATTGGGATCCAGCCTGACGTGGTTTCCAATATCTCTACCAATCTGAAAATCCTCTAACCCTAAATGTGATATTTTCTAAAATTAACAAATAAAAAAAACAAATTCTAAATACCAAAATTAATTTTTTTTATTTATTTTTTTTAATGTAGAAAATTTTTATTCTGGCTAATTTCTTTGTTTTCCAGTTTGTTTGCTTGTTGTGGTTGCTTAGTTAGTAAAATAAACACCAAACAAAAAATTGGTGTGTGTGTCTTTTTTAATTTTTTAAAAAAAAGTGTCTTCATGTGAATTTGAATAATAATGAAGGTACATTTTGAACATAAATTAATATTTAACTTACATTGGTCCCTTCCTACTAGACATTAACTCCCATTCATTTTTAGTCATAGGAAAGTTTGTGATAACAGCACTATATAGACCTCCCCTGACAGGTGTGTGTGGGGTAATAGTAATAATACATGAAAGTAATTTGTCCCTGGTGCACTACAGGTCCCAGGATGGCCCGACTCCCATTAAGTAGCACTATTACTACAAGCACAATCATACTTCATGGCTGCAAGGCCCTGCTGGGACCTGTAGTGTCCCCAAGACACATTTATATACAACACAGACACCGTGTAAACATCATTGTTAAAGACTCCAATGACACACACGTTATTGATCCCCTCCATGAAGGGTCTGTCAGGTGTAATACACAGTGTGATCCAAATGGAACCAGAACCCAGGTAGATAATGCAAAATCAGCTGCTCTGTAAGGTAATCTCTTTGTAAATACGTTATTAATATTTTAAAAAACGTTTATAATTAAACATATCAAATTATAATAAATAAATAGCTCAGTGCAGTAGATTTTAGTTGCGCTGGGTTCTGATGAGTTAAAGTGACTCCTTATCGAACAACCTCGAGTTTATTGTGCAGGACAGTTAGTGATAATTATTACTAATAATTAAAATTATTATTTATTAACTCATATATATATATATAAACTTAATGTACGTCCAGATAATGTGGTATGTCCCTAAGAACAGTTCTGTACAGTACACTCATTATAATATTTATATAATTATCACAAAATAAACTAATCGCATCTCAACACTGGGCAAATCCACAGAACTGATCTATTTCTATAAGGGACATTTTCATTGAGTTCTCTAAAGTCCGTTGTCCGTGCTGCCTTCAGACCATGTTTTCTGTTGTTGGACACCAGTTCTGTTACGTCACTTTTTACACTATGTAGGCGACTTGTGACCGAATTCATATTGATAAGTATCTGATGATACGTTGCTTGATGAATTCGATCGTACGTTGTTTTCTCTCATGGCCGTATAATACGTTGCGCAAGTTGCTAATATGATGCGT
Source organism: Mixophyes fleayi (assembly GCF_038048845.1). NCBI lineage: Eukaryota > Metazoa > Chordata > Amphibia > Anura > Limnodynastidae > Mixophyes > Mixophyes fleayi. The sequence continues at coordinate 222,313,208 of NC_134407.1, read as the reverse complement.
ACGCTAGTGAATCAGGCTCCAGGTGTTTTATCATATCCCTCCTCGGTATACAAGTCTTTCTTCAATTAGCATTTTAACACTTACAATATTTTATAAGATCAGTAAATGTGAGGATACTGGGATTAACGTAACCTTCTCCACCGCACAGCTGGCCTACCCGGTACCTATCTAAGGTTCAACATCACCCAGGCAAATATCCAAAAAAACACAAATAAGTTTATTTAACAAAATGGTAGCACAAAACAGCAACAACAGATGTAAATAGTAACTTGCAACAAATATCACTACAGTCTGGCATAGACAATATACAGGGTATAATAAAACACCTCACCAGTATCCTTGTCAGGGACTGCTGCCTCTCTCCTTTAAGACTACCAGCAAACGTAGTGGCCCTAAGTAACTGTCACTCCGGTTTCGATGGACACACAGCTCCCCAAGATTTGAAGAGGTAGATCAGGGCACGGCAGTACTCCGGGGACCGATTGTCCCTTTCCTGTCAATGGCAGAGCTTAATATATCTCAACGCCAGCCTGACCTCAGCTATCACTGGGTAGTGAATGCCAGCTTGCTGTCCTCTCTAGCTGTCTTTTAAACCCAGAAATGTCCTCATCAGCAATTCCAGGACCGGCCTGAATGGTCCTTTCCTTTCTTTACCTTTTCACAGGTAAACATACAGACCAGGAGATAGCAGATGAATCACTCCTGATTTAATTAGGAACATATATTGTTATGTGGCTATACCGGAAAGTTTGTTTAAACAGAGATCAGGATCCAGACATCTTTACATTTAAATACACAATGCAGTCCTATGTAATTACCTAGAGCTGTGTCTGTAGACCCATTTCCTATGCTAGTACACATAGATCCATAGCTAAACGAAGACAAAGGGACCCCCTGGTGTGATGTACATTCATACAGGACTGGTGGACAATAATCCTTTTGCCTAGACTGAAACAATGGACTAGTCTGCAGGATAACAATACATGCTGGCAGACGTTTTAACTACTTTCAAAATAGAATATACACAAGCTTAAATATGACTGAGAAATATGGTGAACCAGAGGGCTAGAAAAAGTATATGTTATTATAGTCCGCAGTTGACAGGTTGAGGTGATATTAATACCTCGTTTCCCCACAGTATATATTGTGAAGTATATAATTATAATTATGCCTGCACCTCTCAGTTAAAATGTATCAGGTATGGTAAAGACTTGCGTTCCACATATATGTATTGTGGCAAGAGCCCGCTACTGCAGAAGCACACGCGAACAACTTCTTCTTTTTATGCAGCTTTATTGTCAGGATGGTTTAAAATGTATTTGACACCATACGAATTGCACAGCAAATTATGGAGACCCTAAACGCTAGCTAGACATAGACAATCTCTCTCAAGACCAGCCAGCTTCCCCAGCGTTGGTCTCTCTGAACAAATAACACAATCAAGATTTTATACATGATACTCCTCCCCCAGCCTTAGCTTGATGGGCAGGTGACACACCCACCTTCTCTTTAAGAGAAAACGCCCATCACTGGCTCTGTTTGCACTAACAGACACACCCTGTCTGTTTGCTGAGAGGAAATCATGTAAGTTAACAAAACTTTAAACTACACATAAGTTTTCACCTGGTTTAATCTCAAACTAGGTGCATAACTGCGCCAATGTTTTATTCTGCTTGTATGCTTTCTCTGCATCTTGTCAGATAAATGCCTCCCTTTGTTACAGTATATAGATTAATGCAATGGACATTGTGAGTGACAACTACTTCTCTGACAGCTCCAATGGTAATAAATCTTAGAAATGGGGCCTTAATGATGATGCAATTAATAACAACTGAAAAAAATTACATTGTACATAATATGTTTCACCAAATTACAATAATAGTGAAAGAAGAATAAAACAACATCAAACATTGGTGTTTAAATTGAAATAGTAAAAACATGTCAAAATAAAATAATAATTCATAGTAAATACTGTTACTCAATTAAAGGTAGTAACAAGAAATAAACATCAAGCTTGTAATGTTAAAGCATTCAATTCACTGCCAGGGGTTTGGTGAGTTGACACGATACATAGAGATTTCCAAAGTATATCTAGATATCAGGAAATTCGGTGTGAGGTGTGCTGAATGTGAGATGTGATGGAAGAGGTAGGCTTTATGTGAGGAGCGCTGGATGTGAGGTGCCCTGGATGTGAAGTTTGAAAGATGTGAGGTGCGCTGGATGTGAGGAGTGCTGGATGTGATGTGGGCTGGATGTGAGGAGAGCTGGATGTGAGGAGAGCTGGATGTGAGGATAGCTGGATGTGAGGAATGCTGGATGTGAGGAGAGCTGGATGTGAGGTGCGCTGGATGTGAGGAGAGCTGGATGTGAGGAGAGCTGGATGTGAGGTGCGCTGGATGTGAGGAGAGCTGGATGTGAGGATAGCTGGATGTGAGGAACGCTGGATGTGAGGTGGGTTGGATGTGAGGAGAGCTGGATGTGAGGAGAGCTGGATGTGAGGTCTGCTGGATGTGAGGAGAGATGGATGTGAGGAGAGCTGGAGGTGAGGAGAGTTTGATGTGAGGTGTGCTGGATGTGAGGAGAGATGGATGTGAGGATAGCTGGATGTGAGGAACACTGGATGTGAGGAGAGCTGGATGTGAGGTGCGCTGGATGTGAGGAGAGCTGGATGTGAGGTGTGCTGGATGGAAGGAGAGATGGATGTGAGGAGAGCTGGATGTGAGATGTGCTGGATGTGAGAAGCGCTAGATGTGAGGAGAGCTGGATGTGAGGAGAGTTGGATGTGAGGTGTGCTGGATGTGAGGTGTGCTGGATGTGAGATGTGCTGGATGTGAGATTTGATTTATGTGAGCTGTGCTGGATGTGAGGAGAGCTGGATGTAAGGAGTGCTGGATGTGAGGAGTGCTGGATGTGAGGTGCGCTGGATGTGAGGTGTGCTGGATGTGAGATGTGCTGGATTTGAGGATCGCTGGATGTGAGGAGAGCTGGATGTGAGGTGTGCTGGATGTGAGGAGAGCTGGATGTGAGAAGAGCTGGATGTGAGGTGTGCTGGATGTGAGGAAAGCTGCATGGGAGGAGAGCTGGATGTGAGAAGCGCTAGATGTGAGGAGAGTGGATGTGAGGAGAGACGGATGTGAGATGTGCTGGATGTGAGATGTGCTGGATGTGAGGTTTGCTGGAATTGAGAGGTGCTGGATGTGAGATGTGCTGGATGTGAGATGTGCTGGTTGTGAGATGTGCTGGATGTGAGGAAAGCTGCATGTGAGGAGAGCTGGATGTAAGAAGCGCTAGATGTGAGGAGAGCTGGATGTGAGGAGAGACGGATGTGAGGTGTGCTGGATGTGAGGTGTGCTGGATGTGAGGTGCGCTGGATGTGAGATGTGCTGGATGTAAGGTATGATGGATGTGAGGTATGATGGATGTGAGGTGTGCTGGGTGTGAGGTGTGCTTGATGTGAGGTGTGCTGGATGTGAGATGCGCTGGATGTGAGGTGCGCTGGATGTGAGGTGTGCTGGATGTGAGGTGCGCTGGATGTGAGATGTGCTGGATGTGAGGTATGATGGATGTGAGGTGTGCTGGGTGTAAGATGTGCTGAATGTGATGTGTGCTGGATGTGAGGAGGGTTGGATGTGAGATGTGCTGGATGTGAGATGTGCTGAATGTGATGTGTGCTGGATGTGAGGTGGGCTGCATGTGAGGAGGGTTGGATGTGTGGTATGCTGGATGTGAGGTGTGCTGGATGTGAGGAGGGTTGGATGTGTGGTGTGCTGGATGTGAGGAGGGTTGGATGTGAGATGTGCTGGATGTGAGGTGTGCTGGATGTGAGGTGTGCTGGATGTGAGAAGAGCTGGATGTGAAATGTGCTGGATGTGAGGTGTGCTGGATGTGAGGAGAGCTGGATGTGAGAAGCGCTAGATGTGAGGTGCACTGGATGTGAGGTGTGCTGGATATCAGATGTGCTGGATGTGAAATTTGATTTATGTGAGGTGTGCTGGATGTGAGGTGTGCTGGATGTAATATATACTGGATGTAATGTATGCTGGATGTGAGGTGTGCTGGAATTGAGATGTGCTGGATGTGAGGTCCAATGAATGTGAGAGGTGCTGGATGTGAGGAGTGCTGGATGTGAGATGTGCTGGATGTGAGGAGAGCTGGATGTGAGAGGTGCTGGATGTGAGATGCGCTTGTCACTCACCGGACTGTGAGTGCCACTTCCCGTGTATTCAGGAACCGTGGCCGTCCGCCATCCTGAGGGTCTGCGCATGTGCAGCCCTTATCAAACCTTCAGTACCTGTTGCTTTTAATTGATTGGATGATCAGGCAACCCTCCCTATTTAAACCACCTGTGATCATTTCCTGGTTGCCTGATCTTGGAGTCTCATTCCCCATGAGCCTCTGAAGGTGTTCCAGTGTTCCTCGTGTATTCAGCTCCTGCTGATTCCTGTTCACTTCAACTCTCCTGTGTTCATCGTGTCTGCACTCAGCTGATTCCTATCCGCTGCCTCCGTTACTTCTACAGAGTTCCTGTTCACTTCAACTTTCCTGTGTTCATCGTGTCTGCACTCAGCTGATTCCTATCCGCTGCCTCCGTTACTACTACTGAGTTCCTGCTCACTTCAACTCTCCTGTGTTCATCGTGCCTGCACTCAGCTGATTCCTATCCGCTGCCTCCGTTACTACTACAGAGTTCCTGATCGTCTCAACTCTCCTGGGTTTATCGTGTCAGCGCCCCGCTGCCTTCACCTCTACTACTGGATACCAGACAGCCTCAACTCTCCTGTGTTCTTCATGTTTCCAGTTCCACTTACTACTGCTTCCTGAGTATTGCTTCGTTCATTCTGGATTACCTGCCGTGCGCTGCACCAACCTGATTACCGCTTCCACCCTCCAGTGGTCCCTCCTCCTGCCGGCCTTCAGCCATTCAGGTATCCCTGCACGTCTCTCTGACAGCCTGCTCTCCTGAACCGCGGTATGCATACTTTCCATTGACTTTGCTTGTGTATTGCATATCCATCTGGACTGAGTTGTGTTCTCCTCCGGAGCCTCCTATCTACTGAAGCTATTGTTACTATTGATTTTGCTTGTGTATTGCATATCCATCTGGACTGAGTTGTGTTCTCCTCCGGAGCCTCCTATCCACTGAAGCTATTGTTACCATTGACTTTGTTTCCTATTGCCTGGATAGTTATTGTGACTTTGTATACTTAAGCAGTGCTTGTCAGTTATCGTTGTATTGTGGATATCATCGTGGGATCAAGTTCTGTGTGCCCTGTGTATACTCTGCTTTACATTCATCTCCTCGTGCCCCTCCTCACATATATATAGCAGTGGTACAACTTGCTGACGCAGACCACTGACTCCTGTTCCCTGTGACACCAGTTTCAAGTATCCTCTCACATAAGCAGTGGTACAACTTGCTATACGCAGACCACTGACTTCCCTGTTACCTACCTTCACCTGGATTCCATTCCTTCACCTAGACAGCGGTACAACTTGCTATACGCAGACCGCTGACTCTCACTACCTCCTCGCTACTCCTGGACATTCCTCCTCACTATAGCAGTTGTACAACTTGCTATACGCAGACCACTGACTTTCTTCACGTTCCCTTGTCCATCTGGTTCCTAGTGTACATTCATCTACGCATTACCAGTTGCTGCTAGTCATAGACTTTCCTCGAGCATTCTCTCACCATCTGCTGTTTCTCCTGTTCCGTTGTCACCCTGCTACCAGAGAATCATAGTACCAACTATATTACTCTGGTAAGTCCATCATCTGGTGATATCCTGGGCAAAGACTCCTAGTGCCCGTGACAGTAAGATCAGGCCATGACAGACCCAGGTGCGGAACCTACAGCTAAAGAGATGCTGCAGCGTTTGGTTACCCGTGTTGAACAACGGCAGGTTCGCCGGCAACATTTGCGGCAGTGTTACCAGACGTTGGCCTCCCAAAGAACGTCTGAGCAAAATATCACAGCTACTGTTGATGCTCCTGTGCCTTCCTCCATTTCCCCAGTGCCATCCCAGTTGTCTACTGCTTCCACGCTTCACCTGCCTACTCCGTCAAAATATGATGGAGACCCCAAAACATGCAGGGGTTTTCTAAATCAATGCTCAGTTCATTTTGAGCTCCAACCTCACAATTTCTCTACTCATCGTTCCAGAGTGGCCTATCTCATTTCCTTGTTTTCCGGACAAGCTCTCGCATGGGCTTCCCCTCTGTGGGAAAGAAATGATCCATTAGTACAGGATAGTGCCAAATTTATTTCCACGTTTCAAAGTGTATTTGATGAACCTGGTCGTGTTATTTCCGCTGCATCCAGCATCCTCCGTCTACGTCAGGGTTCTCGTACAGTAGGCCAGTACGTCATTCAATTTCGGATATTAGCCTCTGAACTTCAGTGGAACACTGAAGCATTAATTGCCGCCTTCTGGCAGGGGCTTTCTGATAAAATTAAAGATGCACTGACTACTCAAGAATTACCTACTTCTCTAGAAGATTTGATTTCTCTTTGCCACCGTGTAGACATAAGATTTCGTGAAAGAGAGTCTGAAAAAACAACTTCATTTAAAGCACCTCTTCGCTCAAGCCCTCAAGTTAGCCCAGTTTCATCTCCGGTGATACCCATGGAGATAGGTCGCTCCAAATTAACTTCAGAGGAGAGGGACCGAAGAGTAAAAAATAGACTTTGTATCTATTGTGCTGATTCTACTCATCTTCTCAATTCATGCCCTAAAAAAATCGGAAAATGCCAGGCCCTAACCAGTTCTGGAGAGGTGAAGTTAGGGTCCATGGAGTCCTCTCCATGTTCTACGAAATTAAAAGTTTGTGCTTTTAATGTTACAGTTTCCTTTGCTACCAAATCCTTTAAGTCCCAAGCACTTATTGACTCTGGAGCTGCAGGAAATTTTATTGCTAAATCCCTCGTGAATCAATGGTCCCTACCAGTGATAACTTTAAAGACACCTATTACTGTGACTGCTATCGATGGATCACGCATTATTAATGGTCTCATCACCCAGAGTACATCTCCAGTAACCCTTCAAATTGGTGTATTACACCAGGAAGAAATTTCACTTTTAATTCTTCCTGTTACTACCAGTCCTATTGTTTTAGGCCTTCCATGGCTTTAACGTCACTCCCCTCAGATTGACTGGCACACTCCTCAAGTTACGTCTTGGGGGCCTGAATGTCATCATCGTTGCCTCTCTCAAGTCGTTCCTCTCAGAATACAGCAATCCTCCATTTCACCTTCCTCACCGGGACTTCCTCCTCAGTATGCTTCTTTTGCCGATGTATTTGATAAAACTCAATCTGAACGTCTTCCTCCTCATCTTTCGAGGGACTGTCCGATTGATCTTCAACCTGGCAAGACTCCTCCCAGGGGACGTGTGTATCCACTTTCGTTACCTGAAACTCAAGCTACATCTGAATACATCCAAGAGAATCTCCAGCGAGGATTTATTCGACCTTCTACCTCTCCCGCTGGAGCCGGGTTTTTCTTCGTAAAAAAGAAGGATGGATCATTACGCCCCTGCATAGATTTCCGTGGACTTAATGCCATAACTATCAAAAATCGGTATCCCATTCCACTAATTACTGAGTTATTTGATCGTATCAAGGGAGCCCGGATCTTTACCAAGTTGGATCTTCGTGGTGCCTACAATTTAATTCGAATCAGGTCCGGTGACGAATGGAAGACAGCTTTCAACACCAGAGACGGGCATTATGAATATTTAGTAATGCCCTTCGGGTTATGTAATGCCCCCGCTGTTTTCCAGGGTTTCATTAATGAGATCTTCCGGGACTTGTTATATGTTTGTGTCGTCGTCTATCTGGACGACATATTGATCTTTTCGCAGGACCTGCCTTCTCATCATCAACATGTGGCAGAGGTCCTTTCCAGACTCCGGAAAAATTCATTATTCTGCAAGTTAGAAAAATGTTCATTCGAGTTGCCCCAGATTCCATTTCTGGGATATATTGTCTCCGGAGTTGGTCTTCAGATGGATCCAGAAAAGGTGAATGCTGTGTTACATTGGCCTCAGCCAACTACTCTTCGTGCAATTCAGTGTCTTTTAGGTTTTGCCAATTACTATAGACGCTTCATTCAAGATTTTTCCTCGATTGCATCTCCTATTGTGGCCCTAACTCGTAAAGGGGCCAATACTAAACAATGGTCCTCTGAGGCTCTTCAAGCCTTCCAGTTTCTCAAAGAGTCCTTCTCCTCTGCTCCTGTTCTTCGACAACCTGATGTGACGCTTCCCTTCTTCCTAGAGGTAGATGCCTCTAATGTTGGTTTAGGAGCCATTCTCTCCCAAAGATCGGAGCAACAAAAATTCCATCCTTGTGCCTTTTACTCTCGGGGTCTTCTGCCTGCGGAGAAGAATTATACCATCGGGGACAAGGAGTTGCTGGCTATAAAAGTAGCATTAGAGGAGTGGAGATACTTGTTGGAGGGAGCTCGTCATCCTGTGACAATCTTTACTGATCATAAAAATTTGTCATATTTACAGTCTGATCAATGTTTGAATCCTTGTCAAGCAAGATGGTCTCTTTTCTTTTCTCGTTTTGAACTAATCATAACCTTCAAACCAGCTGCAAAAAATAAAAAAGCAGACGCTCTATTTTGAGCTTTTGTGACGTCCTCAGACGTTGAAGATGGTCCCAACCACTCTATATTAGACCCCAAATGTGTTTCTCTGGCTGCTTCTTCCACTAAGGTGCTACCATTTGGGAGAACCCTCGTGCCTCCTGCTCTTAGGAAGAAAATCCTTTCGTGGTTTCATTCTTCTCGTTTTTCTGGACACTCTGGTGAACGCAAGACCTTTGAAATTCTTTCTCGAAGTTACTGGTGGCCTTCTATGAGGAGAGATGTCAAAGATTTTGTGGCTGCATGTGAATTGTGTTCCCAGTTCAAGACTCCCCGCAGAACTCCAGCGGGTTTGCTTCAACCACTACCCATTCCGTCCAAGCTGTGGACCCATATTAGTATGGACTTTGTTACTGATCTTCCTCCTAGTAAAAACTGCAATACTATTTGGGTAGTGGTGGACAGATTTTCGAAGATGGCGCATTTCGTTCCTTTGACTGGTTTGCCTTCTTCTTCTACTCTGGCTGATTATTTCATCAAAGAAATCTTCCGTATTCATGGATGTCCTTCCGAGATTGTTTCAGATAGAGGAGTACAATTCGTTTCCAGATTCTGGCGGGCCCTCTGTAAGACCTTGGGTATCCGATTATCACTCGCATCCTCCTACCATCCTCAATCAAACGGACAAACCGAAAGGGTCAATCAAGATCTTGAGACTTTTATAAGGATGTTCTCTTCAGCCAACCAAGACAACTGGGTAGAATTGCTTCCATGGGCTGAATTCGCTCATAACAACATGTATCATGAGTCATCTTCTAAAACTCCATTCTTTGTGGTTTACGGTCACCATCCGTCTTTTCCGGAATTTCCTGCCCTCCCTCCCACCCAAGTTCCTGCTGTAGAGACTGTTTGTCAAACCTTCAAAAATATTTGGTCTCAGGTCAAAACCTGTTTAAAGAAGACATCTGCCAGATATAAGTCTTTTGCAGATAAAAAGAGACGGGCTATTCCACCACTGAAAATCGGAGATCGTGTTATCAACCAAAAATATTCGTTTGAAGGTCCCATCTATGAAGTTCGCTTCTCGTTTTATTGGTCCGTATAGGATCATTCAAGTGATAAATCCAGTTTGTTTCAAACTTCTACTTCCTAAGAACCTTCGTATTTCCAATGCCTTCCATGTGTCTTTGCTCAAACCTCTTATCATCAACCGTTTCTCGGTCCCTCCTTCAGCACCTCGGCCAGTTCAAATTCATCAAGAGGAGGACTTTGAGATTACTCACATATTGGATGCAAAAATTTCGTGAGGAGTTCTTCGTTTCCTCGTTCATTGGAAGGGCTTTGGTCCTGAGGAGCGTTCATGGATCAAAGCAGAAGATCTCAATGCTCCAGCTCTTCTTAAGAAGTTTTATTCCAAGTTTCCAGACAAACCCGGTTCCAGGTGTTCTGTGCCCACCTTTAAAAGGGGGGGTACTGTCACTCACCGGACTGTGAGTGCCACTTCCCGTGTATTCAGGAACCGTGGCCGTCCGCCATCCTGAGGGTCTGCGCATGTGCAGCCCTTATCAAACCTTCAGTACCTGTTGCTTTTAATTGATTGGATGATCAGGCAACCCTCCCTATTTAAACCACCTGTGATCATTTCCTGGTTGCCTGATCTTGGAGTCTCATTCCCCATGAGCCTCTGAAGGTGTTCCTGTGTTCCTCGTGTATTCAGCTCCTGCTGATTCCTGTTCACTTCAACTCTCCTGTGTTCATCGTGTCTGCACTCAGCTGATTCCTATCCGCTGCCTCCGTTACTTCTACAGAGTTCCTGTTCACTTCAACTTTCCTGTATTCATCGTGTCTGCACTCAGCTGAATCCTATCCGCTGCCTCCGTTACTACTACTGAGTTCCTGCTCACTTCAACTCTCCTGTGTTCATCGTGCCTGCACTCAGCTGATTCCTATCCGCTGCCTCCGTTACTACTACAGAGTTCCTGATCGTCTCAACTCCCCTGGGTTTATCGTGTCAGCGCCCCGCTGCCTTCACCTCTACTACTGGATACCAGACAGCCTCAACTCTCCCGTGTTCTTCATGTTTCCAGTTCCACTTACTACTGCTTCCTGAGTATTGCTTCGTTCATTCTGGATTACCTGCTGTGCGCTGCACCAACCTGATTACCGCTTCCACCCTCCAGTGGTCCCTCCTCCTGCCGGCCTTCAGCCGTTCAGGTATCCCTGCACGTCTCTCTGACAGCCTGCTCTCCTGAACCGCGGTATGCATACTTTCCATTGACTTTGCTTGTGTATTGCATATCCATCTGGACTGAGTTGTGTTCTCCTCCGGAGCCTCCTATCCACTGAAGCTATTGTTACTATTGACTTTGCTTGTGTATTGCATATCCATCTGGACTGAGTTGTGTTCTCCTCCGGAGCCTCCTATCCACTGAAGCTATTGTTACCATTGACTTTGTTTCCTATTGCCTGGATAGTTATTGTGACTTTGTATACTTAAGCAGTGCTTGTCAGTTATCGTTGTATTGTGGATATCATCGTGGGATCAAGTTCTGTGTGCCCCGTGTATACTCTGCTTTACATTCATCTCCTCGTGCCCCTCCTCACATATATATAGCAGTGGTACAACTTGCTGACGCAGACCACTGACTCCTGTTCCCTGTGACACCAGTTTCAAGTATCCTCTCACATAAGCAGTGGTACAACTTGCTATACGCAGACCACTGACTTCCCTGTTACCTACCTTCACCTGGATTCCATTCCTTCACCTAGACAGCGGTACAACTTGCTATACGCAGACCGCTGACTCTCACTACCTCCTCGCTACTCCTGGACATTCCTCCTCACTATAGCAGTGGTACAACTTGCTATACGCAGACCACTGACTTTCCTCACGTTCCCTTGTCCATCTGGTTCCTCGTGTACATTCCTCTACGCCTTACCAGTTCCTGCTAGTCATAGTTTTTCCTCGAGCATTCTCTCACCATCTGCTGTTTCTCCTGTTCCGTTGTCACCCTGCTACCAGAGAACCATAGTACCAACTATATTACTCTGGTAAGTCCATCATCTGGTGATATCCTGGGCATAGACTCCTAGTGCCCGTGACAGCGCTGGATGTGAGATGCGCTGGATGTAAGGTGTGCTGGATGTGAGATGTGCTGGATGTGACATGTGCTGGATGTGAGGTGTGCTGGATGTGAGATGTGCTGGATGTGAGGTGTGCTGGATGTGAGGTGTGCTGGATGTGAGGTGCACTGGATGTGAGGTGTGCTGGATGTGAGATGTGCTGGATGTGAGGTGTGCTGGATGTGAGATGTGCTGGATGTGAGGTGTGCTGGATGTGAGGTGTGCTGGATGTAAGGTGTGCTGGATGTGAGGTATGCTGGCTGTGAGATGTGCTGGATGTGAGATGTGCTGGATGTGAGATGTGCTGGATGTGAGATGTGCTGGATGTGAGATGTGCTGGATGTGAGCTGTGCTGGATGTGAGATGTGCTGGATGTGAGATGTGCTGGATGTGAGGTGAGCAGGATGTGAGGTGTGCTGGATGTGAGATGTGCTGGATGTGAAATATGCTGGATGTGAGGAGTGATGGATGTGAGGTGTGCTGGATGTGAGGAGTGCTGGATGTGAGGAGTGCTGGATGTGAGGTGCGCTGGATGTGAGGTACACTGGATGTGAGGTGGGCTGGATGTGAGGAGTGCTGGATGTGAGGTGTGCTGGATGTGAGGTGTGCTGGATGTGAGGTGTGCTGGATGTGAGGTGCGCTGGATGTGATGTGTGCTGGATGTGATGTGTGCTGGATGTGAGGTGTGCTGGATGTGAGATGTGCTGGAAGTGAGATGTGCTGGATGTGAGATGTGCTGGATGTGAGATGTGCTGGATGTGAGCTGTGCTGGATGTGAGATGTGCTGGATGTGAGATGTGCTGGATGTGAGGTGAGCAGGATGTGAGGTGTGCTGGATGTGAGGTGTGCTGGATGTGAGATGTGCTGGATGTGAGGTACACTGGATGTGAGGTGTGCTGGATGTGAGGTGTGCTGGATGTGAGCTGTGCTGGATGTGAGATGTGCTGGATGTGAGGTGAGCAGGATGTGAGGTGTGCTGGATGTGAGGTGTGCTGGATGTGAGATGTGCTGGATGTGAGATGTGCTGGATGTGAAATATGCTGGATGTGAGGAGTGATGGATGTGAGGTGTGCTGGATGTGAGATGTGCTGGATGTGAGGTACACTGGATGTGAGGTGTGCTGGATGTGAGGAGTGCTGGATGTGAGGTGTGCTGGATGTGAGGTGTGCTGGATGTGAGGTGTGCTGGATGTGAGGTGCGCTGGATGTGATGTGTGCTGGATGTGATGTGTGCTGGATGTGAGATGTGCTGGATGTGAGATGTGCTGGATGTGAGATGTGCTGGATGTGAGATGTGCTGGATGTGAGGTATGATGGATGTGAGGTATTATGGATGTGAGGTATGATGAATGTGAGATGTGCTGGATGTGAGGTGTGCTGGATGTGATGTGTGCTGGATGTGAGGTATGATGGATGTGAGGTGTGCTGGATGTGAGGTATGATGGATGTGAGGTGTGCTGGATGTGAGGTGTGCTGGATGTGAGATGTGCTGGATGTCAGATGTGCTGGATGTCAGATGTGCTGGATGTCAGATGTGCTGGATGTGATGTGTGCTGGATGTGAGGTGTGCTGGATGTGAGGTGTGCTGGATGTGAGGTGTGCTGGATGTGAGGTGTGCTGGATGTGAGGTATGCTGGATGTGAGGTGTGCTGGATGTGAGGTGTGCTGGATGTGAGGTGTGCTGGATGTGAGATGTGCTGGATGTGAGATGTGCTGGATGTGAGGAGTGCTGGATGTGAGGTGTGCTGGATGTGAGGTGTGCTGGATGTGAGGTGTGCTGGATGTGAGGTGTGCTGGATGTGAGATGTGCTGGATGTGAGGTGAGCAGGATGTGAGGTGTGCTGGATGTGAGGTGTGCTGGATGTGAGATGTGCTGGATGTGAGATGTGCTAGATGTGAAATATGCTGGATGTGAGGAGTGATGGATGTGAGGTGTGCTGGATGTGAGGAGTGCTGGATGTGAGGAGTGCTGGATGTGAGGTGCGCTGGATGTGAGGTACACTGGATGTGAGGTGTGCTGGATGTGAGGAGTGCTGGATGTGAGGTGTGCTGGATGTGAGGTGTGCTGGATGTGAGGTGTGCTGGATGTGAGGTGCGCTGGATGTGATGTGTGCTGGATGTGATGTGTGCTGGATGTGAGGTGTGCTGGATGTGAGGTGTGCTGGATGTGAGGTGTGCTGGATGTGAGGTGTGCTGGATGTGAGGTGTGCTGGATGTGATGTGTTCTGGATGTGAGGTGTGCTGGATGTGAGATGTGCTGGATGTGAGGTGTGCTGGATGTGAGATGTGCTAGATGTGAGGTGTGCTGGATGTGATGTGTGCTGGATGTGAGGTGTGCTGGATGTGAGGTGTGCTGGATGTGAGGTGTGCTGGATGTGATGTGTGCTGGATGTGAGGTGTGCTGGATGTGAGATGTGCTGAATGTGAGGTGTGCTGGATGTGAGATGTGCTGGATGTGAGATGTGCTGGATGTGAGATGTGCTGGATGTGAGATGTGCTGGATGTGAGATGTGCTGGATGTGAGATGTGCTGGATGTGAGATGTGCTGGATGTGAGGTGTGCTGGATGTGAGGTGTGCTGGATGTGAGGTGTGCTGGATGTGAGGTGTGCTGGATGTGAGATGTGCTGGATGTGAGGTGTGCTGGATGTGAGGTGTGCTGGATGTGAGGTGTGCTGGATGTGAGGTGTGCTGGATGTGAGATGTGCTGGATGTGAGGTGTGCTGGATGTGAGGTATGATGGATGTGAGGTGTGCTGGATGTGATGTGTGCTGGATGTGAGATGTGCTGGATGTGAGATGTGCTGGATGTGAGATGTGCTGGATGTGATATGTGCTGGATGTGATGTGTGCTGGATGTGAGATGTGCTGGATGTGATGTGTGCTGGATGTGAGATGTGCTGGATGTGATGTGTTGGATGTGAGGTGTGCTGGATGTGAGATGTGCTGGATGTGAGATGTGCTGGATGTGATGTGTTGGATGTGAGGTGTGCTGGATGTGAGGTGTGATGGATGTGAGATGTGCTGGATGTGAGGTGTGCTGGATGTGAGATGTGCTGGATGTGAGATGTGCTGGATGTGAGATGTGCTGAATGTGAGGTATGATAGATGTGAGGTATTATGGATGTGAGGTATGATGAATGTGAGATGTGCTGGATGTGATGTGTGCTGGATGTGAGGTATGATGGATGTGAGGTGTGCTGGATGTGAGGTATGATGGATGTGAGGTGTGCTGGATGTGAGATGTGCTGGATGTGAGATGTGCTGGATGTGAGGTGTGCTGGATGTGATGTGTGCTGGATGTGAGGTGTGCTGGATGTGATGTGTGCTGGATGTGAGGTGTGCTGGATGTGAGGTGTGCTGGATGTGATGTGTGCTGGATGTGAGATGTGCTGGATGTGAGATGCGCTGCATGTGAGATGTGCTGGATGTAAGGTGTGCTGGATGTGAGATGTGCTGGATGTGAGATGTGCTGGACGTGAGGTGTGCTGGATGTGATGTGTGCTGGATGTGAGGTGTGCTGGATGTGAGGTGTGCTGGATGTGAGATGTGCTGGATGTGAGGTGTGCTGGGTGTAATGTGTGCTGGATGTGAGATGCGCTGGATGTGAGATGTGCTGGATGTGAGATGTGCTAGATGTGAGGTGTGCTGGATGTGAGGTGTGCTGGATGTGAGATGTGCTGGATGTGAGATGCGCTGGATGTGAGATGTGCTGGATGTGAGGTGTGCTGGATGTGAGATGTGCTGGATGTGATGTGTGCTGGATGTGAGATGTGCTGGATGTGAGGTGTGCTGGATGTGAGATGTGCTGGATGTGAGGTGTGCTGGATGTGAGATGTGCTGGATGTGAGATGTGCTGGATGTGAGATGTGCTGGATGTGAGATGTGCTGGATGTGATGTGTGCTGGATGTGAGGTGTGCTGGATGTGAGGTATGATGGATGTGAGGTATTATGGATGTGAGGTTTGATAAATGTGAGATGTGCTGGATGTGAGGTGTGCTGGATGTGATGTGTGCTGGATGTGAGGTATGATGGATGTGAGGTGTGCTGGATGTGAGGTATGATGGATGTGAGGTGTGCTGGATGTGAGGTATGATTGATGTGAGGTGTGCTGGATGTGAGGAGTGCTGGATGTGAGGTGTGCTGGATGTGAGGTGTGCTGGATGTGAGGTGTGCTGGATGTGAGGTGTGCTGGATGTGAGGTGTGCTGGATGTGAGATGTGCTGGATGTGAGATGTGCTGGATGTGAGATGTGCTGGATATGAGAAGTGCTGGATGTGATGTGTGCTGGATGTGAGGTGTGCTGGATGTGATATATGCTGGATGTGAGATGTGCTGGATGTGAGGTGTGCTGGATGTGAGATGTGCTGGATGTGAGATGTGCTGGATATGAGAAGTGCTGGATGTGATGTGTGCTGGATGTGAGATGTGCTGGATGTGAGGTGTGCTGGATGTGAGATGTGCTGGATGTGAGGTGTGCTGGATGTGAGATGTGCTGGATCTGAGGTGTGCTGGATGTGATATATGCTGGATGTGAGATGTGCTGGATGTGAGGTGTGCTGGACGTGAGATGTGCTGGATGTGAGATGTGCTGGATATGAGAAGTGCTGGATGTGATGTGTGCTGGATGTGAGATGTGCTGGATGTGAGGTGTGCTGGATGTGAGATGTGCTGGATGTGAGGTGTGCTGGATGTGAGGTGTGCTGGATGTGAGATGTGCTGGATGTCAGATGTGCTGGATGTGCTGGATGTGATGTGTGCTGGATGTGAGGTGTGCTGGATGTGAGGTGCGCTGGATGTGAGGTGCGCTGGATGTGATGTGTGCTGGATGTGATGTGTGCTGGATGTGAGGTGTGCTGGATGTGAGATGTGCTGGATGTGAGGTGTGCTGGATGTGAGGTTTGCTGGATGTGAGGTGTGCTGGATGTGAGGAGTGCTGGATGTGAGGTGTGCTGGATGTGAGGTGTGCTGGATGTGAGGTGCGCTGGATGTGATATGTGCTGGATGTGATGTGTGCTGGATGTAAGGTGTGCTGGATGTGAGATGTGCTGGATGTGAGATGTGCTGGATGTGAGATGTGCTGGATGTGAGATGTGCTGGATGTGAGATGTGCTGGATGTGAGGTGTGCTTGATGTGATGTGTGCTGGATGTGAGGTGTGCTGGATGTGAGGTGTGCTGGATGTGAGGAGTGCTGGATGTGAGGTGTGCTGGATGTGAGGTGTGCTGGATGTGAGGTGTGCTGGATGTGAGGTGTGATGAATGTGAGATGTGCTGGATGTGAGATGTGCTGGATGTGAGGTATGATGGATGTGATGTGTGCTGGATGTGAGGTATGATGAATGTGAGATGTGCTGGATGTGAGATGTGCTGGATGTGAGATGTGCTTGATGTGAGATGTGCTGGATGTGATATGTGCTGGATGTGAGATGTGCTGGATGTGAGATGTGCTGGATGTGAGATGTGCTGGATGTGATATGTGCTGGATGTGATGTGTGCTGGATGTGAGATGTGCTGGATGTGAGATGTGCTGGATGTGAGATGTGCTAGATGTGATGTGTGCTGGATGTGAGATGTGCTGGATGTGAGATGTGCTGGATGTGAGATGTGCTGGATGTGAGATGTGCTGGATGTGAGATGTGCTGGATGTGAGATGTGCTAGATGTGATGTGTGCTGGATGTGATGTGCTGGATGTGAGGTGTGCTGGATGTGATGTGTGCTGGATGTGATGTGCTGGATGTGAGGTGCGCTGGATGTGAGGTGTGCTGGATGTGAGGTGTGCTGGATGTGAGATGTGATGGATGTGAGGTGTGCTGGATGTGAGGTGTGCTGGATGTGAGGTATGATGAATGTGAGATGTGCTGGATGTGAGATGTGCTGGATGTGAGGTGCGCTGGATGTGAGATGTGCTGGATGTGAGATGTGCTGGATGTGAGATGTGCTGGATGTGAGGTGTGCTGGATGTGAGATGTGCTGGATGTGAGATGTGCTGGATGTGATGTGTGCTGGATGTGAGATGTGCTGGATGTGATGTGCTGGATGTGAGGTGTGCTGCATGTGAGATGTGCTGGATGTGATGTGCTGGATGTGAGGTGTGCTGGATGTGAGGTGTGCTGGATGTGAGATGTGCTGGATGTGATGTGTGCTGGATGTGAGGTGTGCTGGATGTGAGATGTGCTGGATGTGAGATGTGCTGGATGTGATGTGCTGGATGTGAGGTGTGCTGGATGTGAGATGTGCTGGATGTGATGTGCTGGATGTGAGGTGTGCTGGATGTGATGTGTGCTGGATGTGATGCGCTGGATGTGAGGTGTGCTGGATGTGAGGAGTGCTGGATGTGATGTGCTGGATGTGATGTGCTGGATGTGAGGTGCGCTGGATGTGAGATGTGCTGGATGTGAGGTGTGCTGGATGTGAGGTGCGCTGGATGTGAGATGTGCTGGATGTGAGATGTGCTGGATGTGAGGTGCGCTGGATGTGAGATGTGCTGGATGTGATGTGTGCTGGATGTGAGATGTGCTGGATGTGAGGAGTGCTGGATGTGAGGTGTGCTGGATGTGAGGTGTGCTGGATGTGAGGTGTGCTGGATGTGAGGTGTGCTGGATGTGAGGTGCGCTGGATGTGAGATGTGCTGGATGTGAGGTGCGCTGGATGTGAGATGTGCTGGATGTGAGGTGTGCTGGATGTGAGATGCGCTGGATGTGAGATGTGCTGGATGTGATGTGAGCTGGATGTGAGATGTGCTGGATGTGAGATGTGCTGGATGTGAGATGTGCTGGATGTGAGATGCGCTGGATGTGAGGTGTGCTGGATGTGAGGTGCTGGATGTGAGATGTGCTGGATGTGAGATGCGCTG
Organism: Mixophyes fleayi; assembly: GCF_038048845.1. Classification (NCBI taxonomy): domain Eukaryota; kingdom Metazoa; phylum Chordata; class Amphibia; order Anura; family Limnodynastidae; genus Mixophyes; species Mixophyes fleayi. The sequence goes on along the minus strand of NC_134407.1, from coordinate 222,294,640 downwards.
GATGTGAGGTGTGCTGGATGTGAGATGTGCTGGATGTGAGGAGTGATGGATGTGAGGTGTGCTGGATGTGAGATGTGCTGGATGTGAGGTGTGCTGGATGTGAGGTGTGCTGGATGTGAGGTGCTGGATGTGAGGTGTGCTGGATGTGAGGTGTGCTGGATGTGAGGTGAGCTGGATGTGAGATGTGCTGGATGTGAGGTGCTGGATGTGAGGTGTGCTGGATGTGAGGTGTGCTGGATGTGAGGTGAGCTGGATGTGAGATGTGCTGGATGTGAGGTGCTGGATGTGAGGTGTGCTGGATGTGAGGTGTGCTGGATGTGAGATGTGCTGGATGTGAGGTGTGCTGGATGTGAGGTGAGCTGGATGTGAGATGTGCTGGATGTGAGGTGCTGGATGTGAGGTGTGCTGGATGTGATGTGTGCTGGATGTGAGATGTGCTGGATGTGAGATGTGCTGGATGTGAGATGTGCTGGATGTGAGGTGTGCTGGATGTGAGATGTGCTGGATGTGAGGTGTGCTGGATGTGAGATGTGCTGGATGTGAGATGTGTTGGATGTGAGGTGTGCTGGATGTGAGGTGAGCTGGATGTGAGATGTGCTGGATGTGAGGTGCTGGATGTGAGGTGTGCTGGATGTGAGGTGTGCTGGATGTGAGGTGAGCTGGATGTGAGATGTGCTGGATGTGAGGTGCTGGATGTGAGGTGTGCTGGATGTGAGATGTGCTGGATGTGAGATGTGCTGGATGTGAGATGTGCTGGATGTGAGGTGTGCTGGATGTGAGATGTGCTGGATGTGAGATGTGCTGGATGTGAGGTGTGCTGGATGTGAGATGTGCTGGATGTGAGGTGTGCTGGATGTGAGATGTGCTGGATGTGAGATGTGCTGGATGTGATGTGTGCTGGATGTGAGATGTGCTGGATGTGATGTGCTGGATGTGAGGTGTGCTGCATGTGAGATGTGCTGGATGTGATGTGCTGGATGTGAGGTGTGCTGGATGTGAGGTGTGCTGGATGTGAGATGTGCTGGATGTGATGTGTGCTGGATGTGAGATGTGCTGGATGTGATGTGCTGGATGTGAGGTGTGCTGGATGTGAGATGTGCTGGATGTGATGTGCTGGATGTGAGGTGTGCTGGATGTGATGTGTGCTGGATGTGATGCGCTGGATGTGAGGTGTGCTGGATGTGAGGAGTGCTGGATGTGATGTGCTGGATGTGATGTGCTGGATGTGAGGTGCGCTGGATGTGAGATGTGCTGGATGTGAGGTGTGCTGGATGTGAGGTGCGCTGGATGTGAGATGTGCTGGATGTGAGATGTGCTGGATGTGAGATGTGCTGGATGTGAGGTGCGCTGGATGTGAGATGTGCTGGATGTGATGTGTGCTGGATGTGAGATGTGCTGGATGTGAGGAGTGCTGGATGTGAGGTGTGCTGGATGTGAGGTGTGCTGGATGTGAGGTGTGCTGGATGTGAGGTGTGCTGGATGTGAGGTGCGCTGGATGTGAGATGTGCTGGATGTGAGGTGCGCTGGATGTGAGATGTGCTGGATGTGAGGTGTGCTGGATGTGAGATGCGCTGGATGTGAGATGTGCTGGATGTGATGTGAGCTGGATGTGAGATGTGCTGGATGTGAGATGTGCTGGATGTGAGATGTGCTGGATGTGAGATGCGCTGGATGTGAGGTGTGCTGGATGTGAGGTGCTGGATGTGAGATGTGCTGGATGTGAGATGCGCTGGATGTGAGGTGTGCTGGATGTGAGATGTGCTGGATGTGAGGAGTGATGGATGTGAGGTGTGCTGGATGTGAGATGTGCTGGATGTGAGGTGTGCTGGATGTGAGGTGTGCTGGATGTGAGGTGCTGGATGTGAGGTGTGCTGGATGTGAGGTGTGCTGGATGTGAGGTGAGCTGGATGTGAGATGTGCTGGATGTGAGGTGCTGGATGTGAGGTGTGCTGGATGTGAGGTGTGCTGGATGTGAGGTGAGCTGGATGTGAGATGTGCTGGATGTGAGGTGCTGGATGTGAGGTGTGCTGGATGTGAGGTGTGCTGGATGTGAGATGTGCTGGATGTGAGGTGTGCTGGATGTGAGGTGAGCTGGATGTGAGATGTGCTGGATGTGAGGTGCTGGATGTGAGGTGTGCTGGATGTGATGTGTGCTGGATGTGAGATGTGCTGGATGTGAGATGTGCTGGATGTGAGATGTGCTGGATGTGAGGTGTGCTGGATGTGAGATGTGCTGGATGTGAGGTGTGCTGGATGTGAGATGTGCTGGATGTGAGATGTGTTGGATGTGAGGTGTGCTGGATGTGAGGTGAGCTGGATGTGAGATGTGCTGGATGTGAGGTGCTGGATGTGAGGTGTGCTGGATGTGAGGTGTGCTGGATGTGAGGTGAGCTGGATGTGAGATGTGCTGGATGTGAGGTGCTGGATGTGAGGTGTGCTGGATGTGAGATGTGCTGGATGTGAGATGTGCTGGATGTGAGATGTGCTGGATGTGAGGTGTGCTGGATGTGAGATGTGCTGGATGTGAGATGTGCTGGATGTGAGGTGTGCTGGATGTGAGATGTGCTGGATGTGAGGTGTGCTGGATGTGAGATGTGCTGGATGTGAGGTGTGCTTGATGTGATGTGTGCTGGATGTGAGGTGTGCTGGATGTGAGGTGTGCTGGATGTGAGGAGTGCTGGATGTGAGGTGTGCTGGATGTGAGGTGTGCTGGATGTGAGGTGTGCTGGATGTGAGGTGTGATGAATGTGAGATGTGCTGGATGTGAGATGTGCTGGATGTGAGGTATGATGGATGTGATGTGTGCTGGATGTGAGGTATGATGAATGTGAGATGTGCTGGATGTGAGATGTGCTGGATGTGAGATGTGCTTGATGTGAGATGTGCTGGATGTGATATGTGCTGGATGTGAGATGTGCTGGATGTGAGATGTGCTGGATGTGAGATGTGCTGGATGTGATATGTGCTGGATGTGATGTGTGCTGGATGTGAGATGTGCTGGATGTGAGATGTGCTGGATGTGAGATGTGCTAGATGTGATGTGTGCTGGATGTGAGATGTGCTGGATGTGAGATGTGCTGGATGTGAGATGTGCTGGATGTGAGATGTGCTGGATGTGAGATGTGCTGGATGTGAGATGTGCTAGATGTGATGTGTGCTGGATGTGATGTGCTGGATGTGAGGTGTGCTGGATGTGATGTGTGCTGGATGTGATGTGCTGGATGTGAGGTGCGCTGGATGTGAGGTGTGCTGGATGTGAGGTGTGCTGGATGTGAGATGTGATGGATGTGAGGTGTGCTGGATGTGAGGTGTGCTGGATGTGAGGTATGATGAATGTGAGATGTGCTGGATGTGAGATGTGCTGGATGTGAGGTGCGCTGGATGTGAGATGTGCTGGATGTGAGATGTGCTGGATGTGAGATGTGCTGGATGTGAGGTGTGCTGGATGTGAGATGTGCTGGATGTGAGATGTGCTGGATGTGATGTGTGCTGGATGTGAGATGTGCTGGATGTGATGTGCTGGATGTGAGGTGTGCTGCATGTGAGATGTGCTGGATGTGATGTGCTGGATGTGAGGTGTGCTGGATGTGAGGTGTGCTGGATGTGAGATGTGCTGGATGTGATGTGTGCTGGATGTGAGGTGTGCTGGATGTGAGATGTGCTGGATGTGAGATGTGCTGGATGTGATGTGCTGGATGTGAGGTGTGCTGGATGTGAGATGTGCTGGATGTGATGTGCTGGATGTGAGGTGTGCTGGATGTGATGTGTGCTGGATGTGATGCGCTGGATGTGAGGTGTGCTGGATGTGAGGAGTGCTGGATGTGATGTGCTGGATGTGATGTGCTGGATGTGAGGTGCGCTGGATGTGAGATGTGCTGGATGTGAGGTGTGCTGGATGTGAGGTGCGCTGGATGTGAGATGTGCTGGATGTGAGATGTGCTGGATGTGAGGTGCGCTGGATGTGAGATGTGCTGGATGTGATGTGTGCTGGATGTGAGATGTGCTGGATGTGAGGAGTGCTGGATGTGAGGTGTGCTGGATGTGAGGTGTGCTGGATGTGAGGTGTGCTGGATGTGAGGTGTGCTGGATGTGAGGTGCGCTGGATGTGAGATGTGCTGGATGTGAGGTGCGCTGGATGTGAGATGTGCTGGATGTGAGGTGTGCTGGATGTGAGATGCGCTGGATGTGAGATGTGCTGGATGTGATGTGAGCTGGATGTGAGATGTGCTGGATGTGAGATGTGCTGGATGTGAGATGTGCTGGATGTGAGATGCGCTGGATGTGAGGTGTGCTGGATGTGAGGTGCTGGATGTGAGATGTGCTGGATGTGAGATGCGCTGGATGTGAGGTGTGCTGGATGTGAGATGTGCTGGATGTGAGGAGTGATGGATGTGAGGTGTGCTGGATGTGAGATGTGCTGGATGTGAGGTGTGCTGGATGTGAGGTGTGCTGGATGTGAGGTGCTGGATGTGAGGTGTGCTGGATGTGAGGTGTGCTGGATGTGAGGTGAGCTGGATGTGAGATGTGCTGGATGTGAGGTGCTGGATGTGAGGTGTGCTGGATGTGAGGTGTGCTGGATGTGAGGTGAGCTGGATGTGAGATGTGCTGGATGTGAGGTGCTGGATGTGAGGTGTGCTGGATGTGAGGTGTGCTGGATGTGAGATGTGCTGGATGTGAGGTGTGCTGGATGTGAGGTGAGCTGGATGTGAGATGTGCTGGATGTGAGGTGCTGGATGTGAGGTGTGCTGGATGTGATGTGTGCTGGATGTGAGATGTGCTGGATGTGAGATGTGCTGGATGTGAGATGTGCTGGATGTGAGGTGTGCTGGATGTGAGATGTGCTGGATGTGAGGTGTGCTGGATGTGAGATGTGCTGGATGTGAGATGTGTTGGATGTGAGGTGTGCTGGATGTGAGGTGAGCTGGATGTGAGATGTGCTGGATGTGAGGTGCTGGATGTGAGGTGTGCTGGATGTGAGGTGTGCTGGATGTGAGGTGAGCTGGATGTGAGATGTGCTGGATGTGAGGTGCTGGATGTGAGGTGTGCTGGATGTGAGATGTGCTGGATGTGAGATGTGCTGGATGTGAGATGTGCTGGATGTGAGGTGTGCTGGATGTGAGATGTGCTGGATGTGAGATGTGCTGGATGTGAGGTGTGCTGGATGTGAGATGTGCTGGATGTGAGGTGTGCTGGATGTGAGATGTGCTGGATGTGAGATGTGCTGGATGTGATGTGTGCTGGATGTGAGATGTGCTGGATGTGATGTGCTGGATGTGAGGTGTGCTGCATGTGAGATGTGCTGGATGTGATGTGCTGGATGTGAGGTGTGCTGGATGTGAGGTGTGCTGGATGTGAGATGTGCTGGATGTGATGTGTGCTGGATGTGAGATGTGCTGGATGTGATGTGCTGGATGTGAGGTGTGCTGGATGTGAGATGTGCTGGATGTGATGTGCTGGATGTGAGGTGTGCTGGATGTGATGTGTGCTGGATGTGATGCGCTGGATGTGAGGTGTGCTGGATGTGAGGAGTGCTGGATGTGATGTGCTGGATGTGATGTGCTGGATGTGAGGTGCGCTGGATGTGAGATGTGCTGGATGTGAGGTGTGCTGGATGTGAGGTGCGCTGGATGTGAGATGTGCTGGATGTGAGATGTGCTGGATGTGAGATGTGCTGGATGTGAGGTGCGCTGGATGTGAGATGTGCTGGATGTGATGTGTGCTGGATGTGAGATGTGCTGGATGTGAGGAGTGCTGGATGTGAGGTGTGCTGGATGTGAGGTGTGCTGGATGTGAGGTGTGCTGGATGTGAGGTGTGCTGGATGTGAGGTGCGCTGGATGTGAGATGTGCTGGATGTGAGGTGCGCTGGATGTGAGATGTGCTGGATGTGAGGTGTGCTGGATGTGAGATGCGCTGGATGTGAGATGTGCTGGATGTGATGTGAGCTGGATGTGAGATGTGCTGGATGTGAGATGTGCTGGATGTGAGATGTGCTGGATGTGAGATGCGCTGGATGTGAGGTGTGCTGGATGTGAGGTGCTGGATGTGAGATGTGCTGGATGTGAGATGCGCTGGATGTGAGGTGTGCTGGATGTGAGATGTGCTGGATGTGAGGAGTGATGGATGTGAGGTGTGCTGGATGTGAGATGTGCTGGATGTGAGGTGTGCTGGATGTGAGGTGTGCTGGATGTGAGGTGCTGGATGTGAGGTGTGCTGGATGTGAGGTGTGCTGGATGTGAGGTGAGCTGGATGTGAGATGTGCTGGATGTGAGGTGCTGGATGTGAGGTGTGCTGGATGTGAGGTGTGCTGGATGTGAGGTGAGCTGGATGTGAGATGTGCTGGATGTGAGGTGCTGGATGTGAGGTGTGCTGGATGTGAGGTGTGCTGGATGTGAGATGTGCTGGATGTGAGGTGTGCTGGATGTGAGGTGAGCTGGATGTGAGATGTGCTGGATGTGAGGTGCTGGATGTGAGGTGTGCTGGATGTGATGTGTGCTGGATGTGAGATGTGCTGGATGTGAGATGTGCTGGATGTGAGATGTGCTGGATGTGAGGTGTGCTGGATGTGAGATGTGCTGGATGTGAGGTGTGCTGGATGTGAGATGTGCTGGATGTGAGATGTGTTGGATGTGAGGTGTGCTGGATGTGAGGTGAGCTGGATGTGAGATGTGCTGGATGTGAGGTGCTGGATGTGAGGTGTGCTGGATGTGAGGTGTGCTGGATGTGAGGTGAGCTGGATGTGAGATGTGCTGGATGTGAGGTGCTGGATGTGAGGTGTGCTGGATGTGAGATGTGCTGGATGTGAGATGTGCTGGATGTGAGATGTGCTTGATGTGAGGTGTGCTGGATGTGAGATGTGCTGGATGTGAGATGTGCTGGATGTGAGGTGTGCTGGATGTGAGATGTGCTGGATGTGAGGTGTGCTGGATGTGAGATGTGCTGGATGTGAGATGTGCTGGATGTGAGATGTGCTGGATGTGAGATGTGCTGGATGTGAGATGTGCTGGATGTGAGATGTGCTGGATGTGAGGTGTGCTGGATGTGAGATGTGCTGGATGTGAGGTGTGCTGGATGTGAGATGTGCTGAATGTGAGATGTGCTGGATGTGAGGTGTGCTGGATGTGAGGTGAGCTGGATGTGAGATGTGCTGGATGTGAGGTGCTGGATGTGAGGTGTGCTGGATGTGAGGTGTGCTGGATGTGAGGTGAGCTGGATGTGAGATGTGCTGGATGTAAGGTGTGCTGGATGTGAGATGTGCTGGATGTGAGGTGGGCTGGATGTGAGATGTGCTGGATGTGAGGTGTACTGGATGTGAGATGTGCTGGATGTGAGGTGTGCTGGATGTGAGATGTGCTGGATGTGAGATGTGCTGGATGTAAGGTGTGCTGGATGTGAGATGTGCTTGATGTGAGGTGGGCTGGATGTGAGATGTGCTGGATGTGAGGTGTGCTGGATGTGAGATGTGCTGGATGTGAGATGTGCTGGATGTGAGATGTGCTTGATGTGAGATGTGCTGGATGTGAGATGTGCTGGATGTGAGGTGTGCTGGATGTGAGGTTTGCTGGATGTGAGATGTGCTGGATGTGAGATGTGCTGGATGTGAGGTGTGCTGGATGTGAGGTGTGCTGGATGTGAGGTGAGCTGGATGTGAGGTGCGCTGGATGTGAGGTGTGCTGGATGTGAGATGTGCTGGATGTGAGATGTGCTGGATGTGAGGTGTGCTGGATGTGATGTGTGCTGGATGTGAGATGTGCTGGATGTGAGGTGTGCTGGATGTGAGATGTGCTGGATGTGAGATGTGCTGGATGTGAGGTTTGCTGGATGTGAGGTGTGCTGGATGTGAGATGTGCTGGATGTGAGGTGTGCTGGATGTGAGGAGTGCTGGATATGAGATGTGCTGGATGTGAGATGCGCTGGATGTGAGATGTGCTGGATGTGAGATGTGCTGGATGTGAGATGTGCTGGATGTGAGATGTGCTGGATGAGAGGTGTGCTGGATGTGAGATGTGCTGGATGTGAGATGTGCTGGATGTGTGGTTTGCTGGATGTGAGGTGTGCTGGATGTGAGATGTGCTGGATGTGAGATGTGAGATGTGCTGGATGTGAGATGTGCTGGATGTGAGATGTGCTGGATGTGAGGTGTGCTGGATGTGAGATGTGCTGGATGTGAGATGTGAGATGTGCTGGATGTGAGATGTGCTGGATGTGAGATGTGCTGGATGTGAGGTGTGCTGGATGTGAGATGTGCTGGATGTAAGATGTGTTGGATGTGAGATGTGCTGGATGTGAGATGTGCTGGATGTGAGATGTGCTGGATGTGAGATGTGCTGGTTGTGAGATGTGCTGGATGTGTGGTGTGCTGGATGTGAGATGTGCTGGATGTGAGGTGTGCTGGATGTGAGGTGTGCTGGATGTGAGATGTGCTGGATGTGAGATGTGCTGGATGTGAGATGTGCTGGATGTGAGGTGTGCTGGATGTAAGATGTGCTGGATGTGAGATGTGCTGGATGTGAGATGTGCTGGATGTGAGGTGTGCTGGATGTGAGGTGTGCTGGATGTGAGATGTGCTGGATGTGAGGTGTGCTGGATGTGAGGTTTGCTGGATGTGAGATGTGCTGGATGTGAGGTGTGCTGGATGTGAGATGTGCTGGATGTGAGATGTGCTGGATGTGATGTGTGCTGGATGTGAGGTGTGCTGGATGTGAGGTGCGCTGGATGTGAGGTGCGCTGGATGTGAGATGTGCTGGATGTGAGATGTGCTGGATGTGAGGTGTGCTGGATGTGAGATGTGCTGGATGTGAGGTGTGCTGGATGTGAGGTGTGCTGGATGTGAGGTGTGCTGGATGTGAGATGCGCTGGATGTGAGGTGCGCTGGATGTGAGATGCGCTGGATGAGAGGTGCTGGATGTGAGATGTGCTGGATGTGAGGTGTGCTGGATGTGAGATGCGCTGGATGTGATATGTGCTGGATGTGAGATGTGCTGGATGTGAGGTGTGCTGGATGTGAGGTTTTCTGGATGTGAGATGTGCTGGATGTGAGATGTGCTGGATGTGAGATGTGCTGGATGTGAGGTGTGCTGGATGTGAGATGTGCTGGATGTGAGATGTGCTGGATGTGAGATGTGCTGGATGAGAGGTGTGCTGGATGTGAGATGTGCTGGATGTGAGATGTGCTGGATGCGAGATGTGCTGGATGTGAGATGTGCTGGATGTGAGATGTGCTGGATGTGAGATGTGCTGGATGTGAGATGTGCTGGATGTGAGGTGTGCTGGATGTGAGATGTGCTGGATGTGAGATGTGCTGGATGTGAGATGTGCTGGATGAGAGGTGAGCTGGATGTGAGATGTGCTGGATGTGAGATGTGCTGGATGTGAGATGTGCTGGATGTGAGATGTGCTGGATGTGAGATGTGCTGGATGTGATGTGTGCTGGATGTGAGATGTGCTGGATGTGAGGTGTGCTGGATGTGAGATGTGCTGGATGTGAGATGTGCTGGATGTGAGATGTGCTGGATGTGAGGTTTGCTGGATGTGAGGTGTACTGGATGTGAGATGTGCTGGATGTGAGATGTGAGATGTGCTGGATGTGAGATGTGCTGGATGTGAGATGTGCTGGATGTGAGGTGTGCTGGATGTGAGATGTGCTGGATGTGAGATGTGCTGGATGTGAGATGTGCTGGATGTGAGATGTGCTGGATGTGAGATGTGCAGGATGTGATATGTGCTGGATGTGAGATGTGCTGGATGTGAGATGCGCTGGATGTGAGGTGTGCTGGATGTGATATGTGCTGGATGTGAGGTTTGCTGGATGTGAGATGTGCTGGATGTGAGATGTGCTGGATGTGAGATGTGCTGGATGTGAGATGCGCTGGATGTGAGGTGCGCTGGATGTGAGATGTGCTGGATGAGAGGTGCTGGATGTGAGATGTGTTGGATGTGAGGTGTGCTGGATGTGAGATGCGCTGGATGTGATATGTGCTGGATGTGAGATGTGCTGGATGTGAGGTGTGCTGGATGTGAGGTTTGCTGGATGTGAGATGTGCTGGATGTGAGATGTGCTGGATGTGAGATGTGCTGGATGTGAGGTGTGCTGGATGTGAGATGTGCTTGATGTGAGATGTGCTGGATGTGAGATGTGCTGGATGAGAGGTGTGCTGGATGTGAGATGTGCTGGATGTGAGATGTGCTGGATGTGAGATGTGCTGGATGTGAGATGTGCTGGATGTGAGATGTGCTGGATGTGAGATGTGCTGGATGTGAGGTGTGCTGGATGTGAGATGTGCTGGATGTGAGATGTGCTGAATGTGAGATGTGCTGGATGAGAGGTGAGCTGGATGTGAGATGTGCTGGATGTGAGATGTGCTGGATGTGAGATGTGCTGGATGTGAGATGTGCTGGATGTGAGATGTGCTGGATGTGATGTGTGCTGGATGTGAGATGTGCTGGATGTGAGGTGTGCTGGATGTGAGATGTGCTGGATGTGAGATGTGCTGGATGTGAGATGTGCTGGATGTGAGGTTTGCTGGATGTGAGGTGTGCTGGATGTGAGATGTGCTGGATGTGAGATGTGAGATGTGCTGGATGTGAGATGTGCTGGATGTGAGATGTGCTGGATGTGAGGTGTGCTGGATGTGAGATGTGCTGGATGTGAGATGTGCTGGATGTGAGATGTGCTGGATGTGAGATGTGCTGGATGTGAGATGTGCTGGATGTGAGATGTGCTGGATGTGAGATGTGCTGGATGTGAGGTTTGCTGGATGTGAGGTGTGCTGGATGTGAGATGTGCTGGATGTGAGATGTGAGATGTGCTGGATGTGAGATGTGCTGGATGTGAGATGTGCTGGATGTGAGGTGTGCTGGATGTGAGATGTGCTGGATGTGAGATGTGCTGGATGTGAGATGTGCTGGATGTGAGATGTGCTGGATGTGAGATGTGCTGGTTGTGAGATGTGCTGGATGTGTGGTGTGCTGGATGTGAGATGTGCTGGATGTGAGGTGTGCTGGATGTGAGGTGTGCTGGATGTGAGATGTGCTGGATGTGAGATGTGCTGGATGTGAGATGTGCTGGATGTGAGGTGTGCTGGATGTAAGATGTGCTGGATGTGAGATGTGCTGGATGTGAGATGTGCTGGATGTGAGGTGTGCTGGATGTGAGGTGTGCTGGATGTGAGATGTGCTGGATGTGAGGTGTGCTGGATGTGAGGTGTGCTGGATGTGAGATGTGCTGGATGTGAGGTGTGCTGGATGTGAGATGTGCTGGATGTGAGATGTGCTGGATGTGATGTGTGCTGGATGTGAGGTGTGCTGGATGTGTGATGTGCTGGATGTGAGGTGTGCTGGATGTGTGATGTGCTGGATGTGAGGTGCGCTGGATGTGAGATGTGCTGGATGTGAGGTGTGCTGGATGTGTGATGTGCTGGATGTGAGGTGCGCTGGATGTGAGATGCGCTGGATGTGAGATGTGCTGGATGTGAGATGTGCTGGATGTGAGATGTGCTGGATGTGAGATGTGCAGGATGTGATATGTGCTGGATGTGAGATGTGCTGGATGTGAGATGTGCTGGATGTGAGGTGTGCTGGATGTGAGATGTGCTGGATGTGAGATGTGCTGGATGTGAGATGTGCTGGATGTGAGATGTGCAGGATGTGATATGTGCTGGATGTGAGATGTGCTGGATGTGAGATGCGCTGGATGTGAGGTGTGCTGGATGTGATATGTGCTGGATGTGAGGTGTGCTGGATGTGAGATGTGCTGGATGTGAGATGTGCTGGATGTGAGATGTGCTGGATGTGAGATGTGCTGGATGTGATGTGTGCTGGATGTGAGGTGTGCTGGATGTGTGATGTGCTGGATGGGAGGTGCGCTGGATGTGAGATGCGCTGGATGTGAGATGTGCTGGATGTGAGATGTGCAGGATGTGAGATGTGCTGGATGTGAGATGTGCTGGATGTGAGATGTGCTGGATGTGAGGTGTGCTGGATGTGAGATGTGCTGGATGTGAGATGTGCTGGATGTGAGATGTGCTGGATGTGAGATGTGCAGGATGTGATATGTGCTGGATGTGAGATGTGCTGGATGTGAGATGCGCTGGATGTGAGGTGTGCTGGATGTGATATGTGCTGGATGTGAGGTGTGCTGGATGTGAGATGTGCTGGATGTGAGATGTGCTGGATGTGAGATGTGCTGGATGTGAGATGTGCTGGATGTGAGATGTGCTGGATGTGAGATGTGCTGGATGTGAGGTGAGCTGGATGTGAGATGTGCTGGATGTGAGATGTGCTGGATGTGAGGTGTGCTGGATGTGAGATGTGCTGGATGTGAGATGTGCTGGATGTGAGATGTGCTGGATGTGAGATGTGCTGGATGTGAGATGTGCTGGATGTGAGGTGTGCTGGATATGAGATGTGCTGGATGTGAGATGTGCTGGATGTGAGGTGTGCTGGATGTGAGATGTGCTGGATGTGAGGTGTGCTGGATATGAGATGTGCTGGATGTGAGATGTGCTGGATGTGAGATGTGCTGGATGTGAGGTGTGCTGGATGTGAGGTGTGCTGGATGTGAGATGCGCTGGATGTGAGATGTGCTGGATGTGAGATGTGCTGGATGTGAGATGTGCTGGATTCGAGATGTGCTGGATGTGAGATGTGCTGGATGTGAGATGTGCTGGATGTGAGGAGTGCTGGATGTGAGATGCGCTGGATGTGAGATGTGCTGGATGTGAGATGTGCTGGATGTGAGATGTGCTGGATGTGAGATGTGCTGGATGTGAGATGTGCTGGATGTGAGATGTGCTGGATGTGAGGTGTGCTGGATGTGAGATGTGCTGGATGTGAGATGTGCTGGATGTGAGGTATGATGGATGTGAGGTATGATGGATGTGAGGTATGATGGATGTGAGGTATGATGGATGTGAGGTATGATGAATGTGAGATGTGCTGGATGTGAGGTGGGCTGGATGTGAGATGTGCTGGATGTGAGATGCGCTGGATGTTCTTTCCTCTGCATCACAAGTACCAACCTCAGAATGCAGTTATAACTGGACTGGAGATGTCTCACTTGATGTGGTGAAATTAGTATAAAGTATAAGTGATGTTATTATCACCAAAAAAGATTTTCTTTAAAAAAATGTATCCAGCATAAAACAATAGTTGAAAAGTCAGTTCTGCTAAAATAAAAATATTGATAAGAAAACATGTAATCATAAAAATGAGATAGAACAGCTATTGTTGAGAATGATTACTGAACCCCAAGATGAGTGTCTTAGCTTCAACAAGGCAGCATTTACATACTAGTGATCAAAGTAATTGTTTTTGCAAGGGATTGAAAGATCCATGATCACTGGTAAAATATATAATACAACAGTGTTCTTACCGAGGTCCATTTTTCTAAACACAGGTAACTTAGGTTTAGTCCATTATGTCAATTAAATATTTTACCAAATTCTATGGAATCTTCTAATGGTGCAGAGTGACATCTAGTGGCCTTTGTGGGTATGGCAGGAGTCAGTAATGTCAGAGAATTCAGGGCCTGATTCATTAAGGATCTCAACTTGAGAAACTTCTTATTTTAGTCTCCTGGACAAAACCATGTTACAATGCAAGGGGTGCAAATTAGTGTTCTGTTTCGCACATGAGTTAAATACTGACTGTTTTTTTCATGTAGCACACAGATATCAACTTTAAATTTCAGTGTAGAAATCAGCTATCAAGTATTTGTGTGCTACATGAAAAAACAGTCAGTATTTAACTTATGTGCAAAACAGATTACTAATTTGCACCCCTTGCATTGTAACATGGTTTTGTCCAGGAGACTGAAATAAGAAGTTTCTCAAGCTAAGATCCTTAATGAATCAGGCCCCTAGTTACTTAAAAGATCAGACTATCATCAGTGATTTATGAATTTGCACTTTGGAATTGTAGGAGGGGCTAAGACATAGAGTGACGTTTAGGGGCTGGGTTAGAGCTTTGTGCAGAATTTGCAGCCTAGCTGACCATGTTGTTCTGTAATGAGTGCAAATAGAAACATGTTTGCCTGCAGGGCAACTAGCTATTGCTCAATAAATGCATTTGGCTGCCATAGGTGATGTTCTGTTTTAGCACTTTACTACCACTTAATGCAAGGTAGATTAATTTATCCAACTGTAGCTAATCCCAGTTATTCTTTATATGATAATTGTATGCCAACTATTTTTATTATATAGTGTAATTAAACATTTTAAAGACATCTCCAGCAGCTATTTTCTTTGTGTTATCTGTATCACAGCAGCATTAATACAATGGTGTTATTTACTAAAGTCTCCCAACTGAAAAAAATGGGCAAATCTCATGCAAATGATTCAATCAGATATAATAAAGGAAAATCCCCCATTACAGATGGATTCTGTGTCTGATAAATCTGGTGCAGATGTTTGTACTGATCCAGCTGGGAGACTTTACTGACTACCGACCATTGTGTCTGCTGTAGATACAAATAGCGACACTGTCTACCTCCAGAGGTTTTACCTGATACTGTAGATACAAATAGCAACACTGTCTACCTCCAGAGGTTTTACCTGATAATGTAGATACAAATAGCAACACTGTCTACCTCCAGAGGTTTTACCTGGTACTGTAAATACAAATAGCGGCAATGTCTACTTCCAGAGGTTTTACCTGATAATGTAGATACAAAGAGTGGCAATGTCTACCTCCAGAGGTTTTAAATGTGTGTTATGGTCAATATTATGATGAATATCATTTAATAAAACATTAGAGGTATCAGAAAAAATAGCACACATTAGAAAAAATCCTTTCTACTATATAACATATTAAAGTGTTTTTTTTAAAAAAAAAACAGTCTAGAAATAGGAAGAAGACAATGTAATGAATCAGTTTATATAGTAAATATGTGACACCATAGATCTGGTGATAAAATGACGTCTTCCCTGTATATGAGAGTGTAGTGGTCTGTACTATACACCCGTATGACCACATCTTACTGGTATCTTCTCCTATTATGCGCTTATTCAGTGCTGCTTCTTGTAGTTTGCTCCATAGGTAAATCAGTGTACGTTACTTGTATACAATTTAAAGAAGGAACGCACCACATTCCTTTCATTATCGTTATCCATCTTCTGGATCTTCTCTAATATCTCCTCCTGCTCTCTGATCTCCGTCAGTGACTTGATTCTCTCCTGATATCCTTGTCTGGCTTCTTGTTCCTCACTCTGTATAATCAGATCAATGTATTTTTTTACTGATAGTGGGTTTGGTCTTAGAGCGATTTCACCGAGATGCTTCAGACTCTGAGAGGATTTATGAATGAGACGAAGAACTGTTTCTGTCACAAGGTCATATTCCTCTTTTAGTTTTTTGGCCATCTTTTCTACAGTCATCACCTCTCCAAAAGCTGCTTCCCAATTTCTTTTCAGCTGATCATAGGATCTTTTCTCTTTTTTAGTCACATATTCCCACTTATATCTTTCGTTGGTATGATCACTCCAGGCACATTTACCTGGGCATTGTGTACAGTGTCCATTCTGAATAGCAGCACACATCTTCATACTGCCATAACGCATTGTACAGATATTCTCACATGTAAATTTGCACTTTGAGCAGTTTGTTTTGTTGTTATTTACCTCTCTCCTTTCTGGAACAGTTATAGTTACCTCATACTCAAAGTCTTTATTTGCTTTATTCTGCTGCAGAGCTTCCTGTGTTTTCCTTATTTCATCCAGTTTTATTAGTCCAGTCTCTATCTGTGGCTGTAAGGACTGCAGAGTCATCTGAAGCTTTGTCCGTTCCCTGAGGACTTCCTTGGTCAACGTCAGATTTTTGGGTTCCATTTTACTCAGATCACTGAAAAATGTTTTCATACTCTACCCCCATGTTCCAGAACATTTCATTAAAACTCATGTTACTCGCCTTATTGTTGGCAAATAGAGCTGAGTTGTTGAACTTGAAGTAAATGGGGTCACCATTACTGTCCAGAGTGCAGGGGATGTCAGCATCCTTAATACCCTGTAATACTGGAGGTATCTCCCCATCTGAGAAGTTGATGAGAATAAATATGTTGTCTTTGATGTCTTTTCCAAAGATAGAAAAAACAGAATTAAATATATATTTCTGGGTGGGTGTCAGCCGAGCAAATGAAGCCTGAACTACAAAGCACACAGCATTGATCTGATCAATGCCATTGTCACTGGAAAAAATGCATGAATGTCCTCTGTGATCTTCTTGTCCTGTTCTTTTCCTCTGGTGCCTCCAAATCCTGGTGTATCTATCAAGGTGATGGAATAGGGGATTTGGTACCCACTTTCATGATTCATCTTGTAGACTGTAACTCCAGAGGTTTGGCTGTGAGCTTGAGATTTATCTGTAACTTCATGTACAAGTTTGAACCTAAAGTCATCTTTCCATTCCACACCCAGGATGTAGTTGGCCATTCCATTGATCAGTGTTGTTTTTCCTGATCCAGTAGCTCCTATTAATAGAATCACTTTATTAGTCATATGAAGGTTTTCTTTTCCAAAGTTGTACTTATGGCATCCATATTTACAAATATCTGTATTTAGATGATACACAGAAGGTTTTCCTATTGCAATTTCCTTTATTAGAACACTATTTTGTTGGATGACTCTATGTTTTAGATTAGAGGATTTTTCTTTTGTCATAACTACAATCTCATCACTTGGAGCACTGACCCCAGAGTCACCACATATGGCCGACACACGTATTATGTAGGATGTCATTGGATTTAACTGCTCAATAATACAAGTTTCTATTTTCTTTCCTGATCTATTTTCCAACCACCCCCCTGTTTGGTCTTCAGCCTCCACCTTGTAGTCAACTTTATACTCCTGTATTGTGGCTCCATCTCCAATAATAGTCGGTTCTTTAATATGTAATACAAGGAAGTATGGTTCAGCAGTGACTTGTATGACTTCAGGTGGACTAGTGGGAAGGGTTCTCTCATCTTCTGTAACATCACTGGTTGCACTGAGTCCTGGTTTACACACTGCAGAGTGTCTGAACTGATACTTTGTATTAGGCTTTAATCCTGTAATTGTGATCTTCTCATTGTTATCCTTTGTTATACAAGTGGTCCAGGTCTCCTCCTCAGCAGATCTATACTGTATGCTGTATCCTTCTATAAACTCTTTCCCATAGTCTGCAGGATTGAGGATGAGATCCATACTATCATGTGTCCTACCGCTGATAACTGGGAGATTAGGTTTAGTTGGAGGCTCAAACGTTGTACTCACCAAATCCCCATCTTCATACAGATAGATAGAAACTCCTGGGTTACATTGATCTGGGACAGATGAGATAATGAATCGGGTCTCTTCTCTGGATACATTGACTTCAGCAATTTCTTGAAACGCTCTCACATCTTTCCTGGCCCTTTTAGAGACATCTTTGTCATTGAACCATGGTGAGATCTTTTTACTCTTATAGACAGTTTGTTTAGGAGTCTGGAACCAATCGCATATATCAGATAGATATGTATCCTCTTCATTTAATGATGTAAAATTATAGCACACGACATATTCAATCATTGGGTCAAATATTAGTCTGTTTACTTCACTCTCGGATGGTAATGTGTTTATATTGGGCAGCACTTGCAGATAGGAACTCACATTATCCATCTCTTGTTGTCTTTTGCTCAAAAACTTTGTAATATGAAGATTTTCAAATGGAGATTGTTTTATGGTAAGTAAAATGTCTCCAAGTGCAGCTTCCTCTAATCCCCCCCCACGAATAGAGGGTAAGGTTTGTGCAAGTTGCTTCTGAAATGTGAGTGTAAATTGCTCACACTGCTCTCTGAACTGGATGACTTTACTCTTGATGTCCGGAAAGGTCTCTGCAGCCGGATGCTTCATCAGATCATTACACTGTATGGTAACGTCTACCATTTGCTGTATTATGTGTTCTGTCTTGAATACAAGATTTGCACTAATTTCTCGAACCAGCTGGGCAGCTTTACTGTCTAGTTTGCTCAGTGGATACAGCCAGACTTTCACAGGTACGGCCTTCTCCCCATTCTCTCCTAGTAGATTTGGGAGATCAGTATAAATTTTTATGGCATCTTCATATGTGACCGGATTTCTCTCCAGAGCAAAGTCTCCATGAAACTTACAGCTAAATTTTCTAACATCTTCCTTATCTTTATCATTCATGTTCAGTTCTCCTTCTCCTTCAATTGAAACTATTTTTTCAATAATGACCTGGAGATTTCCTTGTATATCCTGTTTTTTTTCTGATGTAGTCACCTCACGATCAAATATAAAGAAAGCCTGAGCACCCCAGTGACCACATGAGTGGCCGTCCCTTTGTCAAACACATCATGGTAAGTCATGTTCTGGACTCCTAGATGGTCCATACTCAGCTGGTCAAACCTTGTGGTTCTTGAGTATTTTAGAGTGACTCTGACTTGGTTGTTAGATGTCTTGGTGTCATTAAGGTAACTTGCAGATCCACCGACTTCTATCAGACCAGAGATGAAACTGGCTTTCAAAGATCCTGTCATA
Source organism: Mixophyes fleayi (assembly GCF_038048845.1). Taxonomy (NCBI): domain Eukaryota; kingdom Metazoa; phylum Chordata; class Amphibia; order Anura; family Limnodynastidae; genus Mixophyes; species Mixophyes fleayi. Next base: position 222,276,133 of record NC_134407.1, on the reverse strand, counting down.
TTTAGAGCTGATGATTTATCAGAAACAGTGTCTGAAGATATAAATTCAAATGATGTCTTTGGTTTAGGTGTTGATGCCACATTATCTCTCAATGCTTGTTGGTCCCACAAAGTGACACCTGTATAATAACAAAATATATACAGTACCGTCATCCATGCTAAACAATTCAATGGTGACCTATGTATTGTATAATATATTTTGTATTACAATTTATCAAACAAAAACAGTTGCTAGTAAGAACAAGCTATATCTATACCAGTGCACTACGACAGAGGAAAAAGAACATAAATAAAGATAGAGGATGAAAGAAATGGGAAATAGATAAAGATAGAAAGAAAGGGCGATTGCATGTTAAAAAGAGGAGGGATAAGTCCAGTACTAGATCAGAAGAGGCTGAAATTGAGTTTGGGAATTGGAGTAATAAGAAGAGAATTGAGGAATTGTAAGAGGAGGAGGAGGAGAGCGACAGAGACACTTCTTGCTCTGTGACAGAAGAACAGGACAAGGAAGGCAGAAGAAGGTATAGGAAGAGGATGTGTGAAATGTAAGGACTTGTAGAGTCCACCATAGTCATGGAATAGTAAGTAAAGACAATGCATGTTTGAGGGCTTAGTCTGCAATTATAGGAGGGAGGAATAGAAGAGTATAGTAAGTGATAAAGGTGTCAGGATCAGTAGAAAAGGAAAGAAATAGGGAGGAGAACAAGGTGGAAGCTACATAGCTAATTTAATGGAATACCAGTGTCTGAAACAATGTGAGGCTGCAGAAAGTTGTGAGAGAGAAAATGGAATGAGGTGATGATAAAAGAAGAAAATGCAAGAAATAAGAAGAAGCAAAGAGGAGAGATTAAGGTGGATTGTTATAATCTCCTGTACTGTATACAATTTAAAATAAGTCAAAATAAGACAGAATACAGTGAAATTGGCAATTTCTTTTCTCTGCCTTTTGTATTGTTAAACCATTTAATGAAGATTTTGAATACTGCTCTTTTTATATTGGAGTTCTAGACCTTTATACATGTGGCAGGAACCCCTGATTTACCAGACATATACTGAGGAAGATAATTTATCCATATACTCAACTCATTAAGAAGAACAGAAAATCAAGGATTTGGGACATGTAATATTGACTAGTAAGCATAAATTATACAGTATATTTACCTGGGATGAGCTTATCGCCACGACAATCATACAGCATCCCAAGAGAGAACGGGCGTCCTAGAGCCGGCATTTCCATGGTCATTGTGTCCACTGTTTCATCTGACTGCCCAGAGCCAATAATCCTTGACTGATTGAATGTCAGATCCATAATCTGTTCAGGAAGCTGAACACCTATAATATAAAATCCCATTCATCAGGTACACACTGACATTAAAAAACAATTATCTGGCATTATATAGTCTCGTCTTGGTGGGCTGCAAATTACCTTGTGTAATAGAGATTTGAGGACTGAGTAGGAAGCACGGACTGTTTATAAGGTATGATCTTTTGTTCTACGTAGCTGCTCAGACCTTTAACTGTATAGACTACATTATTTAAGTGGCAGCATCCTAACCACAGCATGAGACGTCACATCAGCTAGCTGGGCTAGAGACAGAGGTGCACTGCCTGACCTGTCCACCTCACTCTACACACTGTGAAAAGGGGTTATATATATACAGGGCCGGATTAACCCGAGGACTAACTGGGCTAGAGCCCAGGAGGCCTCGGCATCCATGGGGCCCTTGACAGTGCTCAGCGGCATTATTGATCGGTGCGGGGGCGGGGGCATCCCCGGCCCGATCAATGCTGTTGAGCACTGTCGTTGCAGTCCTTCCGTGGCACTCAGTACGCTCCTTACTGAGGAGATCTCGTGAGTCTCACTCTCACGAGATCTCCTCAGTAAGGATCTTACAGCGCGCCGTGGAAGGACTGCAGTGACAGGAGACAGAAAGAGGTAAGCGCATGGGGCGGGGGACGGAGGGCAGATCACGGGGGGGCCTCACGGGGGAATGGAGGCCCCCTTAGCCCAGGGGGCCTCCATTCCTTTAATCCGGCCCTGTATATATATATAGATGAACGCATAACAATTTTTTTGATTTTTTTGTCCGCTGAGCTGTTCCTGTATTAGACTGTCGATGTTTATACAATTCAGGGATCATCTACTGTTCACTTTACATTATGGAGAGTATTCTAGCTACGATTATACAATACAGAGAGTATCTTAGTGATCACTATACAATACATAAAGCATTATAGTGACCGCTATACAATACAGAGAGTGTCATGAACCACTGCACAAGCTGCTTTGACAAGTAATCAAGGGAGTGAAAAGCCTTATTTGATAAGAGAAACTTAGTATACATTCATAGGCAAAAGGTTTGAGAATGACACAAATATTATTTTTCACAAAGTCTGCTGCCTCAATTTTTATGATGCCAATTTGCATATACTCCAGAATGTCATGAAGAGTGATCAGATGAATTGCAATTAATTTCAAAGTTCCTTTTTCCCATGACAATGAACTTTTTCCCAAAAACAACATTTCCACTGCATTTCAGCCCTGCCACAAAAGGACCAGCTGACATCAGGTCAGTGATTCTCTTGTTAACACAGGTGAGAGTGTTGACAAGGACAATGCTGGAGATCACTCTGTCATGCTGTTTGAGTTTGAATAACAGACTGGAAGCTTTAAAAGGAGGGTGGTGCTTGAAATCATCATCATCATCATCATCATCATCACCATTTATGTAAATAGCGCTGTACAGAGAACTCATTCACATCAGTCCCTGCCCCATTGGAGCTCACAGTCTAAATTCTCTAATATACACACACACATAAACAGAGAGAGAGACTAGGGTCAATTTTGATAGCAGCCAATTAACCTACTAGTATGTTTTTGGAGTGTGGGAGGAAACCCAAATAAAACCCACGCAAACACAGTGATAACACACAAACTCCACACAGATAAGGCCATGGATGGTAAATTAACTCAACACCCCAGCACTATGAGGTAGAAGTGCTAACCACTAAGACACCGTGCTGCAAATCATTGTTCTTCCCCTGTTAACCATGGATATCTGCAAGGAAATACATGCAGTCATCATTGCTTTGCACAAAGAGGGCTTCACAGGCAAGGATATTGCTGTCAGTAAGATTGCACCTAAATCAACCATTTATCGGATCATCAAGAACTTCAAGGAGTGAGGTTCAATAGTTGTGAAGAAGGCTTCATGGAATCCAGGAACGTCCAGAAAACGCCAGAACCATCTCCTAAAGTTGATTCAGCTGCGGGATCTGGGCACCACCAGTGCAGAGCTTGTTCAGGAACGGCAGCAGGCAGGTGTGAGTGCATCTGCATGCACAGTGAGGCAAAGACTTTTTGAGGATGGCCTGATGTCAAGAATGCCAGCAAAGAAGCCCCTTTTCTCCAGGCAAAACATCAGGGACAGATTGATATTCTGCAAAAGGTACAGGGATTGGTCTGCTGAGGACTGGGGTAAAGTCATTTTCTCTGATGAATCCACTTTCAGATTCTTTGGAGCATCTGGATAAACACTTGTCCAGAGAAGGAAAGGTGAGCGCTACCATCAGTCCTGTGTTATGCCAACGGTAAAGCATCCTGAGACCATTCATGTGTGGGGTTGCATCTCAGCCAGGGGAGTGGGCTTACTCACAATTTTACCTAAGAACACAGCGATGAATAAAGAATGGTACCAAAACATCCTACAAGAGCAACTTATCCCAACCATCTGAGAACAGTTTGATGATGAACAATGCCTTTTCCAGCATGATGGAGCACCTAGCTGTAAGGCAAAAGTGATAACTAAGTTGCTCGGGGATCAAAACATCGACATTTTTGGTTCATGTCTAGGAAGCTCCCCGTCCTTAATCCCATTGAGAACTTGTGGTCAATCCTCAAGAGGCGGGTGGACAAACAAAAACCCACAAATTCTGACAAACTCCAAGCATTGATTAGACAAGAATGGGCGGCCATCAGTCAGTATGTGGCCCTGAAGTTGATTGACAGCATGCCAGGGCGCATTGCAAAGGTCTTCAAAAAGAAGGGTCAACACTGCAAATATTGACTCTTTGCATAAACTTAATGTAATTGTCAATAGAAGCCTTTGATACTTATGAAATGCTTGTAATTTTACTTCAGTATACCATAGCAACATCTGACAAAAAGGTATAAAAACACTGAAGCAGCAAACTTTGTGTAAACCAATACTTGTGTCATTCTCAAAACTTTTGGCCATGACTGTAGAAAGCTGTCAGTGAAATACCAATCCTCCGCCTTGGCAGCCCTAGCTGACAGAGTAAGGAATCATGGCTACAGATGAGCAATGATGTCAACAAGGGAATAGGCAGGTGTTATAAAAGCCTGACTCCACAGTTGCCAGATTTAATGATCCTTGCTGCCTCTGATACCCTGGTAAATCCAATGCCTGTAATCATTGAATCCAGTACTGCATAGATAGCCACAAATTTTAATTTCTGAATCACTCTGGTGTCAGGTTTTATGAACACTTTTGTCTTTGCACCATTCATTCTACTTGCTGTTCTGCTGAATTGGACTCTGTCTATACCACAGTCTGCATTTTTACTTTCTGATCACAGCTTGGACATTGAAGTGTTTTCAAGTACTCTGCATCTGAAACCTGGTTCATTCCACAGCCTATGTATGGACTGGTGCTCATTATCTTGTATATGAACTTGCTTATAACCACAGCTGTATTGCCTGAAGCATACTATTATATTCCATGGGGCCAATTCAATTTGGACATGTTATTTTAGGAATAACGTGGCGCTAATGTTATTACCGGTAATTAGGTAATTTTAACCCAGATTACTGCGAGCAAAAATCTGAGTTAAAATTACCGTACTATGGTAATACTGCACACTATTACTGTAGTAACGGTAATAGTGCACTGGCCACGTTATTCATAGAATAACGCGGCCAAATTGAGTCTGGCGCTATTTGTTCATGGGCGTTCCAGTCTGCATCCTTGCCATGCTCATTATCCTGCATATTATTAGTAACTCTGCATAAGGTCTTGTGCTGGTCAACCTGACCAGCATTATATCTTATCTTCTACTATACCTGTGTTATTGAATTGTATATCTATTGGGGCTTCAGCCATTGGGATCCTGTCCAGGAAAAGACTACCGTGACAGAGAGCATTCTAGTGATGCTATACAATACAGAGAGCATTCTAACAATATAGTGACTGTTGTAGTGTCTGCCATATAATGCTGAGTTATGGTCATACTCTACAGAGAAAAGTCTAATGACGGCTGTACAATACAAAGAGCATTCTAGTGACTACGATACAGGGCCGGACTGGGACTAAAAATCAGCCCTGGCATTTAAAGTACACAGGCCCACCTCAGGTCCAGAAGAAAAGAAATAGTGTGCCGCCGCATAGCGGCAGCGCCGAAAAGGGCGTGGCCACATTGTGTTGTGGGTGTGGCCAACATGGGTCATTGATACATACATTATAATAAAACATTACATTTATCATGCCCTACCATCCACATTATGCCATCCCCCCAGGCACATTATGACACCCCCAACCCACTGTACTTCTCTATGCTTCTGGTGCTGCTGACATCCATCAGGGTGGGAACTTCCTGTAGAGTGAGCAGGGAAGCTCTTTGTCTCACGAGATTACCAAATCTTGTGAGACCTAGAGCTCCTCGGCTTACTCTGCAGGCTGTGTCCTATAGGGACTGGGAGCAGCTATCAGATTCCTCCTGCTAACCAGAGCTGGATTAACGCTCGGGGGGCACAGGGTTATTTAAGACAGGGAGCCCTTATTATGTAACATGGTTATCATATTAGACACAATGTTAGGCAAATACACAGGCAATACTGTGTGCAATACTGTTAGGTGCCCGCAGCTCTACCTTCACAAGCAGTACAGTGTGAAGTGGGACTTACCTCCCAACTGTCCTTGTAGTCTGATCAAATCTCACTAGACGAGACAGTCACCAAAATTCAGGACTTCCCCACAAGTGTTCTTGTCACTTACACCACCTGTGGCTGCTGGTGTCTTTAGTTGCTGCTTGTCTGGATCCTCGAATGCTGGAGGCCCTATTTGGAAAAAAAATAGGTACATGTAATTTAGAAACCTCCAACCAGCCCTGGTGTTTAATCAATGCAACCCATATTTTATAATTAGGCCTCCCTCCAGCCTCAACATTACAATTGTAGTATTCACGTTTAATAAATAAACCTATATACCTCTCTCCAAACAACCCCAGCAATAAATTAAATTGCATTTACGTTTAAAAAATATACCTATTTCCCCCAACCATCAATGCCATTAAATAATTCCTATTCACGTTTAATAAATAGACGTTATTTTTTCCCCAAACAGCCCCACTTTCAATTAATAGCCCCCAAATCATATTATGCCACAATAGTGCCCCAGTTCGTACAATAGTGCCCCCAAATTATATTATACCACAATACTGCCCCCAGTTGATATTATACCTCAATACTGCCCCCAAATCATATTATGCCATACAGTAGTGCCCCAAATCATATTATGCCACAGAGTAAACATATTAACAACACTAAAGTATATTTGCATAAAATGTGAGGTTATATAAATATCCAGTAGGAATATACTGTACCCCCCTCCCCTCGTGTGGCATCCTTTCTCTTCTCTCCCCCCCCCCCCGTGTGGCATCCTCACTTTTCTCCCCCCCCTCCGTTTTCTGTGTGCCATCCTTCCCCCCCGTTTCACCTTTTCTGTGTGCCATTCTGTCCCCCTTTCCCTTTTTCTGTGTGCCATTCTCTCCCCCCTTTCCCTTTTTCTGTGTGCCGTTCTCTCCCCCCTTTTCCTGTTTTCTGTGTGCCATTCTCTCCCCCCTTTCCCTTTTTCTGTGTGCCGTTCTCTCCCCCCTTTTCCTGTTTTCTGCATGGCATTCTCTCCCCCCTTTTCCTGTTTTCTGCGTGGCACTCTCTCCCCCCTTTTCCTGTTTTCTGCGTGGCATTCTCTCCCCCCTTTTCCTGTTTTCTGTGTGCCATTCTCTCCCCCCTTTCCCTTTTTCTGTGTGCCGTTCTCTCCCCCCTTTTTCCTGTTTTCTGCATGGCATTCTCTCCCCCCTTTTCCTGTTTTCTGCGTGGCATTCTCTCCCCCCTTTTCCTGTTTTCTGCGTGGCATTCTCTCCCCCCTTTTCCTGTTTTCTGCGTGCCATTCTCTCCCCCCTTTTCCTGTTTTCTGCGTGCCATTCTCTCCCCCCTTTTCCTGTTTTCTGCATGGCATTCTCTCCCCCCTTTTCCTGTTTTCTGCGTGGCATTCTCTCCCCCCTTTTCCTGTTTTCTGCTTGGCATTCTCTCCCCCCTTTTCCTGTTTTCTGTGTGCCATTCTCTCCCTTTTCCTGTTTTCTGCGTGCCATTTTCTCCCCCCGTTTCTGTGTGCCTTTCTCTCCTCCCTTTCCCTTTGTCTGTGTGCCATTCTCTCCCCCCTTTTCCTGTTTTCCGTGTGCCATTCTTTCAGACCCTCTTCCCTCCCCTGCACACATTTTCAGCCCCACTCCCCCTCCCCCCCTTCAGATTTTATTGGGTGCTCTCCCCTCCCCCCCCTTTACATATTATCGGGTCCTCTCCCCTCACCCCCCCTTCACATATTATCGGGTCCTCTCCCCTAACACCCTTCAGATATTATCGGGTCCTCTCCCCTCCCCCCCTTCACATATTATTGGGTCCTCTCCCCTATCCCCCTTCAGATATTATCGGGTCCTCTCCCCTCCCCCCGTCACATATTATTGGGTCCTGTCCTCTCCCCCCCCCCCCTGTACAGACATTATCGGGTCCTCTTCCCTCTCCTTGCACCCATTTTCCCTGTTAAAAAGAAATATACTTACCTCCGCAGCCTCTGCAGCCTCCAGGAATCTGAATATATTAGTCTCCAGTAGCCAGTGCCGGACTGGCTACTGGCGCCGTCTGATCCAGTCCTACGCGGCCGCGCATAACGTTACATCGCGCGGCCCAGCCCAGAGAGCCGTCATGACGTCACACGCTCCACCGCAAGTAGAATTTTTTTTTTCACATTTTTTTTTCCAATTATAGCAGTGGTGATCGCAGGTACCCGGACCGGCCCACGGTGCCATCGGCCCTTCTGGCATTTGCCAGAAGTGCCCGATGGCCAGTCCGGCCCTGCTACGATATAAGACAGGAACATTGTAGTGACCGCCCTACAATGCAAATAACATTCTAGTGACCACCATACTATATAGAAAGCATTCTAGTTAAAACTATATTATAGAGCAGAGCCATAACGAGGGCGGTGTGACTGCCCAGGGCGCAAAGCCTAGTGGGGGCGCAACACCCGCCTGCCCGTTACATATTAAATCCCTGATGGAGTGGCAATCTAGTCCTGCGGTGGCTGCACCGCAGGACTACTTTGCCCATTGTAGACAGCAGCGCAAGGAGGAGGCTTCCTGCTCCTGCAGCGTCCTGACGTACAAATAATGACGTCAGGATGCTGTAAGAACACAGGCGACGAGGAGCCGGCACTGAAGAAAGAAGATGACAGAAGAAGTACGGTAAGTAAAACACTGCTGTGCTGGTGAGAAGAGGGGGCAGGAGAGGAGCAGAGCAAGGGCTGTGAGAGAGGGCTGGAGAGAGGGCTTGTGAGAGGGCTGTAAGAGAGGTCTGGGAAGAGAGGTCTGGGAAGAGAGGAAACTTTTTTGGAATTTTTCCAATTTATTGGGTTGAACGAATATAATTTAACTTTTACCTCAAAAACTCATGAAACTCATAAATGTATATGGCCCAAATCAAAACCAACGTTCATTCCTGGCTGCTCTAGACTCTTTGCTCTCTCAGGTATGCCAGGGAGAAGTGATTATGGCAGGGGACTTTAATGTTGTAGTAGATGATACCATAGATAGATCGTCCACTTTGCTCCCCCCCGTCAGCGGCACGGAGTCTCGTAAATCTAAGGCCTTGGTATCCCTTCTTTCCCATCATCTCCTCTTTGACTCCTGGAGGCTCAGGGAACCCTCATCCCGAGATTACACATTTTACTCCCCGGTTCATGGTACCTACTCACGAATAGACATGGACTTCCTCAGCCACGATTTGTCTTTAAAACTCAGGGCAGCTCACATACACCCGATGGTTTGGTCTGACCACTCTCCTATATCAGCTGACCTATCAGATATAGTACCCCGTCCCCGCCCCGTGGCGTATTAATGACTCCATTCTCCATGATCAGTCACTTATTTTAGAGCTCCGGACCCTTCTTGACGAGTATTTTCTCTTTAATGACCTTCCTGATACTTCCCCCATGACCCTCTGGGAAGCCCATAAGGCAGTGGTTCGAGGCCACCTTATCAGCATGGCCTCGTGCCGTAAGAAGCTGGCCACCTCTAAACGTGCGTCACTAACTATCCAACTCCAGACTCTGGAGAGACAGCATAAACTCTCCCCCAACGAAGAGGTATTGACCAAATTTCTAAAGGTGAGATCTGATTTGAACCTCCTTCTCTCTGAATCCACTGCCTCGGCCTTGAAACGGCTGAGGCAGACGTTCTAGGAAAAGGGAGATAAAGCTGACAGAATACTAGCGTCCCTTCTGAGGGCCCAGAGATCTCAAAACAACGTCATGGCCCTGAAGTCTCCCTCCGGCCTACCTATTTACCGTCCCGACCAGATAGGGCGAGAGTTTCAGAAATTTTATTCTTCACTGTATAACCTGGATGCTCTGAACCCTGGGAGTGCCCCTCCTGCGGATACAATAGCAGCTTTCTTGAGGCAAGCGAACCTCCCTACCCTTTCCAGCAGCCTAATCCAACAACTAAATGAGGAGATTACATCAGAGGAAATACTGGCAGTTATCAAGGCCAAAAAGACCTCCAAGGCCCCAGGACCTGATGGCTATTCCGCAGCCTACTATAAAAGATTTTCCCAGACCTTGGTTCCTCACCTCCGCTCCCTGTTCAATGCGGTCTTACATGGCGAACCTTTCCCAAAATCTATGTTAGAGGCGCGTATTGTAGTTATACATAAGGAGGGAAAAGACCCTAGCGACTGTGCAAGCTACCGCCCCATCTCCCTTCTCAATGTCGACATTAAGTTATATGCAAAGATCCTGGCTACCCGCCTGAATGGAGTCCTTCTGGGTCTAATCCATTATGATCAAGTGGGTTTCATCCCGGGTCGCCAGGCGAGGGATAAAACTCGCCGCGCGATTGACCTTGTTCAGATCATTAACCAAAGGCGCCTCCCGGCCATGATGCTCTCACTGGATGCCGAGAAGGCGTTCGATCGAATCTCTTGGGATTTTATGACCCTTGCTCTGAAGGCGTGCGGCTTCACAGCTGAATTCCTGACCGGGGTATCTGCCCTCTATAACTCCCTCAGCTAGGGTCCTGGTTAATGGGTCTCTTTCCGACCCTCTTTCCCTCTCCAACGGGATGAGGCAGGGCTGCCCCCTTTCGCCCTTAATTTTTGCTCTAGTGATAGAACCCTTGGCGGCGATGATCAGACAGTCGACGTCAATCTCAGGTGTGACAGTGGGACCACGGGAATTCAAGGTATCTCTCTTTGCAGATGACATACTTCTTTCTCTGACAAATCCTCAGGAGTCTTTACCCGCCCTATATAAACTTATGGATGAATATGGCCTCCTGTCTGGCTATAAAATTAATTTTGTTAAATCTGAGGCCATGCTCCTCCACGCTTCCCCTTCCCTTAGGTCCAGTTTACAGACTAATTTTGCACTGCGCTGGCAGGTAAATAAGATCAAATATCTTGGAGTTTATATCACCTCGTCCTATGAGAGATTGTATTGGGAAAATTTCCCCCCCCTTCTGTCAAAAATTAAACAGGACTTGGAGACTTGGAAGAGCTATATCATATCGTGGCTGGGGAGGATTATTGCTATTAAGATGAACTTGGTCCCTAAGCTTCTGTATCTTTTCCAGACTCTTCCAGTGAGGGTTCCCGACTCTGTGTTTAGGGATTTGCATTCCTCCTTTCTAAAGTTCATATGGCGTGCCAAGCCCCCTAGAATTTCGATAGCAGTGCTTAAGAAGCCCAGGGCCCGGGGAGGCAGGGGATTTCCAGACATTAAATTTTATTATTGGGCATCCCACTTGACCCAGGTGGTTGTAACTTATGCGCCTTATCAGTCCATAGCCTGGGTGGACCTGGAGACCCACTATGTTGGGGTCCCCTCCATGGCATCACTCTGGGGTTTGGCTGATTATAGATAGGCCACCAGCGGCCTCCTCTCTTAAATTCTGCTTATCCCTCTGGGACTCATGCCGGGTCAAATATAAATTGTCCTCCCCTATTTCACCTCTGACTCCCCTTTGGGGCAACCCACACTTCCCTCCTGACAACTCAACCCAGCGATTTAAACACTGGATAAAGGTGGGATTACGGGTGGTCTCGGACTTGGTGGTTAATCAAACTTGGGCTTCTATGTCAGAACTTTATCATAATTTTGAACTCCTTTTTTGAGTACTTCCAGGTTCGACACTACGCCATGTCTTTGCCTCCCCAGGAGACTCTTCGGACTCCGACCTCCTTCGAGTACATGTGTTTACATTCACCTCTCACTAAGGGGATGATCTCCCAGATCTATAATTGGCTCATAGATTATACTTTCGATACTCCAGGCCGACATGAGCGGGAATGGGAAAATGACTTTGGCCCTCCTCCAGATGACTTATGCTGGGAGGAGGTCAGGGAGGGGATTGCCAAGAGCTCGATCTCTACATTAATTAAGGAAACTGCCTATAAAGTGTACTATAGGTGGTACTATACTCCTGATAAGTTGTCTCGAATGTTTCCTACGGCCACTCAGTGCTGCTGGCGGGAATGTGGCCAGAGAGGTACGATGCTACACATATGGTGGACCTGTCCTCGCATAGTTCCTTTCTGGAACATGGTTCTTACACTCATAAACTCTGTGTCAGAACAACAGATAAGTAAGGATCCCTGGTCATTCCTTCTCTCTCGCCCTATACCTGATGAGAGCGCGCCCTCTAACAAGCTTATCTCCCATTTTCTGGCAGCCGCTAAATCCCTAATAGCGAAGCACTGGAAAGACCCTGGGGCTCCCTCTATGCAGGAGTTACGGTCGTACATAGGACATGTCGCAAGCATAGAGAGTATAACGTGCTACCTTCATGATAAATCATATAACTTTGATAAGGTGTGGGCCCCGTGGTACTTACTAGAAAGCCGTAGCTGCCTTTCCAGTATGGCTCCTCCTCCTGCAGATGGAACATAGCTCTTGGGCCGCCTCCGGACCCCCCAGTCTGGATTTGGTGTGCGGAGGGTGAGTAAAGTCTGTATGTTACCCCTCTTTCGGGCAGTCATTGTAACGGTGAGTCCCAGCTTTTCCTAGCAATGTTCCAAGTTTGCGTGCCTATTGGTTTATTTGCTATATTGTTGACAATATTTGTGCCTTTCAACCCCCCACCCTCCCTTCCCTTCTCTTTCCCCCACCGATATAAAAGTATAAAACTCAGAGGAAACACCTTGATTATTAAGATTTTTCTTGTCCAAAATGTTATCTGTACTGTTCCTGTTGTTTCCTCTTCAAATAAAGAGTTTAAAAAAAAATAAAAAAAAATCATGAAACTCATATAGAATTTTTAGATCTGGTATTGGAAAGTAAAGATGGTCATATTGTAACTAGCACCTTTATTAAGGAGGTTGACAGCAACAGTTATCTACATTGTGACAATTGTCATTTGGGTAAATGGAAGGAGAATATTCCCTTCTCCCAATTTAGTCGGATTAAAAAGAACTGTTTGAATCAAGATACTTGTGATACTCAATTACAAATCTATGAAGAAAGATTTAGAGAACGGTGATACCCAGAAGTTCTCCTGAATAGTGCCTTAAACAAAACTAGACAAAGGAAAAGGGAGGATATGTTGGTCTATAAAACAAAAGAGAATACCAAGAAAGAAATAATCCCTTTTATAACTGAATTTAATATTGAAAACAAAAGAATCAGATATACTATAAATAAATATTGGGGTATTATTAAGATGGATCCTGTTCCGAATTCAATATTACCTGAAAAACCAGATATTGTCTTAAAAAAACTAAGGATCTAAAAATGTTGCTGGCACCTAGTATGTTACAAAATAAGAAGAATAGAGGAATCTTTCTATCAAAATCAAGGAATAATTTTTTGAAGTGCCTGAAATTTAATGTTTGTAAATGGGTGGATCCTTGTAATAAGACTTTCTCTGATTCTAGCGAATTTAAAATTAAGGGCACAATTAATTGTCAAACTACATCAGTAATTTATATACTTGAATTCTCTTGCCACTTGAAATACGTAGGGAAAACGAAAAGGATGTTGAAGTTGCATTTCCAGGAACATATAAGAGCAATCAAGAATAAATCTGATACTCATTCAGGGCCTGATTCATTAAGGATCTTAACTTGAGAAACTTCTCATTTCAGTCTCCTGGACAAAACCATGTTACAATGCAAGGGGTGCAAATTAGTATTCTGTTTTGCACATAAGTTAAATACTGACTGTTTTTTCATATAACACACAAATATCAACTTTAAATGTCAGTGTACAAATAAGCTATCAAGTATTTGTGTGTTACATGAAAAAACAGTCAGTATTTAACTTGTGTGCAAAACAGAAAACTAATTTGCACCCCTTGCAGTGTAACATGGTTTTGTCCAGGAGACTGAAATAAGAAGTTTCTCAAGTTAAGATCCTTAATGAATCAAGCCCTCAGTCTCTAGACATTTCTCTAAAATCCATAATGGAGATCCGAGTACTCTGAAATTTAAAGCTATAGAATATGTTGATCTTGGTCCAAGAGGGGGGATCTCGCCAAAAAATTGGCATGTAGGAAAATGTACTGGATATATAAACTGAGAACCCTAGTACCATTAGGTCTTAATGAGGCATTTGAGATAGCACCTTTTATATGATATGTTCTAATTATATTTTATTTCTATTTTTCTCTCCCATTTTCTCCTATTGTTTTAATATATGGATATACAATATATATTTTTTATAATTTTTTACATATTGTATAATTCTGTATCTTTTGATGTATATTTACATCTGTTATGGTATTTTATGCGAGGGAATGTTTTTTTTCTGTTTATGTATAATTGGGAGAATGGTGGGTATAGCGGAGTTTAGGTTAGATCAATATTATATTAATATCTGAAGTTATGAGAGTTTTATGGTTCTTACCTTCTCCTTATAATCCATCCATTTTTTGTAAACCTCCCTGTTACTAAATGTAATATTTTTATATATTTTTATACAATCAGCTATTTGTTTACATGTCCGCACGTTAAGGGCGGATGTGTCTGAGAGACATATATGCATATTGGCCTCTTGAGGGCGGAAATTACATATCGCTGAGCCGGCGGAAGTGACGTCGCAGAGCTGCAGACGGAAGCCAGTGGTTTGGCGCCCACAATCATAATCCCACTCTGATGCCTAGACTATTTAAGGAGGCAATGTATTATGGTGGACTATTACCTTTTGATAAAGTCTTTCTGACGAAACGCGTTAAGGATAAGGAGGCACCTGTGATTTCTCTGGATTGCTGCTTGGAACCTGTCCCCTGACTTAAGAATAATCTTTGGGGTATCTGCACCGGAGGAATTGTTCAGATAAGCCTTATATTCTATTGTTTGATGTACGGGCATTTGTTTGCTTATACATTTGGATGTTAAATAAATTTTAAACCTCAACTGCTTTTTGGGCATATAACACTATGTTGTTATATCTCTTCGAGTTCTAGTGTGGTTATGGATCTGCTACGCATCTTCTGAGAAGGATCTGGAGCCTAACTGAATTATCAGATCAGATAAGCCTGAATTTATTTGATTTTTGGTACGCGGCTACTGAAGCACACATTTCTATATATTATAAATATTATGGTATCACACTATGTTTGGCGCTTCTCCTCTTATGTTTATCCATATATATATATATATATATATATATATCTAATATATAAATGTCTAGTGGCGTGTGTTAGTCTGTCTGTGTGTGTGTGGAACAAATAAAACCAAGTTGCAGCGCCACCTGCTGGGCGGAGTTATACTCCTGTGGTTCGTTAATCATTTGGAGTCGGATTTAAGACCAATAATCCATATTTGTTTATCATTACTACTATATTGCATGTACTCCATATATTGTATTTACTATAACAGTTTTTGACACCATGCTGTTTTGTTCCGGCCGGAACCTATTGTTTACATAGCTTTGTCATTAATAAATACATTAACCTTTTTCAAGCACCCGGAACCTGTTTATCTTTATATCAACACTATCTTTGGGAGTTTTAGGGGTCTCCCAATCCATTCCAGATTCCCTAGTGGCTGCTCATTATATGTGGAGGGAGCATAACCTATTCCCTCCTTTTTTTGCTCTATAATCCTGATTTACCCCTAGAATAAGGTTAGCAGCATCCTCCATTTACACTATTAGGAATGATACATATCATTAGGAACAAAAGGCTTGTTAGGGTGGGTGATATCTTTTCAAGACAAGAAAGAGTACTCACCCCACAGGTTGAGGATGACAATTTTTGTTCCTATTACATTAGATATGAGAAACTCCTTACCCTAGAAACAAAGTATTGGTGGGAATCTACCACTCTTACTAAATATATAGAACATAACATCATTCCCAGAGGTTTAAGAATTAAAAAAGTCCCTTCTTATATCCCAGAGGACAAGGATTTCTTAGATAAATGGAACAATATATTGGACGTATGTTCTTTTTCGTTGATGAGGCTCATCATCGAAAATAGAACTTTATCCCTCCTTAAGATAGATGAGGAATTAAATCTCATTCGGGAAAAACTCAAACCGATAGAACATCTGGAAGATTTCAAAAATCTGGAAAGTTTGACTTCGACCAAAATACAAAGTATCAAAGAGGACATCATTGCCCTAAAAAGAAAGAAATTTCAGAGGGACCTTAAAGATCTAGATCATGGCTATCATGCCGCACCAATAAGTAGGGAAGTACAATCACATACACATCCGAAACTCCCACGGAAGAATTTGGCTACAATACCAAATACGCATGCCAGATATAACAGTACACCTAAGAAGAGATTACATCAAACTAATGTATCTAGAACCCCTCTCATTAGGAACCTACCAAAATAAAGAGATCCTAATAGGGTCTATAAACCATTAGACCAACGCAACCTAGGACCATCTATAGATACTCCTAGGACTAAACAGGATAGACAGGACACAGCCGCCAAAGAGGGTTACAAAAGAGGCATTAAGGAAGCACGCCATCTTCTATCCCAGGATCAGTCCACATTGTTAAATAAATTCAAACACATCGATCCATATCAGGAAGTAACCGAATCAGAAGAACCTGATGCAGACGAGCTCATTGAGCATTTTTTAGAACTAGCCCAAGGAATACAACACACACCCTCGAGTCTGAAAAGTGTCAGAAAAAGAAAAGAAAGAACACCATCACAAGAGGGCAACGAGGAGGATCTAAGAGTAGTAGAGAGAGAAGGGGCAAGGCCCAAAACCAAAATACAGAAAAAACCACGGAGCCTAACACAGAAGCCAAAATAGGAGCCAGAGGTGTATTCAATTTGAGTAGCCAAACACTCACTAAACCTCAAATGGATCTACTAAGCAAGGGACTAAAATTCACCCCCAATAGACCACTCAACAAGTTTGAGACTTATATAGATTTGCATAAATTTATCAGAAATATTACACTTAAGAAGTTTTTTCTTACCAATCCCTCTGTTCCTGGTATCCATTTGTCTAATAAGGATAACACCACTGTCACATACCAACACACCCATCTCAAACCTAAGTCCACATTTTTCCCCACACATTGTAAGGGTCCCTATATAGAGACCTTCCAGAAATTAGTGGAGAATGATCTGGATAAACTCAAAATTCAGCCAAGGAATAGAATTTACAATATTACTAGATGAGAAAGAGGGGACTTGAAGGATTTGCAATCCAATAAAAATCTGGTCATCAAACCAGCGGATAAGGGGGGTGGAATTACCCTCCTGGACCAATCCGCATATCTCTTGGAGATAGAGAACCAGTTAAAGGACACCTCCACCTACAAAATACTACTGGGGGATCCAACTGAGAAGTATAAAATGGAACTTAATTCACTTCTCGATAGAGCACTCCAACAAGGCATATTAACCAAAGCAGAACATCAGTTTCTATGCACTCAACATCCAAGATTACCGGTCATATACTGCTTGCCTAAAATACATAAATCCATTACTCATCCCCCTGGCCGACCAATTATTTCTGGGATCGATTCACTCACTACACATCTTTCTAGCTACATTGACACTTTCTTACAACCCGCAGTTAACAAACAGAGAAGCTATCTCCGTGATACTGGACATGTCCTGCAGATTCTACAGAACATAGACTGGCAAACTGGTTATTTACTCATGACCTGTGACGTTTGTTCACTATATACCATCATTGATCATAAAATTGGCTGTGAGCATGTCCAGCATATACTTACAACAGAAACTGACATCCCAACAGATCAGATACAGTTTATCATGCAAGCTATTGATTTTACATTACATCATAACTATTTTTGGTTCAATGGAGGTTACTATGAGCAGGTTCGCGGGACTGCAATGGGCGCAAAATTCGCGCCCAGTTACGCGAACCTGTTCATGGCCCATTGGGAAAATCTTACCATCTGGCATAACAATCCATACATTTCACATATTCTTGGTTGGTATAGATACATTGACGACGTGCTATGCATATGGTCTGGCAATGTGGACACACTCCAAGAATTTCTTAATTACCTCAATATCAATGATTTCCATCTCAAATTTACCGCTCAGATTAGTGATTCCAGGGTTGAGTTTCTAGATTTGGACATTTCCATTGTTGAAAACTCTATCCAAACTAAAACCTTTTTAAAACCCGTGGACTGTAATTCATACATTCCAGCTTCTAGTGGACATCTAAAGAGATGTCTCACAAATATACCAAAAGGACAGTTCTCCCGGATTAGACGTAACTGTTCCAACCTGGCACTATATGAGGAACAATCTGAGATTTTGAAAACCAGATTCCTGGAAAGAGATTATAATGCTGATACAGTGCACACAGCATTTGAGCAAGTCAGACATATGGATAGAGCAGCCTTACTTCCACCAAAGGCACATAAGGACATGGCAAATCCTATACCACCTGCTCTTATCACAAAATACAATTCTAATCATAAAGAGCTTGAAAGAATCGTAAGGAAGCACTGGCATATAATACGAATGGATGAGCATTTGAAGGATATCCTTCCTGGACATCCAAGGATCATCTATAGAAAATCAGACTCGCTGAATACCAAACTTGTCAAGTGCTGTATTCCAAGGACAACTGTTGAAAAACACCATCAAAGTTGGCTGAAAGAGAATAGTGGGGGCTTCTATTATTGCAACAGGTGCCATGCCTGTAAAGCAACTAATCATAAGGGTACGAAACCCACCATCACTTTCCAATCTAACACAACAGGTGAACTTTTTCAGATTAAAACCAAAATCACCTGTGATACTACAGGTGTGGTGTATTTGTTGGAGTGCCCGTGCGGGCTACAGTATGTAGGACGTACCATCCGCAAACTGCACGTTAGAATTTCAGAGCATCTCCGCAACATCATTAACCAGTCAGATAGCCACACTGTATCTACCCACTTTCTCGAGCATCACAATCACGACCACACCAAACTTCAGTTCATAGGAATATGCAAAATCCACAAACCATGGAAAGGTGGAGATTTTATTTCCCTCATTTCAAAAGAAGAGGCTAGATGGATTTTTAATTTAAAGACCCTGACCCCCAAAGGATTGAATGTGGATTTCGATCTGGGGTATTTCCTTAAATCCTAATATATCCATTATTCTTATATATGACTTTACATAAGATTATTTACATATTGGGAATTCTAGTCAGACATTACCTTTGCAACAGCATATACTTATACCATTATATTTATGGTGATTACCTTGCATGCATAATTACATATATGCATGTTTTCTAATTTGTATATATTATATTATTTTATATATATTTATTATATATTTTTTATTATTTTTTATTTTTTATATATATATATATACAATGCATACATTTGTATTATTTGTCCATCATGTTTTTTGTACACTTCTGCAACCAATCATGGCTGTTGGACTTTTGGAACAGCCACCAGTATTCACTGCTTGATCCTTTGATCACTCAATTATTCAATTGCCCAACTGCCTAATTGGTTGATTGGCACATCCGGATATTACAAAGACTGGCCAGGGAGACCAGTTGGACTATACTATCCCTGAGGAAGCCCACTGGCTATTGCCCCGGGCGAAACGCGTTGGATATTGTCTTTATACATCACATTTATGCCTCGTTGGCTCGATCTAGCATGCTAGGATCTTTTTTTCAACTTTTTTCAACTTTTTACAGACACCAATAACGGAGCTCAGCCTGCAGCGTACATACGCATCTCTGCAGCGGGATCGCCTCCCCTCCTCTTCCTGTTCAGCCTCAAACTCTCAGAGAGAAGGAGAGAGGCGCTCTCCCCGGGAATCAGGAGGATTCAAATTGGATTTGGCGACATACAGACTCTTGTATTCATACATAGCATAACGGAGATTAGACCGCAGCGCATACACGCATATTCCTAGCGGGATCATCTCAGTATCTGCTTAGCCGCCAACTGTAATTAAAAGGAGAGAGGCTTCTCCGAGAAACAGGAGTGCTATAACTGGATCCACTCACTGACACTCTGCCGGGCACTGTTTTACCATTGAAGCCGAGTGCACAGTCCGTATCTATCAACTGACAGCATGAGTATACATCGCGGGACTACTACTGATTGCTGGTCTGTGTAACAGACATCTGGACGTCTCTGCATATAAAGTGAGTAACTGTTCAGCCTTTTACATATACCTCTTGATTACAACAGTACCACTAAATTTTACTCACCATACTGGACTTTAACAGCAGGTTAATTACGGGACTATCGTTGTCCAATCCCAGACTCCCTATATTGCCGCAGTTTGTGATCCACAATGCGGTTTTAGGTTTTTATATTCATGACTACAACTCTATAGTCAGTGGACTTTTTATTATATCAACATTTTGGATATTTACATATCACGCTGATCTAACTCATGGTTACACTTTATACTCCTGTGGTTCGTTAATCATTTGGAGTCGGATTTAAGACCAATAATCCATATTTGTTTATCATTACTACTATATTGCATGTACTCCATATATTGTATTTACTATAATAGTTTTTGACACCATGCTGTTTTGTTCCGGCCGGAACCTATTGTTTACATAGCTTTGTCATTAATAAATACATTAACCTTTTTCAAGCACCCGGAACCTGTTTATCTTTATATCAACACTATCTTTGGGAGTTTTAGGGGTCTCCAAATCCATTCCAGGTTCCCTAGTGGCTGCTCATTATATGTGGAGGGAGCATAACCTATTACCTCCTTTTTTTGGAGTTATACACTGACCTACTAAATTCTTAGTGTGTGTGGGAAAAAAAAATTCAGAAAGGGCTGAAATTTGGTATACTAAGATGTTTTTTAATTTGTTAATTGTTAAAAGTGTTTATAAAGATTTAAAAAAAATATATATATATTTCTTGAAGGAGAAGTGACAGTTGGGAGTGGTTGGTGGTTGCCGGGGGTGACAGTGGGGAGTGGTTGGTGGTTGCCGGGGGTGACAGTGGGGAGTGGTTGGTGGTTGCCGGGGGTGATAGTGGGGCGTGGTTGGAGGTTGCCGGGGGTGACAGTGAGGAGTGGTTGGTGGTTGCCGGGGGTGACAGTGGGGAGTGGTTGGTGGTTGCCGGGGGTGACAGTGGGGAGTGGTTGGTGGTTGAGGCCTGGGCTATGGCCCAAATGCATGACAAGAACCTTTTTAACACCTTAAGTAGCTTGATTTGACTAGAATGCATGAGTATCATGCACGGGTTAACTTGTGTGTATATATATATATATATATATATATATATATATATATATATTTATTTATATTTACTTTGTAAACACACATTTTTAACTAGAGTACAAATTAAAATAACATGATCTTTATAACCAGGGACTTAACTATAGGGATCTGCGGAGACAGAGAAGATGTTCCAAATGAGAATTTAGAGAGAGAAGAGAATCCGTGAGAGAAAACTTTGCAGCTTTGTGTTTGTGGATCAATTGGAGAAACCAAGATATGTTCATAGAGTTCAGTGTTGAAAGCTCAGTGTTGAGTTTAAAGTACAGAACTTTACAGTGTGTAATAAAAATGTTGACTCATTTCTTGTTTATCAAAAAGGTAAGTACTAAGGAATCAAAAGATAATCAGAAAAACATAAAAACATTTTCTTTAACTGGAAAGTTTTCTTTTTCTTAGATAAAATATATATATTTTTTTATATCAATGCTAGACATACTGTTCCATCATTCTCTGGGCAATGTACAGCAGTTACTAGTTGTTGCTAAATAAATGTACTATTTGTGCTGGAGCAATACAGGTAGTGAATAAAGAAATACTAATATAAAGTCACATTTTGGGACATTGGGCCACCACATTCTGCCTTTAGCTAGCACCAGGTTGGTGGTGGTATAAAACGCGGTCTCAGGTGTCGTTCCTAAATATCCCAAAATGCTGGATTGAGCTCATATCTAGTGGATGCTCATCAAAACATGGTGCTCTGTGGATGGGGCAATGTCATCCTGGAAGACACCCATCCAGCCCGGAAAGAAATGCTGTAACATGGGCTGTAGGGCTGTTGAGTTCATTAGGCTGGTGAATCATATGTGCTTGTTTATAGAGAACATGGTGAGGAATGATCCATCTACCATATCACTGCTCGGTACCACATTGCCTGGGCTCTTTAGAGCACTATACTTGCAAACATGCATTGCCAGGAATGATAAACATTGAAACCTGACTGTGATACCCTGTGGAGTTCCTGAACTGTTTGTGATTGAACAGGCTGCTTGTGTCACAGGTTGCAATTTGTGCTCAATTGATCTGGACTCACCTATTTTGCCCAGTGCTTCAATATCACAATCCTTTTAGCAAGAACTTCCACACAGGGTTGCCCTTTGCTGATAATGTTTCTCTCTCAGAGTAACATGCTGACATCACATTGGCACTGTTGCTCATCTTGGTCACTTATTCTCCTGCTAAACATGCCCCAACAATCACCCCTCTTTCAAAGTCACTGAGGTCTCCTCTTGCAGCCATACTGGCCGTAATTCTAGGCAACCAGGACTATCCATCCTGGGATGTTATTTGTGTAATCACACATTAGCTACATAGAAAACTTTGCTTACAGAAAGTTTGGTTATTTATTTACTCAACTGTTTCTATTTTTTGTCTATTACATGTATGTTATTCACTTACAGGTTTATTTTTAATTTTTTGGGGTTTATGAAACATTGTTTCCTTCTGCTCAGTTATTACTGTCCCTGTGACACGGCAAAGGTATAGCTGGGAGTAAGGTGACCTTTGACTTATAAGCCATCAGTACCAGTAAGAGTAACATCACACCTCACACCTCAACCTCACACATGTTATATAGATATGACTGTCAAGTGAGAGACTGAAGTGAGTGTGAGATAGACACCTCAGGCTACGAGGATGAGCCTCTCATGGCTTAGATTTCAGCAGGTACAGGGACTAGTCAGTTTAGAGGGGGTTAAATCCAACAGAAGATCTGCGTTAAGCCTTTCAGTTTCAATTTTAGAAGTGACCTTTACCACATATTGCAGTGATAACTGCTGTGTGACATGTTTTCGCTGATTTTGCTGATAACCTAATCACAAGGTTTGTTAAATAACCATAATTATCATAAATTCCTTATATGCTACAGTCCTGTATATTTTATTGTAGATGATTAAGGACTAAGAGAAGTAAGGGTAACGGACAATATTTCTGCAAATGTTTTGCTTGGGACTGATTTAGGCAGGATGCACTCTAGGGGCCTCATTCATTAAGGAACGTAACGCAAACATAATGTGCGTTTTTTTACATACTTCCAAATTTAACAAGGAGCGGATCTAAATAAATGTTCTGTGATGAATACGGTACTAAAGTCACTTACATTGCGTATATTACATTGGCGCACATAGCAGTGCGTTGTTCTTTTCCACTCTGGATAATTCACTGCACTCGTACGTTTGAGTATGATATGTATTTGCTGATTGTCAATGGAACACACAGACATGCAATTACATTGAACTATAAAGAATGATTAATCCTAACAATCATGATTTATTATCATAAGTTCATACTAATCCTACTCATTAACCCTTTCTATGATGCTGTATGTATGATATTGCATGATATGATAAAAGCATATATGATGATAGTGGGAGAATGACTTTGCTGCAGTAGACTGTGTGGTTATTATAATCAGCGTCAGACTGGCTCACTGGGGTACCGGGGAAATCCCCGGTGGGCTCCATGTCTGAGGGTCCCTCCCCCTGCCCAAAGGGGACGGGGTCCAAACTGTACACTGCTCCCTGCACCAGGAATATTGATCGCATGGTAGTGTGATTCAATAGGTCACATGTGCGTCAGCTGAGAGCAGGGGCGGATTGGGAACTTAAAGTGGCCCTGGAAAAAATTCTTGAAGTGGCCTCATGTGGGCGGGTCCAAATCAACTGTGGGTGGGTCCAACACAAAAGTAGGCGGGATTTAAAACTACTAGAATTCGGTTGTAGTAACATTTAGGAAAACCTATATGTAATGACTTAAGACACAGTGGGTCATTTCTAAAGCAAAGCAGGAAAAAAGCTGCCAGTCCTGTGCTATAAAAATACATGACATCTTTTACATTATCTGAGACTGATTTATACCTCTGTGCTCAAACTTGTTTAGTTGCTACTAACACATTCTTTCAAAATTCCCTTAATAGAAACATATCTGACTTTGTTTAATAAGTTTAACTATTACGAAACATGTTGGCAGAATCCTATTTGATCAGTCTGCCAGATCAGCATATGAGCACCGCACCGCACCGCTGCATCTTTCCCTGACATCATGAGCTGTAACTACCAGCCAAATCTCTCTCTTTAATATTTAAAAATGTGCACTGTGTGTTTCAAAAATGCATCAAAAATAATCCTTTATAATAAATGGCTATCAAGTGCGATCACCAGAAAAGTAAAATGCTTCGAACACCTGCAAGAAAACACTTCTTTGGTAACAATTATGTATGAGCCCTAAATGTGCTCAGTGATTGGTGGTGGTTTGATTTAATAACAGTGCAGGGAGGGTTGGCAGACAATGGCATAAGTGAAGAGAGCTATTCCAAGGGTTTACTGGTGATATAGTAAGTTTAAAGGAGGCAGGATTAATTATATTGTCAGTGCAATGTGCGCTGGTCATATGTTCAGCAAAGTGATCTGAGAATGGGACCAATGCAAGGTAGAAGGAGGCACCACCACCACCACCATTTATTTATATAGCGCCACTGATTCCGCAGCGCTGTACAGAGAACTCACTCATATCAGTCCCTGCCCCAGTGGAGCTTACAGTCTAAATTGCCTAACATACACACACAGACAGACAGAGAGAGAGGGAGAGACTAGGGTCAATTTTTGATAGCAGCCAATTAACCTACTAGTAAGTTTTTGGAGTGTGGGAGGAAACCGGAGCACCCGGAGGAAACCCACGCAAGCACAGGGAGAACATACAAACTCCACACAGATAAGGCCATGGTCGGGATTTGAACTCATGACCCCAGCGCTATGAGGCAGAAGTGCTAACCACTTCGCTGCCGTGCTGCCCTATGGCTGAGGCAATGGAATCAAGGCGAGAACCACTAAAGTATCGCTAGAGCTGGAATAAGGCTCCGGGGGGCCCGGGGCCTTTAAGACAGGGGGGGTTATTATATATGACAAATAAACAGGCAAAACTGTGTGCACTACTGTTAGGTACACGCAGCTCTGCCTTCACCAGCAGTACGGTGTGAGTGGGACATACCTCCCAACTGTCCTTTCAGTAGGACCAAATCCTAAGCGAGCCGGTCACCAAAATTCTGGACTGTCTCACCAGATTCAGGACAGTTGGCAGACTGTCCTCTCTCCTACCTGTTCTCGTCACTGTCACCACCTGTGGCTGCTGGATCATTTGCTGCTTGTCTGGATTCTGGAATGTTGGCGGCCCTACATGGAAAAAAAAATGGGTACACGAAATTTAGAAAACTCCAACCATCCCTGGCATTTAATCAATAGCGCCCACATTTAATAATTAGGCCTGTTTCCCTCCCTCCAAACAGCCCCAGCAATAAATTAATAGCATTTACATTTAATATAACCATTTTCCAAAAACATCACAGCATTACATAATTAATATTCACATTTAAATAATAAATAACTCTCCTTCCCAAACTCAGCCCTACATTCAATTAATAGCCCCAAACCATCCCAACATTAAATTAAAGGTCGCTTCACTCCATATTAATTTAATAGGCCCAGTATTAAATGAAATTATCCCACCAATAAATTAAATTGCCCCACCATTACCCCACAAATATTAACACCCATTAAATAATTAGACCCAACATAAACTCCGCCATTAAATTAATACCCTATCTCCCACCCATGAACTATTAAGACAGCCCCCTCCCTTCCCTCTTATCACACAATATATTAAGACCCTCCCATTCCAACCTTTAGCAGCCCCCACTCCTATCCTAAACACCCTTTAGTAGCCCCCACTCCTATCCTAAATACCATTTAGTAGCCCCCACTCCTATCCTAGACATTTGAGACAACCAAAGTGGGGATGGGTAGTGAAGAAGGTAAGTGTTAGGGGAAGTGCTATTAATTTAATGTGGCTGGGGGGGGCTTGGGATATTAATTTAATGTGAGGTCTGGCCCTTTACCGTATGAGATATTGAGATATTAATTTATTGGTGGGGGCTATTTAATTTAATAGGGGGGGGTAATGGTAGTACCTATTAATTTAAGTTAATTTTGTGATGATGGTGCTATTTATTTATTGCTGGGTCAGTGTGAAGGCTAAAAATTAAAGGTATTTTACTGAGAAAGAGGGCTACTTATTAAATGTGAATACTAATTGATTAATGCCAGGGCTGCTGGGGGCGAGGGGCATTTCTTTATTTATTAAATGTGAGTACTTATTATTTAATGTCAGGCAGGTTGAGGGGAAATAGGTCAATGTATTAAATGTGAATACTGTTAATTTAATGCTGGGGCTGATGCCTATTTCTTAAACTTGGGTCTTATTGATTTAACATCTGGATTGGTTTGGGGAAGGAAGGCCTAGAGGGTTCGCTCTTTGCTATATTTTAGGTACCTATCCCTTTTTCCAAACAGGGCCCCAACATTTTAGGATCCAGACAAGCAGCACCTGAGATTAAGATACCCGCAGCAGCAGGAAGTGAAAACTACAAGATGTCACGGGCACTAGGTGTCTTGCCCAGGAATTCACCAGATGACTGGGCTTACCAGAGTGGTGAAGTTAACACAACGGTCCTCTGGTAGCAGGGTGACTAGCGGAACATATATCACAGCAGATGGAGAGAGGATGCCAATACAGAATAGGAAAGTCAGTGACTTGCAGCTATCTTGGTCAATGAGTCAGCGACTAGCTGATACAGTGGAAAGGCAGACTTGAACACGGAGATCAGGATGGACGTGAGTAGATGCAGGAAGGTGCAGGGAAGTCAGTGGTCTGCGTACAGCAAGTTGTACCACTGCTTATGGTGAGAAGACTTGTCCAGGTGCAGGTAGGTAGCGGGGAAGTCAGTGGTCTGCGTACTGCAAGCTGTACCACTGCTTATGGTGAGAAGACTTGTCCAGGTGCAGGTAGGTAGCGGGGAAGTCAGTGGTCTGCGTACTGCAAGCTGTACCACTGCTTATGGTGAGAAGACTTGTCCAGGTGCAGGTAGGTAGCGGGGAAGTCAGTGGTCTGCGTACAGCAAGTTGTACCACTGCTTATGGTGAGAAGACTTGTCCAGGTGCAGGTAGGTAACGGGGAAGTCAGTGGTCTGCGTACAGCAAGTTGTACCACTGCTTAATAGGTGAGGATATGTACAGGTGTCGATGAGTGGAGGCATACAAAGGATAATAGGATGAAGACACTGAGAGCACAGAGGAACTTGATCCCAAATGATATGCAGCGTATCCAGCAAAGTCTATAACGGTATGTGTGGCGCTGCTTGGTAGAGATTTGCTCAGCACAGATATGCAGGCCAATACCGAATAGTCAATCACAAGTATGTATATAACGACTGTTAGTATGGTTAGTTCCAAACAGATATGCAGCGTAACAATAACAGTCTATAGCGGGTATGGATACCGCTGCCGAGAGGAGAAACTTGTCCTAGCGGATATGCATAGTAAACGTGGAAAGTCAATAACAAATAGGCATACCGCTATTCAGTAGAGAAGTCTGTCCATAGGAAGATGCAGGGACTGCAGAGACGCTGAACGGCAGAGACGAGTGTAGGATCCACAGGTGAGTAGAACCGATAATCAGTGTCCAGCTGAGATCACCGGCAGGAAACAGGAGACTGTAGCAGGTATGGAAACCATCGATGAATAGCACGGAGAATCCACAGGAAACTGAAGACACTAGGAGTACACAGGAGACTGTAGCGGGTATGGAAACCAGCGATGAGTAGTACAGGAATCAGCAGGAAACTGAAGACACTAGTAGAACACAGGGAACACCTTCAGAGACTCACAGGGAATGAGACTCAAGATCAGGCAATGAGGTAATGACCATCAGGATGGCGGACGGCCGCGGTTCAGGAAAGTTGTCGGCAGGAAGGCTAGGGAGCCACGCACCAGCGTAGAGGCACTCACGGCCCGGTGAGTGACACAAGAACAGGTAGAAGAGGGCAGGGCAGTCTTACAACTGTCCCGATTCTGGTGGGACAATCCCCATTTTGGATGACTGTCTTCATCAGTAAGGACTTTGCCCCCACCACAAGGACAGTTGGGAGGTATGTCCCGCTGCACACTACTCTGCTTGTGAAAAGCGAGCTGTGTGCAGCAAGCAGTAATGCATGTAGCATTGCCAGTGTATTTGAAGTGGATGGGAAGGGGTTGCAAAGCAGCCTCACACTGGCTAAAATGATAGCCAATGATGGTAGATGATGCCCACTCTGGTAGCTTGGCATGGAAACTCCCCTGTAGAAATCTTGCATTTTCCTCTGCCCAACCTTTACTTCAACCCATCACGTGTCCCATGCGTTGGAAGGACATAAGGATCAATGTGCCAGTCACCTGAGTGATGATCATTGCTTTCTTACACTGTGCCAGAAGGAGGGAAGAATCACTCAAGTGAAATCACTGGGACAGTTGTTTTATTTTCCATCCGACCTCTTGGTGGCTGGCCACACCCCTTCAGGTTTTGCGATGGCGCACAAACTATTTCATGGGCCCCTATCATTGCATTCCCTCAGTGGGCCCCTCATGCCCCAGTCCAACACTGGTCATAATGGCTGTGCTGCCGTATACTGCGTGGTTATAATGGCTGTGCTGCCGTATACTTCGTGATTATAATGGCTGTGCTGCCGTATAGTGCGTGATTACAATGGCTGTGCTGCCGTATAGTGCGTGATTATAATGGCTGTTCTGCCATATATTGCGTGATTATAATGGCTGTGCTGCCGTATACTGCGTGATTATAATGGCTGTGCTGCCGTATACTGCGTGATTATAATGGCTGTGCTGCCGTATACTGCGTGATTATAATGGCTGTGCTGCCGCATACTGCGTGATTATAATGGCTGTACTGCCGTATACCGCGTGATTATAATGGCTGTGCTGCCGTATACTGCGTGATTATAATGCCCCGTGCTACCATATACAGGGTGATTCAAAAGTCGCAGTACACCCTTTTATTTCAAAAACTCTACAGGAATTGGGCCGATTGGCTGATTTCAAGATGGCGCCCATGTTTGGTACATACCATAAAAGATAGACCACGTCACCCATACCTTACTGGAGCATTCAGGTTTCCCAATTTTCTGTAGAGTTTTTGAAATAAAAGGGTGTACTGCGACTTTTGAATCACCTTGTACTGTGTGTTTTGAACGACTGTGCTGCTGTATACTGTCTGAGTCAAAGATACTATTATCACCCAAACTGTACCTCGTTTCTCACACTAATAGGAGACAAGATACTATACTTTTTATTCAAGAACCCCTCACAGAATTCTATGATAGAAAATGAGTTGTAGCTAAATGTATTTCATATATTCAGATATGATCCAAATGTCCCTTCATTATGGGACAAATGTACATTAGTACACATTTTCCTTACTAAAAACACACACACACACCGTTTGTAAACAAATAAAATGTTTATAACTTAATTTTTACATTAAATTTAAGAAAATACAAAAGAAATAAACTAATGTTTGCAAAAGAGGCCAGTATACCATCCAAATGTATAGCAGGAGCAGGTAGAGGAAGGACTGCATCCTGTCGCGCTTTGTACACCAAGCGCGTAAAGACACAGCTGAATCCGTCTGCTGCTGAAGGTAAAGCGGGGACAGTGAAGCATGACAGAGCCCACCGGTAGCTCCGACTATAGCCCGGATAGCAGTGGAGATGAGTATGCCCCTGACACTTCGGAGGAGAGTGGTTCAGACGCCAGCGGTGATGCCCCGTTGCCCACCAGAGTGCAGGTACCCAGAGATGAGTTCTATGTACGACCATTCTCGACCTTCTGCTAGCCGTGTGTTAACACAAAGGGTTGGAGAGACGACGCGATGTCTGTCCAAACACTATCCAGAAACAGTGATGGCTCCAGGGCGTATAACAAAATCAGCACTGCCTGCTCTATGAGAAGCCCCTCTTAAAAATTGCCCGGCATATGGAGCATGTTCACTGCAATGAGACTGAAGTAGCAGGGGCCCTAAAATTCCCCAAGCACTCAAAAGAAAGGTGCATGCAAATGGCACATCTTTGCAATAGGGGCAACTGTGCACACAATGCTGAGGCAATGAGGACAGGCCATGGCGTTCTGGTCTTGTGCAAACTTCCAGACAAAGAGATGGATGGTGAAGGCTTCATGCACTGTGTAGCCTGTGAGGGCTTTGTTTGCAAGAAAATACCTGTGGTGACACATGAAGAGATGTAAGCTAAACCGAAGGGGCAACAAGTTCACACCTGGCAAGAACAGAGTCCAGTCACTGTGCGCCTCAACCTTTTCCACCTGACATCAGTGATGGCTTTTGGGAACTCTTGAGTGACATAAACCAGGATAAAGTCTTACCCGCAGTCAAAAATGATCAATTCATCATGCAGATGGGACAGCATCTGTTCAACCGGGTTGGATCAGATGTTGGCAGGCACGAATACAGCCGTCAGAAGCTTAGAGAAATGGACAAGTCACTGTTACAGGCCAGAAGAGCTACCCCTTTGGAGAGGATGGAAGACTTTAACGTCCCATCAAACTTTCTGCACGTAGTAGAAGCTGTGAAGCTGGTAGCTGGCTATGACCAGGAGACAGGCACATTTAAGACGCCCTCGCTGGCACTCAAGATCGGGCACGGCCTGCAAAAGATAGAGAGCATTGAGGAGTGCCGAGCCATGATGGGGGGCTGCACTGGTGAGGTTGTAAACACACAAAATTTACGGAAGCTATATGAGGCGAGTTGGAACGAGTTAATCTCATTGACTGCCTTGAAAACTCTTAAGGAGTCCAAGTGAAACATGCGTCAGCTCTTACCTTTCACAGAAGATGTGAAAAAGATGCACTTATACCTCGATAAGAAGCAGCAAGACTACCAAAGTGGGCTATCCACCAAGTCTACGGTTTAACCAATGGGCACTTTTTGCAAAAGTCACCTTGACACAGGTGATCTTGTTCAATCGAAGAAGGGAAGGGGAAGTTTCAAAAATGTTGCTGACTACCTTCTCCTCAAGAGATACCTCAAATCTCCACAAAGATGTGTCCCTAGCGCTTTACGAGGTTGAAGCTCTACCAGCACATCACTCGCATTGAAATCGGAGGAAAATGAGGGAGAAGAGTCCCCATCCTGCTGACACCAGCCATGCAAGCTGCAATGGAACTTCTCGAAAAACGTGACAAATGTGGAGTGGATAGCCAAAATGTCTACATGCTCACCAGACCAGCTGCCTTATCACACTTCAGAGGCTCTGATTGCATACAACTGTTTGCCCGAGAGTGTGGGGCCAACCATCCCCATACGCTGTCTTCCACAAAGCTTCGAAAGCACATTGTCACTCTCTCTAAGGTACTCAACCTAAACAACACAGAACTGGATCAGTTGGCAGACTTCCTTGGGCATGACATCAGGGTGCACCAGCAGTATTACTGCCTCCCAGAAGGTACCCTCCAACTCGTCAAGATCTGCAAACTGTTAATGACTCTCGAGAGTGGCAGACTGGCTGAAGTCAAAGGCAAGAATTTGGACGAGATGCACATTGATCGGGACAGTAAGTGGAAAATCTGGTGTCTGATGTATCCTTTTGACTTTTACCTCGGTCATTTACATATCTGTTTCTATTCAGAGCCGGTCCAGCTACAGAGCGACATGTCGGATGATGAGCAATCCCCCGTGACAGAGGGACAAGTGGCCAAGCGTTTAGTCGACACTTCCACGTTAGAAGAGAGGCGGTGTATGGACCTGGCAACACGGGACCAGTGCCCAGCCATGGCTTCCACAGGTAGGTGTAGCACACAGTTTTGCTAGGCAGAAGAACTTTGCCTTCTCTGTATTTTTCGGAGCCACTCTACTTTCTTTCAGGTTGCAAAGAAGTGCAGAGAAAATCCTGGGACAGAGAGGAGGTCAAGGCTGTGCAGAAACACCTTATACAGACATGCCGGGTGCCCGGAAAGCGAGACTGTGTTGTGTGCCTCATGGCTGAACCATCCATACTGAAAGATCAGAACTGGTCGGGGGTGAAATTCTACATAAAGAACCGTATAACAGCTTTAAAGAGGGATCAAACTTGTTGAAATGATGCAAAGTGGTTGAACAGGACTTTAGCCTCCATGGCTAGGTGTCGGTATAAGCGGGCATGCGGATGTCCTCAGACAGTCAAAATTCATGACACTTTCCCTTCTTGCAGTCCATGTCAGTACTTTATGCAAAGTCAAAGTGTAAATCTCCTGTGGTAATTCTGGTGACAAACCACTCCTACACATACCCCTAAGATTGTTCTGTCAACAAGGCATTAGGAAAGGGGTGTCCCTACATGCCATGTTCCAGACATGGGTCCTCACAATGCAATAAAAACAAGTGTGTGTGTAAATATTTATATTTACAATAAAGCCATAAGTAGAGATGTTCACTGACCCCCGTGTTCTGGTTTTGGTTTTGGATGTGGATTAACTTTGTGTTTTGGTTTTGGATCCTGATTTTTTTTCGAAAATCCCGATTTGTTTTGGCTAAAATCACATAATTTTGCTTTTATTTCCCCCTATATTATTATTATTAACCCCAATAACACTAATTTGAAGTCATTTGCAATCAATTTTAACCACCTCACATGTCACAATATTATTTTCATACACTTTCAAACAAAGACTGCAGTGACCTGGCTGGGTGCTAAGCAACAGAGCGATAACTCAAACACACGGCAGTTCCTAGCACATCTAGGAAACATTACCACACAGCAGTGTCAGTAAAGAAAAGTGGTGCAAGATGGAATTGTCCTTGAATCATGAAATCAGTTATGGTTTATGTGATCGCTCCGCCCGTTCCTTGGATAACTGTGGTAATTCTACAGCTAATATATGGCGACGAGCACTGACCGCCCCCCTCCCCCGGATGCATGCATTTATCAGACCCAGACCAATCCAGGGTGCCAGACAATGCACTAAAAAGAGCCATTGTAATTCACAGCAAAAAGCATGTTCATCACTATGCTTCAAATAAGCCCCAATTCCCCAAAAAAATTTAAATATAGTTAGGTACCTTTGACGTAAAGTGCAAATTACAAACACTTTGTGCAATATTGATGAAACAGCATGAAAGTGGAAGGTAATACATATACACGTCTATTTAGACATGCATGCTTACATTACTGTGGCTTTACATACACTACAAATGGCTAGACAACTTGTCAAGATTTGAGTAAAAATAATTCCACACATAAGTGGTGGATTTTTTGGTCTTATGCCCGGGCATGACAATGGCCTTCTTCTTATCACGTGCAAGAACTGCTTCCACTGGTGCAGGACTTACACAAACAACATCATCCTCATCGACATCCTCATTAGTGCCCTCGTCAGCTACACAAATATCCCCCTCATCCTGTTGCAATTCTAAAGTGGCATCCTCAATTTGTGTATCACTTGGGCTGTTCATTAACACATCTGCAGAAATGCTTAAAGGGGCCTTCTATATGGGTACACTATTACACATAGCACTTGTGGATGGACTCTCCCAAGGTATTTGTGTCATTTCTGAATCAGAACATACATTTTCCTCTAATGCCTTACTGTTTTCTTCCAGCTCGGCTTTTACACGTAAAAGTATTTGGACACCACCTTTGGACTCCGAATGACAAGGTCTTGCTTGGTCATGACTGACCTTACAAGAAGATGCCTTGGTGACAGTTGCAGAACTAGCACTCATAGAGAAAGGCGAAAGACTCATTCTTTCCTTGCCACTGCGTGTATAGAATGGCATGTTGGCAATTTTATTTTTTCTTCAGATAACTTTGCCTGGATTACAGGTCTTTTTTTCTTGACCAAGGTAAAAGGTGCTTTTTTACATTTTTGTTTCCCTGACTTAAAAACACAATGCACTTTAACATAGGCTTTAGCAGATGATGTAAAGGGATTACTATCATCATGACTGGTGCCAGCAGCTGCTTGGTGCTCCTGGTCTTCTGTGTACTGCTGTGAATCCATTTTGATAACACGGTACAATGTGACTGCAGAGTTAGAAGACCAAGCCTGCCAGCCCTATTATTTGTATTTCAGCAATGACAATTAGCAATGGCACAATGGAGCTCTCCTCTTTGTCTTTTACCTATATAACACAGTACAATGTGACTGCAGATTTAGAAGACCAAGTCTGCCAGACCAATTATTTGTATTTCAGCAAAGACAATTAGCAATGGAGCTCTCCTGAATGTCACTGGAGACTTTGAAGAACACTGCTACCTCTCTTCTTTCTTTTCTACCTATGACTCTGCCCAACTGCACTAGAGACTGCCATGAACTGTGCTAAACCTTCTGTGTCCCTGTGTAAAATGGCGCTGGATCACCGTGGAGGGCGGTACTTATAGAATACAAAGCTCACAAGATCCGACGACGTAACAATGATGCTTTGCCTCGTTTTCAATTCTGAGGGCGTGCAAAAGTACAGAGCCGGCTTAGCTTGGTACTCGGATCTACTACGTTCAGGTATGTTCGGTTCTCAGGGAACCGAGCCTGAGCATCTCTAGTCATAAGTATGTAACACATTGAATGCACATGTATGGTTTTCTCCAAAACACATCTATAGAATACATAGTTATGTGCTTTTCTTGTAGACTAGATGTACACAGGTGTATAATATGGAAGCAGACATTTCCAATACACATCTATAGAATACATAGCTATGTGCTTTTCTTGTAGACTAGATGGACACAGGTGTATAATTGTGCAAGCAGACATATCCGATACACATCTATAGTATTTCAAATGTATATGCCTTTCTTGTAGACAGCACGTGGGCAGCACGGTTGCTAAGTGGTTAGCACTTCTGCCTCACAGCACTGAGGTCATGAGTTCAATTCCTGACCATGGCCTTATCTGTGTGGAGTTTGTATGTTCTCCCCATGTTTGCGTGGGTTTCCTCCGGGTGGTTCAGTTTCCTCCCACACTCCAAAAACATACTAGTAGGTTAATTGGCTGCTATCAAATTGATCCTAATCTATTTGTCTCTGTCTGTCTGTGTGTGTATGTTAGGAAAATTTAGACTGTAAGCTCCAATGGGGCAGGGACTGATATGAATGAATTCTCTGTACAGTGCTGCGGAATTAGTGCCGCTATATAAATAAATGATGATGATGTAGACTTTACTGATAAAGGTGATTAATTCGGCAAGCAGACATACGTTATACAGATCAATGCAATACACAGCTACTATTGCTTTTCCGTTAGAAGCACCTAATTGCCATACAACTGACGTGCGGCACCACGTGAGAGGTAAAGACATCAACAATTTACATATGCACACCCTGAAAGGAATCAGTTTGAGTAACTATAGGCAGTTGGTCATGGAATCAGTCGTGAATTCATACACCTTACATGATCAGAAGGTGATTGGAACAAGATTATCAAAAAGCACGACTAACCAAATGAAATCACAATCGCTCTTTGGAGCGACTGTCGTTCATCGTATCAATATACACACTAACACGATATCTGACCGGACGGTGATATATATCGGCTGATTGGCCCGATGATTGGCTGAAAATCCTTTATTGTGTACCTAGCCTTAGTTGCCGTTGTTTGTGTGATTTTTTGCTATTTGCAGTCAGACCAACAGAGCACTGTAGTTCTATAGTGGTATTTAAATTTGTATTTATTATAGCAACTGCATGTACAGTTTATCAGGAAACGTTTCTGACTAGGACGTTTATATTACAATTATGTTTAGATAGGCTTATGTGATTGTGTAAGGTTAGTGTGCTTGGCCGTGTTAGCTTTCTTTATGTTTGGCTCCTTCCAGACCACAGAAGCTGTGGTGGCAGGAATGTCCCTGGTACCAAGGGGAAGAAATTAATACATTTTTCAGAAACATTTTCATTTCATCAATGTCCAGGCTATATGTGGTGTATCTCTCTTCATGTTACTAAATTTCCAGGGAGTGCCCTTTGCTATGCGGTAATAACCAGTCCTATGACAGAGGTTATCAAAGAGGCAAGTTGAACCCGCATGGCTATTATGTATTAGTTGTTTTTTTAATTAATAATTAGTGAACATAAACTTTGAAATGTAAGTAGTAATGGACATAGAAAACTATAGTTGCGACAGTTTTCCATATATTTCATTCTCATTTTCACAATGCAGCTAAACTGTATTCCTTTTAAATAACTGGTAGAATTGTACATAATTTTCTCCCCTCTAAAGCTAAGCATTTCTGACATTTTAAAGTCTCTTTAGTAACAAGTAGCGACAAGTTTCATGCAAATGTGCACAACTCCCCCCCCCCCCCATGGAAGATAACCAGAGCTTTTAAGATTATGCTATTTAACATGCTTCTAAATGCTTCGGTTGAATGTACAAACTAAAAATTCATATTCTGAAAATAAATACTGCATATTGTTCCATTTTCTATTTGCAACTACAGCATCTAATAAATAATTACCTAAACCATGCTAATTTTGTATAAAGATTTGCCACAATCGTGTATACATGGGAATAGAATAGGTGTATGAAAAAAATTATGATGAGACGTGTTTCTATAATTTTGCCATGTTATACTGACATATGTTCTTTCCCAAAAATATTTTACATTTTGTTGATGTAAAAGGGTTCTAAGGGAGGTAAGGGTACCTAATAGTCTGGCCAATGTACTAATGACCATTTGTGACAGGATGAATCTCCTATGCCACCCAGTCCATGCTGCTGTGGAATGACTGGGCGTGCCTTGCCATGACCCCTTTCTTTATCTCAAATTGCGTCCTCCTGTCACAGTAGGTGAAGCCTGCTGCCACCACTAGGCTCCTACACCGTCGAATAGAACCGATTCCTTCTGGGTAACTTTTGATGCTGGTGTACCCCCTCACTGGGCACCTGGGCTGGTACCGCTAGCCTCTTCCTTTAGATCAAGGTTGCTGTGGATGGTTCCCCCTGGCCTATCACACTGACCAGAGCTGCAAGGTAGCTGGCATGATGGTACTGAAATACTAGGTCCCAACCTCAAAACAGCCGGATAATGATTAGATTGGTCTAATCTATAGGAATTACAGAAGGTAAGTAGGCGTCACAGCACAATCTTCAACCAGTGTTGTTTTATTAGCTCAAGCAGTCTTAATAAGGACAGTTACACATGGCAGTTTGTGGTACTAGCAATCTTTCCAGAAGTTACAGAAGGTATAATACTAATTGATGGTCAAACAGTGCTCTTTTTATACAGATTTACACAGATACTCTGGCAGGAGGTAATCCAGCCTCCTGCCCCTCTAACCAATCCAGGTGCTTCATGCAGCCTGCACATAAATCAGCCTGGAGGGGTTTAACACCTTTTTACATTGCTGCTACCGGCACCACTACGTCTGAGGTTTTCTATTGAATGTATACCATCCAGATATAACATCTCTCTAATCTTGCTTTGAACGCAATTTAACTCGCAAAATTCACATTCATCTGTGATCACTAGCATAGGGAGTCTACCAGAAAGTATAATGATCTTTTCCTGTCTTTCAGGTTCAGCAGTTGGCCACTCAGTGATGAAAAGGTCTAACTGACATGAGATTACCTGTCTCCAAACAGTTGCAAAACCCAAACATGACATACTGTGTCAGAAGTCAATACATTTCCACACATACCAAATTAAAAAGATAAATACTGTGACAGGATGGACCGCCTATGCCACCATGTCTGTTGTCACTGGGGATTGTCTGAGCTTACTTTGCCACCATTCCCTTTCTTTATCCCAAAATGCCCTGTGACTGGATGGACCCCCTATGCCACCCTGTCTGTTGCTGCTGGGAACTGGCTGGGCTTACTTTGCCATCGTTCCCTTTCTTTATCCCAAATGCACACTCTAACCACAGTAGGAGGGGCTTACAAATACTGCCACCACTGGACTCCTTAAAAGCATCCAGAACCTGGTTTCTTCTGG
Source organism: Mixophyes fleayi (assembly GCF_038048845.1). NCBI lineage: Eukaryota > Metazoa > Chordata > Amphibia > Anura > Limnodynastidae > Mixophyes > Mixophyes fleayi. The sequence goes on along the minus strand of NC_134407.1, from coordinate 222,238,324 downwards.
GTAACTGTCATTGCTAGTGTATCTCCTTGCTGGTGTACCTGGGCTGACACACCTGACCTCTTACTATGGATCAGGGTTGCTGTGGAAGGATCCCCCTGGCCTATCACACTGGCCGAACTGCTGGGTAACAGCCAGAGCGGTGGTACCGAAAAGCTGGGTACAAACCTCAGAACAGCCGGAAACGGATTAGAGTTGGGTCTAATCTGTAGGTCGAAGGAATTTCAGCATGGAGAAATTTTCAAACAGTTCTTTGTAGCAAAATATGGTTTGTTAGCTCAAGTAGTCCTACCAAGGACAGTTCACACTCCAGTCTGTGGTACTAGCGATCTTTCCAGAAGTATAGATGGTACAAGAATGATACATTCAGTACAAACCAATTCTGTTTTATACAGTTTTGGGCACAACCTCACATGGTAAGCCAGCCACCTGAAGTCTGAGTTATTTTTAGTAACAGGATGCAATATGTTTACCCAAACATGGATTTAAATGCAATTTATACTTCACTTTACACCTTTATGCGATATCCTGAATCCCATTGATCTGAGATTTCCTTTCACTTTAACCAGGATACAGGCACTGACTCCCTGCCGTGCATTCAAGTGTTGGTCACTCACATTGAATAGACTTATTTAGCATATCCTGCTATGCGCAAAATAGTTTCCCTCCTCACGTATGCCTAATTGGAGATTTCCTCGAGCAAAGTTACAAAAACCTCAAACAAAACATTTTCTCTACCAAAATACACAAGACTTCCTCAACAAATGCTTATTGCATCAGAAAAGAATACCTCAGAAATGAATGCCATTCCTCTACAAAGTGCCACACGATATAGTAAAATCAGTACATTGCAATGATATAAATAAGCGCCCTGTGCTATTTCCATTAAATAAATCTCTACCATAAGTTATTTATAAGTGATCCAGTCACACGCCCCTCCTGTAGCAATAGGAGTAGCCCTCTGCCACCAATAGGTTCCTACACTGGCACCGATTACTTCTGGGTAACTATTGCTGCTAGGGTACCCCTTGTTGGTACACCTGGGTTGGTATACCTGACCTCTTGCCTTCATATCAGGGTTTGTGTGGATGGCTCCCCCCTGGCCAATCACACTGGCCAGAGCTGCAGGTAGCGGGCAAAACGTTGGCACTGGAATGCTGGGTCCACCTCAGATCAACTAGAGAACAGATTCGATTTTGGTCTAATCTGTAGGTCACAGGAATTTACAACAGGGTAAGTAGTCGTCAAAGCAGGTTCTTGAATCAAAAGATGTTTTTTTTAGCTCAAGTAGTCCTAACAATGACAGTTCACACGCCAGTCAGTGGTACTAGTTATTTATCCAGAAGTATAGATGGTACAAGAATGATACATTACATGCTCTAACAACTCAATTTTTATACAGTTTTGACATAACTCCTGGCAGGGGGTAAGCCAGCCCCCTGATCCAAGATGGTTTTGCAATGTCTGAGCTATTTCTAGTATCAGGATACGATATATGTTTCCCCAAACATAGATTTAAATGCAATTCATACTTAACACAATTTACACTTATCTGTGATATCCTAAAACTTGCTGTGATTTCCTGTATCCTATTTAAGACACAGAGGAAATCTAACAGCAAGTCTAATTAAACCTTCCTGTGCCTTTAGGTGTGTTGGACACTCACACATCAAAAGGTCTAATTAACATGAGATTAACATGGGTCCTTTCTTCAGACAGTTGCAGAATACACATTTCTTTCACTCTATTGCTGACTTGGGAATACCCAAAGAAAAGTAAAAAAAACCCAAACAAGCTGTTTCCCTACATAACACATCCCAATGTAACACAATAAGTGCATTTGCAATTATACATTGGTGCATGCACCTCTGATTGAAATACATTTCTACAATAAATTATTTCTACATGATCCAGCCACAAATAAGTTATTTATAAATAATCCAGCCACAAGTACATTTAAAATGGCATACAGAGGAACACTGCACTCCTAATTAGGAGTAATATCTACAATAAGATATTTCTACGTGATCCAGCCACAAATAAGTTATTTAGAAGTGATCCAGCCACACCATTCAATAATTAGTTTAATTAATTACCATTCACAAAGGGTATTTCCTAGTTTAAACCCAACTCTATTGCAATTTCCGCTCAATTTGCTGTGATGCACACAGTATAAGGGAATAATAAACTTAATTGCCCATCTGCACCTAATGCCGGGATGCGGAGCTACCGACTACAGGGGCTTCATAAATTATAATGCAACATGGTCAAACACCTCCAAAACAATGACATGCAAAGATACCAGATTTATATTATCCCGCCCATTCCTGATTACCCTAAATCTCATCAAGGGGCTGCAATACATAGATATGACCACTAGCGAGTTTTCCTGTTATTATTGTTAGTTCTTCCTTCCAATATACCATTATAAATTACCTGTATCTACCTGAGTTTTTAAATTAAGTAAGATTTTATACCTCAGATTTTGCAATCTTATGGGCTAAATCAATGATCATTTGTTGACATAACAATGACAATATTCATATTTTACTTATTATTCCCTATTTATTATGTTCCAAGTGCAATTTTGGCAAGAAGAAAGGTAACCGTCGCACCAGAATAAATAAAATGAAAATATAGAGGTTGAGCCAGATACTCCCTATACAAACTGATATATTTGAAATAACATTCATTGGATGTCTTCGGGAGGTGCTACCAACATACACAGATACATTAACATATGCAGAGAAAAGAGAAAAGTACGTATGTAAAAGTGGTGCACATATCTGGATATTACTCATAATAATATTATTCTAAATACTGACATATTGTGTATAACTTCCACAACCCAATAATGAATTAAAATTATATCTTTATTGATAATTCAACACATTAAAAACATGATGCCAGCGAAATAGTAATTAAAACAAGTGTATGAATGTAAGTGTAGTGTCTTAATAGAACACATTAGGAACTGTATTCAATCCTTGTATGGTAATAATACCCCTTATTGTTTATAATTTGAATTCAAACTAGTTCATTTATATCTTATCTTCAAGGAGCATATTAGAAATCTGAAATAAAGTATAAATACTATATATATATATATATATGCAGTTGGAGAAGATAACTCTGATCAGTGCCGACAATATGAGAAGTGAATGAATCACTGCTCCATAGCTGATCAAAGTGTTAATTGGGGTTGTAATCATAAAATTGGATGTAATAATCCCTCTAATATCTTTTATAAGTTAAGGCCTCATGTGTTCGTCATATCTAGATATTTTATGTAGTGTGAATCATATACACGCTATGGATTACTTTGAGAGATTGCCTCTGATATCAGGAAATGGGTAACTGAATGTGGTGGTACTCATATTATCGATGCTGTAAACACCAACAGTGTGTACAGCTACCTAAATAATCCAAAACAAAACACATCGGCATGTGAAAAATACCTACTTACGTATACACAGACCCAGCACAGTTCCGATGTCAGGAGAGGCCCTCACTTGAAAATGACGTCACTTTCAACCATGACTTCCATATTTAAAGCACCAATGCAACAGACCCGGCGTCTGATCACGTAATGTAAGTATGAACTTTACCCCGCACCAGGGTTAGGGTTAGGGTTCATACTTACATTACATGATGGGATGCTGGGTCTGTTGCATTGGTGCTTTAAATATGGAAGTCATGGTTGAAAGTGACGTCATTTTCAAGTGAGGGCCTCTCCTGACATCAGAACTGTGTGGGTCTGTGTATACATAAATATGTATTTTTCACATGTCGATGTCTTTTCTTTTAGATTATTTAGGTCGCTGTACACACTGTCGTTTACAGCATCGTGCATAGGTACTACACCCATTAAATGCTTACGGAAAGGGACATCAAAGTGCTACCATATACTACAATGCAGTGGCGCTATATAATAAGGCTTTTAATCATAGCCGACTAGTAACAGATTGTGTGATCGGAAATATAAGACTTAAAAGTATAGCTTCTTATTATGCACACACGGGTTATGGAACGGCATAGAGGATTCTTCTGATATCCAGCAATAAATAATAAATGTCTTCAAGATAGGAGGTGAAGACAATAGGAAGAATGATTCACATTATAGTGGAACACAACAGTGCTATCATATATTGATCTTATATTAGAACTGGTTCTGTCAATGTTAATATCAAGCTTGAATATGTATGAATATAATAAGCATATATTGAAATGAAATGGTTAATAAGATCACATTAGATAATTATGTATAAACACATCGCAGCATGAGCTGTTTTCAGAAACATATTAATCATAGATGTTAATCGCTTCTGAATGAGGGTGGCAGCAAATTCATGTAGAGTGAAAACTGTAATAATATCTGAAATGCATTGACTGTTACAACTTTACATTTGGTAACACATTTGCTAATAATGTCCACTCATTCCTGGTACAGTATGAATAGCAAACACTGAGATAAGTGATTCAGAGCCCGCACATCAGGTTTAATATGGCTGTTAAATCCTCACGAACAGAAGTATATTTCACTACGGTCCTTATTAGTTTCTGACTTTTCTGAATTCCTAAATTAATTCCTGTAGTTTCACATTTAAAGACACATTTGCTAATAATGTCCACTTGTTCCTAAATCACTATAAGTAGCAGGGACTGATATGTGTAATTCTGAGCCCGTGTATCAGGCTTAATTAAGATGTTAAATCCCATGGTCTGAAATGTATTTCTCAACTGTGCTTATTAATTCCTGGATTGATGTTAGTAGTAGTCTATAGTGAATTAGTTTCATCATCATCATCATCATCAACATTTATTTATATAGCGCCAGCAAATTCCGTAGCGCTTTAGTTTGAATAGTAATGTAAAGAAACAGGCATGATGTATCGAACCAGTGTTACAAAACCTTATTCTGATTCATACCCGGACTGCATTTTAGCTCTGTTGTTATCAGGAAGTGATGGAACTGTAACATCTCCTTGGAAAAGTACTTCAGGGGTTAAATTCCACCTCCATAGGGAACACTCGGGAGTTGAGTGAATTAAGCTATCATTGTTATTTCTGTTTGCTCCCTATTGTCCTCTAGTGAGCTCTACAGACAGCCAGGAGCCGGCCCCAGCAGGGGTCACCTGAGGGAAGACACATGAGGAGGTAGGGGAGGGGGCTGGATAGTGTGAGAAGCCCACCAATCGAGACCTTGTGCAAATCCACTGGGCAGGCAGTTCCCAAGGTGGGATTAGGAAGTGATAAAAGAGGCTACCCTGGGAGCTGGAGATGCATGTGACTGACTTTGGCCAAGAGGTGATGCTCTGCCAGAGATTTGCTGTGGAACTTGTCTCACTGGATTTCTTTAAACTGAATTCCTCACTTGTTGGATCTACTATCGTTACAGGGCCATGTTGTATTTAATCCTGTTCTGCAGAATAAATCATCCTTCTATTTTTCCTCTAATACCGTGTCTGAGTGATTTGGAAACAACGTATCTTCACAGTAGGGATGCTGGGCAAAATGTAATCAACCTGCATTTCACTGTCAAGCTCTATCAAGGCCGTTTCAGAGGGTGAGCGGGTGAACGGGGTTTTAAAACCTCCTTCAGTCAATCACCTCCTGCATTGATCAGGATCAAATGGGTAGGGGATTCATTCATCAGGAATTGTATGAATGGTCTTCAGAATATAAAGACATGTATAAGTTTTCATTCAAATACATTCCAATAGTCTTACACATTAATAAAAAGAAAGGCAGATTGAATGGCTTAAGTCTATTATGTATTTATTATACTATATTATGTTTGATTTTTATTCATTTTAATATTAATTATTTATTATTAGGTTCCCTTCCATCACCAAATTGATCTGCTCATCTCTACAAATGGTAAGTGTTGCTTAAATTTTCACTGTTTATAATTTATTATTATTGCTGTTGCTGTTATAATTTGTGTTATACTTGATCTTGAATTCATTTTTAAATTATTATTAGATTCCCTTATATCACCAGAATAATCTGCTCATCTGTACAAATGGTAAGTATTACTTAATTTTTCACTGTTTATAATTTATAATTTATTATTTTGTATTTTCCAAATGGTATGGTGTTATGTTAACTGTTTACAAAATGATATTCCATGATAATTACTAAAATGTATTATCTGAATAATTATTAATATTCCTCTTGATTTCAGGTTCCAAATTAGCAAAATTATGTTTGAAAAAACATAATAATAGAAGGGAGAGAAGAGGTCTTCATGAAAAATGGAACTAAGATCTTACTGGAAAAGATAACACAGGTCTGCAACCAAAAAGCTGTTTTCATAATTTTATCTGATTCTTATGTTTTTTGGTTCGCTGAATTCGAAAATGACCACCGGATTTTCCTGGGACGTCAGGTTTTTTCACAATCGAAAAGTGCCTTGGTCAAATAGGTAGCTGGAAATCGCTAAATTTCAAATTCATCATACTTGGGGAAAAAAAACTGAACATGGAAAAACAAATTTATTTTCACTGCCAGTGCTCCCAAAAACATGAAAATACATGTCTATTGGTCCTGATGGTGATCACTGCATTGTTGAGTGTGCTTGCTAGGGCCTGCCCGGACATGTTCTTTCATGCATTAACTTGTTCTCTGATTCCTCCACAATCTTGTATTTCATTTCAGTCGTCATCCTGCTATTGTCTGTGTGGTTCAAAATTAGTGCAATGCCTCCAAGAAAGTGTGTAAATTTGCCTGACAGTTTATGTTTCATATGTGGAGAGCTTGGAGTTGGTACTCAAGAAAGTGGGTTATCAAAACCAAAACTGGTTGGTATGTGGGGATTTAAAAGTATTGTGTATGCTGCTGGGACAACAGGCTGGGTACACCTAATACCCTTGTTTTCTATGTTTATGGGACAGTAGAGACCGACAAAATCACTGGAAGCAAAAAAATTGGCCACCAAGAAGTCTAGTTGTTGGTGAAAAGAATGTTCTCAGAGATACATTGGTACCCCCTGAGAAGGTTTTATTACCACCACTCCATATAAAATTAGGATTAATGAAGCAATTTGTTAAGGCACTTCCCAAAGATAGCGAATGCTTCAAGTACTTGGGATCCAAGTTTCCAGGTTTAACGGAGGCAAAACTGAAAGAGGGGGTTTTTGTTGGCCCGGTTATTAGAAAATTCATATCCGACAAAGACTTCATCAGTTCAAAGACTCCAACTCAAATAGAAGGTTTGCCTTTACTGTGGTCATAAAAAAAATTTGGGGAAACCAAAAGGATCCAAATTACAAGGAAATGGTGGAAACAATGTTGAAAGCGTTCCCAAGTTTGGTTGCTCCATGAGTTTAAAAGTCCATTTTCTCAACTCACACCTTGACTACTTTCGTGAAAATTTGGGAGCAGTGAGTGAAGAGCAGGGAGAACATTTCCATCAAGATATAAAAGAAATGGAAAGAAGGTATCAAGGGAAATGGAGTGTTACGATGATGGCTGACTACTGCTGGATGTTGTACAGGGATCTTCCGGAAGCCACCTACAAGAGGAAAAGCTCAAAAAGAAGTTTAGAGTTTAAAAAAAGACAATTTCACAAGCAATCTACTTGAGTGTGGTGTTAATTTTGTCGTCACCTGTGCAAATGAGTAAATGAGTAAATATTTTTCATGTAAATAAAATATTTGCGTTGAGATTTTTTTAAACGATGACCACCCGTTTGTTCGAAAACCTGACATCCCAGGACAAAACGGCTGTCATTTTTGGATTCAGCGCACCAAAAAACGTAAGAATCAGTCAACTAAACCAAAACAGCTGTCCCAAAAAAATTTTTTGCAGACCTGTGAATTATTACATTTAAAAACAAAATACAAAGAATCCTAGGCTTGCTTTATTTCAAATGTAAACAAACAAATGTATTGTTCCGAATATTGTAGCCCAAATTAATAAATTTACACATGAAAATTTTTGCCGTGACAGAGATATCAGTAAATGTTCCTGATCATATGTATTATTGCTATATCAAAGTAGCTATGGAGCCGTGATTCATTCACTTCTCATATCATCAGCATTGATCAGAGTTATCTTCTGCAACTAAATATATATAATAGTATTTATACTTTATTTCAGATTTCTAATATGCTCTTTGAAGATAAAAAATAAATGAACTAGTATGAATTCAAATTATCAACAATAAGGGGTATTATTACCATACAAAGATTGAATACAGTTCCTAATGTGTTCTATTAAGACACTACACTTACATTCATACACTTGTTTTAATTACTATTTCGCTGGCATCATGTTTTTAATGTGTTGAATTATCAAAAAATATATTATTTTAATTCATTATTGGGTTGTGGAAATTATACACAATATGTCAGTATTTAGAATAATATTATTATATATATTATTTTGAGTTATTTCCAGATATGTGCACTTTTACATACATACTTTTTTTTTTTTCTATTCATATATTCCAAGGACAATTACCTGTTCTATGTTCTATGAGTAGATATATTCAATATGTTCTCAATATTTATAATGTTATGTATATTGCTGTCTAAAATCATGTATTTTGCAGCCGTGTATTCTATACATACCTGCGCCCGGCTTTACTAACGAATCCTTGTTTACATCTTGAATGATTTAAATTTTCCGGTTTACCTGCGCTTGCTGCAGGACTCATCGCTAACCTGCAATCTGGTAGTCAGAATCCCTCTTAACTGCATCCAGCTTATCAATTAATAAACTGATTATAAGCTCTCTAATGGTAATTACTAGAAATTTTAGCAGAACTTACATGAATGGGTCAGACATACCTCCCTATTGTGAGTTTCTTAAAATCAATGTTTTCCTGTAAAGTTATGATATCTCCTGTTTGTCTCAATGACCTGTGTTCATATTCCCGCTGTCTGTGACATGAGAATGAAGTTTGTAGTTCTGTAGTGGATTTATAAATTCGTCTTGCAGACCTGATTCAACCCAGTCGAAATAGCTAAAATTGACTTCACAGGGTGACCAATGCGCTTTGCCTGCTCAGAATTTCTATTGCATTACTGATGCAATTTCCACTGGACAGCTCTCAAAGACGTGTTTCTGCAGGAAATACTGGTTGAAGATGCCTTAATGGATTCCCTGCTCTGCATGTTCTACTGGAGATAAGCACAAGTTAAGGGACTATCCATTTAACTTAATATTGTATCACCCAATAATTCTCAAGTTAGTATATATTCAAACCTACTATTGAATGGGTCAAACATACCTCCCACATATAAGTTTCCTAAAGCACTCACAAAAAGTAGTTTCTAGCCCATATGCACCATAGGCAGATTGTCACTATCTAACAATTTGTTATCCATGACCTTCCTATAATCGTTACCCATAACATCTCAGGTGTTCTTAAGTGGCATCTTTATATGACCTTCCTAAACTGTTGTCTTGTACCACGACCAATCATAAACAGAGCAGTTCTAGTTGTTCTACGGTAATGTGTCACATCCAGAAGTCCATGAGATCTACTCATGCAACTTCTCTGTATGACTGGGCCCTCACCCAGATATAAACACATGCTTTAACAGTTCCACCAATGACGCACAATTACGGGTCAAATCGTTATTCCAACATTAGTCTTATAAATAAATAAATAAAGCAGTTATTAAAATTAATATTTTAGGGTTGCTGCAATTAATTATGAGTCCCTACACCTTTGAGGATTATAATTAAAGGAGAGCTACTTAGAGCACTAATGTTAAAGGGTTGCCTCATTACCTCTCATTAATTACCACTCACAAAGGGTAGTTCCTAGTTTAAACTAAGCTCTGTTTCAATTTCTGCTCAATTTACTCTGATGCACACAGTATAATAGAGGGAATAATGATAATCATATCAAGAAAGATTTTCAACAAAGTCTCATTTAAGATAATATGTATTCTTATTAACAATAGGTATTTTCAATATCAGTCTTTACACATAAAATACAATGCATTGTCTGCTTCAGCTGTTTTATCAATGTGAATATGTGTCTCCACATGTGTCAATGAATGTGTGTGTCTGTGTGTCTATAAATGTGTGTATCCCAGATTTCATTGTGCGTGTGTATCACAGATTTACTTACAATTGCCGTGTTATCCAGATTATTTAAGATGTTCTATATATGATATCAGCGATATCCTAGCATCACAGATACAGTGCAATGCAGGTCCCTTGCGTCCAATACCATATCACTGCTCTCATATTTATCTTATTTAATACAATGCTACAAATACCACTGTACAACTCCTATCAGACCACTTCTTATTGCCTAGTACATTTCCCAGTAAAACATCACTGTTTATTATAACTTATCTTACAGACAATAGCTTGCCAATGGAACATCACTGCTTAGTAAAACTTCCCTGTGTAAAATTATTCAATTATACAGTTCTGTTGGAAGCTTGTTAACAATCTAGCAAAAAACACTGTACAACACAAAGTACAATGTAAATGTTATGAACTTGTCCTTAGAATAGCCCTCATCTAAGATGGCTGGGATTGTCTCATGAAGATTCCATCTTAGGTCTCTGCTATGAAGTTGCCCTTAGAATAGCCCTTATCCAAAATGGCCTAGACTCATAAAGATTACATCTTGGATCTCATTTCCTGTTTGGGCCTTTAAAGACACTTCCTGTTTTGATGCCTTTGCTTGAGTGTTGTGTTTGAATGTAAACCTGATGCTTCCACAGAACCTTGCTCTCTCTTGTGATTTGGAATGCAATTATTGGATACTTCTACCAGATCTTTATCTGCCTAAGAACTATTGACTTCACTTGTTATATACTTTAGATTTGTATATCAAAATAAATTTTGTTTCCTTGAGAACTACCTGGATTCCATCTGTGATACCAGAAGTGTGACAGTAACATCTAAAACACTTTACCACTAAACACTGTTCATCACAATCTAACATAAAACACCGTACAACACAATCTCTGTGTACTATTTCATCAAGTTTACATATGTAACCTTTATATAATCCCTTGTGGTCAAATATTACCACAGCCCATAATGTCTTATGTAAGAGTCCTGTTGCCTTCTCTGTGGTGGTCAGAGAGTGAATGAGTCTATGTCTGTGTCCAGAGAGCTTTCTGCTAAAGGAGGTGACCTACATAAGGAGACTCAGATGTTGTCTTAAGAGATGATAATTAGAAAGACCTCTATGGATGGAGACCTGTCCAGGCAATGGCCTCTGTGGGTCATATTTCTAAATCAGAAAAACTAACAGAAATTGCTGAAGAAGGATCCTCTTTATTACTCGTCAAAACAATTTCCAGCAAGGGCAGATTACATCAATCAGTCAGAATTTGTTCTAGTAGGATGGAGGTGCTAAGTCTAACAAGTCGCCCCAGTTCTCACAAAGAACCACGTACAGTGATAAGGTCTTCTCTGCTGGGAGCTCGTGGCTTTCTGAACTGCCTTCTGTCATGATGGAGAGATGGTCATTTAGAATCACATGATCCAATAAGCCAGGTCAACCAATCCGAAGTCTGGTACATGAGTGGACTTGCAAGGTGCCAAATCAGAATCCAAAGCGTAGTCAGAGAAGAGAGAGACCCATCGCTGGAGCCTTTGAAGCAGAGGAAGAGCCGACACCCGAGTGACACTGGGCAGCGGGACCCTAAGGTACGTTTAGAGGATGTCTGACAAACCTGCACAAATAAGATATGTCAAATACGTAATAAATATGGATATGTGTTCATACGCAAGTTAAATAAAGAATACTATAAAATAACACACAAACAAATTAGATTAATAAAACATAATTTATTATTACACATTTTGTATTAAATTGCAAAAATTTATAAAAGTTTTTTTGCGCCAAAAATATCACAGTCAATACTATCTTTAAATAAGTCACAATATTGTTACAAATGATCAGTTTTCCATTCTTGCAAGTTCTCATCGCATGCCCTCCAAATACGCTCAATGACGATGTTGACGATGCTAATGTAGGCAATTCGCCAACTTCAGTATCTGTAGAAAATAGAAATGAAACATATTATTGTCATCATCATTTACTGGTCTGGTGTCACAGATTCCGTATCACCTGACATAATGGTACAGATATGACATACATGAAAACAGTAAACATCATAACATGTACATGGGACAGAACAGAACAATAAATGCATGGATGCAATTAGAGAACAAATCGGATATTATTCAGAAATAATTCACCATAGGACATGACAGAGATAAATGAGTGACGGGGAGTGGACACACATGAGACATATGGTAGAGGTCCCTGCGGGTGAGAGCTTACATTGTAGAGTGAGAGGGTAATGAGAGGCAACAGGAGCTAATGGGACATTAAACTTAGTGGTCCAGGTGTGTAGCCGAGGAGGTGTAGGTTAAATGGTCAAAGTGCCAGGAGGGTGGGCTACAATGGTTATAAGGTATGTAGAAGTATATAGGGATATTGGGCTAGAGGATGGGGAACAAGGGAGGAGAGGTAGGATAGGAGGGAGGAGGGGAAGACGTGGTATGGAAAGCAGTAAAATAATGCGGGCAGAGGTATGTGGTACTACAGATGAATAACATCGTAATACCGATGTATGAAAGAGTGGACATACTGCAAAATGAAATGAGAGACAAGGCTTGCAAGCAGTTCAATAGTTCAGCAGTGATCATACTAACAGTTCATTAGGGAGTGTCCAGTGCAAAGCAGGTGCTTAAGGAGGAGGGTAACAGAACTGACTGGAGAGTGTTGGATTTTGTTCTGTAGCAGTTATATCAGGTACAGTGCTCTCCTTCTATTCAACTCCTGTTTAACTCTGAATTATGATATATCAATTATAAAGTGCTTGTAAAAAAAACACATTAGCATTACAGCCACACTGACTTGCTGTTACTACACACTGATTATGTATGGGTAACAAACACATGTGATCAGTGATTTCAATAAACCCAAAATAACCTCCAACAATAGAAAGCTAGTGTCACTCACCGGACTGTGAGTGCCTCTACGTTGGTGCGTGGCGCCCTAGCCTTCCTGCCGGCACCTATCCTGAACCGCGGCCGTCCGCCATCCTGATGGACTGCGCATGCGCAGCACCCAAGAACTCTTGTGTCCTTTGCTTTTATCTAATTGGTTGATCAGGCAACTCTCCCTATTTAAGGCACCTGTGCTCATTACCTCATTGCCTGATCTTGGGTCTCATTCCCTGTGAGTCTCTGAAGGTGTTCCCTGTGTTCTACTAGTGTCTTCAGTTTCCTGCTGATTCCTGTACTACTCATCGCTGGTCTCCCTACCCGCTACTGTCTCCTGTGTACTACTAGTGTCTTCAGTTTCCTGTGGATTCCCCGTGCTATTCATCGCTGGTTTCCATACCTGCTACAGTCTCCTGTTTCCTGCCTGTGTTCTCAGCTGGACACTGATTACCGGTTCTGCTCACCTGTGGATCCTGCACTCGTCTCTGCCGTTCAGCGCCTCTGCAGTCCCTGCATCTTCCTATGGACAGACTGTTCTACTGAATAGCGGTATGCCTATTTGTTATTGACTTTCCACGTTTACTCTGCATATCCGCTGGGACAAGTTTCTCTTCTCAGCAGCGGTATCCATACCCGCTATAGACTGTTATTGTTACGCTACATATCTGTTTGGAACTCACCATACTACTCAGTCGTTATATGCATACTTGTGATTGACTATCCGTTATTGGCCTGCATATCTGTGCTGAGCAAGTCTCTACCAAGCAGCACCACACATACCGTTATATAGACTTTGCTGGATATGCTGCCTATCATTTGGGATCAAGTTCCTCTGTGCTCTCAGTGTCTTCATCCTATTATCCTTTGTATGCCTCCATTCATCGACACCTGTACACATCCTCACCTATTAAGCAGTGGTACAACTTGCTGTACGCAGACCACTGACTTCCCCGCTACCTACCTGCACCTGGACAAGTCTTCTCACCATAAGCAGTGGTACAACTTGCTGTACGCAGACCACTGACTTCCCCGCTACCTACCTGCACCTGGACAAGTCTTCTCACCATAAGCAGTGGTACAACTTACTGTACGCAGACCACTGACTTCCCCGCTACCTACCTGCACCTGGACAAGTCTTCTCACCATAAGCAGTGGTACAACTTTCTGTACGCAGACCACTGACTTCCCTGCACCTTCCTGCATCTGCTCACGTCCATCCTGATCTCCGTGTTCAAATCTGCCTTTCCCCAATTTCAGCTAGTCGCTGACTCATTGACCAAGATACCTGCAAGTCACTGACTTTCCTATTCTGCATTGGCATCCTCTCTCCATCTGCTGTGATATATGTTCGGCTAGTCACCCTGCTACCAGAGGACCGTTGTGTTAACTTCAGCACTCTGGTAAGCACAGTCATCTGGTGTATTCCTGGGCAAGACTCCTAGTGCCCGTGACAGCTAGCAATTAAAGTCTTAAACAAACAGTGAATTCACAGCATATAGTGCATTAAGAATAAAATAGTTCTTTATTCAGTTCAGATACTGTTGCAGACACAGTATAGATAAATACTCTCTTTGCCTGGTGTAGATATAACTAATTATGAATTATGCTATATCAATCGTAATGCACTTGTATCAACATACATTTTGAAATAAACATACTAGCTTTACAGACATAAATATATGTAATAAAATATAATAAACAGTATCCCTAATTACATCATTGCACCCTACATAGATCATCATATATAATGGGGGTTGGATTTTGCCCATTTTTTGGAGATCTTTTAATGTCTCGTACATATTGCATAGGAGTGACATTTGCTAAAAATTGCCATGTCTGCAACACTTGTTGCTGTTAACAAGTAGATTTGGCAGAGGTATGGCTAAAAAAACGAACATATGAAAATATTCAGCAAACCTACATGAAGTTAAAGCTTACACCATCAAGAGCCTCTGTCAACATGGAATCATCTAAGGACCTCAGTGTTATGACATCTATACAAAACATATGTGGCACCTTTGGCCACAGCACTTTGTCTTCTATGCCCCTCCTCAAGGTCCTCAAGTGGCCCCTCCTCCCTCTCTCTTGAGCCTGATGGCCCCGGCTCCTCCTCACCCTCCTAAGACTGCTGACCTCTCCTCCACTAATACTTCCTCTGAGGGCTCAACCAGATTTTTGGTCTGTTCCGCCTCCTCGTCCTCCTCGTCGTCCTCGTCCTCCTCCTCCTCCTCCTTTTCCTTCAAACTTTTCCTCCTGGTTCTCCTCCTCCTCCTCGTCCTCATCCTCCTCCTTTTCCTTCATACTCTTCCTCTTCTTCCTCACCCTCCTCCTCGTCCTCGCCCACCTCCTCGAGCTCCTCCCCGCCCTCCGGATGATGTGCTGCCCGGGCATCTCTGCACTGTTATCCTGTGATGTCCCAGAAAACAAATATTATGTCATTTTATGCAATATAAATATATTACTACACAGCAGTAACACACACTGATGTACAAAGCTTGTCAACTCGAAATCTTTTTCCCTTTGAAAGGACATCCAGATATATTTGAATGTTTAATAAACTCATCACTTGGTGCTGGTTATTGATCCTTATTTAAATTAAATGTTGAGATCACTAAAACACGGGCTGCCCATAGTCCAGAACACACAGATTATGGACAAATTATTTCCTACATAGCTGTGAATGTTGGCTGTGCCACACACATATAGCGGTGTTAGTTTTACAGATCTGTAGATGAAAGTTATTGTTATATTTGTTTGTAGGGGGTGTGACTGGATGGGCTCACTCTGCCACCCTGTCTACTTTTGAGTCTTACTACAGTATAACTGAGTTTCTTTCTGACCGTCAGTGAACCTGCCATTACTGACTACTCCTACTGGTGTCACCTGCCACCAGACACTCACCAACTGCAAATGACAACTGCACACTAGTTGTAGGAGGATAGTACTGCCACTACCAGGTGCCTTCACTGGCACCTGAAACTGCTTACTTCTGGGTAGTTGGTATAGCTGTTGGTTCCACCTGACCACTTACGATGGATAAAGACTGCTGGGTAACGGGCCGATTGTTAGCTTTTATCTGTTGGTCACAGAAAACAGCAGACAATAGGCATCAGGCAGAATCTGGCAAGCTGTTGATGGTTTATTACACTTAGTGGGTTCTTAGAAGGAACGTTATACACTAGTTAGAGCTATTAGTGATCATCCAGAAGTACAGATGTAATACAAGATGAAAAACAAAATACAGCTCTTTTAAACAGTTTCTGACACACCTGTTGGTAGGGGATTATCCAGCCCAATGCCCATACCTGGCACCACCAAGTCTGAGATGTCACATTCAATGTTTACCATCAGCAATTAGCAATATCATTATAGTATCTAAACTTGGATTTAACACAGTTTAAACAAAATAAACTTTACATTAATCTGTGATCTCTAAATGATTTACTGTTTCATTATTCAGATAGTTGTCATATATCTATAGCACACAGGATACAAAGGATAACAACCCCTGTTGTACATTCAATCTATAGAGATGTGTTGGTCACTCTCAGACCAAATGCTTAGCTAACATGGGATTTCCTTTCTTCATAGATGTTACAGAGACCAGTTGCCTCTAACACTACCTCAGAAATCAGTACATCTACACTACATACAGTAGGAGCACTGCACACTAATAGACATACATTTATACAATAAGTCATTTCTAAGTGATCCAGATGAAAATTGTTCAATAAAACAAAACATTCTACTCACTAAATCATTTGTGAACACTCAGACATGTTTAAATATGGCATATTATACATATGTTATTATACAACATATTGAAAGTGATATCCTAAATGCAGATATATTTCTTCTGTGGAGTTTTGCCAGGAGATCAAGCTGCCTCTGCTGGAGATGTTCTGACGTTACAAATATTCCACAGAGCGTTTGTATCCCAACTTTGGGGATATTAGCTAATTTGAGGCTGAGTGTGATGTCCTGTTCTTTAATTAGAGGGGTCTGGCACCTTGTTATCTTCATCATCATCCTGGAGTTATACCGCCCTGTGGTAGGTGCCAAAGATACACGTATGTACAGTATAACGCCCTGAGGTGTCTTCATCTAGGGTTAAAGTAAGAGGTCTGTTTCCAGCTGCTTTAATCTGAAGGTGTCCAACCCTCCTGGCAAATAGCAACTGATAAACTTATCCTGCGCTAGAAACAGAACTCTGATTATGTCTGGTGGAATGTGTAGATGACATCACATAAATTATGTAAATTACAGGTTTACATCAAAGCTGTGTGTTGACGTTCTGACATGTGGGTACGGTGTTACTCTGAGGTCTCAGTGAAATCATATCAATGTAACAATATTAGAGATGAGCGCACTCGGATTTCCGAAATCCGAGCCCACCCGAACGTTGCCGATCCGAGTCGGATCCGAGACAGATCCGGGTATTGGCGCCAAACTCAAATCTGAACCCGAGGCTCTGACTCATAATCCCGCTGTCGGATCTCGCGATACTCGGATTCTATAAATTCCCTGCTAGACGCCGCCATCTTCACTCGGGCATTGATCAGGGTAGAGGGAGGTTGTGTTAGGTTAGGTGGTCCTCTGTCCTGCTATATCTCGTGCTGTGCTGTTTAGTTGTGTGCTGAGCTGTGCTGTGCTGTGCTGTGCTGAGCTGTGGTGTTTAGTGCTGTGCTGTGCTGTACTGTTTAGTTCTGTGCTGTGCTGTGCTGTGTTCTGCAGTATCAGTCCAGTGGTGCTGTGTCCTGTGGTCTGTCCTTCTGAGTTCAGTGGTGCTGCTGGGTCCTGTGCCGTGTCCTGTTCAGTCCAGTGGTGCTGTGTCCTGTGCTCTGTCCTTCTGAGTTCAGTGGTGCTGCTGGGTCCTGTGCTGTGTCCTGTTCAGTCCAGTGGTGCTGTGTCCTGTGCTCTGTGCTTCTAAGGGCATAGTTATTTCACCATTATTCCCAATTGTTTTAAAAAGTAAAAAAAAGTTATACCAAAAAATACCAAAAAATAATAAAAAAATAAATTAATTACCACAAAAGTTGCAAAACCAATCCAGCAGTATAAGTCCATTGGTACTGCAATATTACCAAGTTCACACATTCTGCAGTATCTTGTGCTACATATAATGGAGACCAAAAATTTGGAGGATAAAGTAGGGAAAGATCAAGACCCATTTCCTCCTTCAAAGTATTTACAAGCCTTGCAATCTAAATTAACAAGAGGTAGTGACGTGCTAGAACTCCACCCTCTATATGCTGCAGAGGATGGAGGAGCATCAAAAGGCCATTCAAGCCTACACAGCCACCTACGACATAGGAAACCCTCATTTTCTTCCACATCTATGGCTGCGAGGAAAAAGCTCAGTTTTCCTAAAAGAGGTGCTGGTGGGATGCTGATAACATCTGGTCCGAACTGAAGGACCTGCCAACCATTGCAGACATGTCTACTGTCGCTGCATTGGATGCTGTCACAATTGAAAAAATGGTGGAGGATTACTTTGCTGACACCATCCAAGTAGACATGTCAGACAGTCCATATTGTTACTGGCAGGAAAAAAAGCCAGTTTGGAAGCCCCTGTACAAACTGGCTCTATTTGACCTGAGTTGTCCCCCCTCCAGTGTGTACTCGGAAAGAGTTTTTAGTGCAGCGGGTAACCTGGTCAGTGAGCGGCGAAGGAGGTTGCTTCCTCACAACGTTTACTACCGGGGCCACTTCACTGTGCAGTCCATATTTAGCTGTATCAGATATTAAACAACAGTGACAGTTGATGCCCAATTTTTTTATTATATTGTTGGCGCTGTAAAAAATTGTGTTCCGGGCACACCACACTACGCAGTCCATACCCTTTTTTGGTGGAATTCTGACCCGTGGAGGGTTTTTTAATATATATTTCCCTCAGATCGTTTGTACTTCAGAAATATATGATGTCAGGAGCCCTACCAGTAATATTTTTTATATATCTTGTCTCTAATTATAATAGCCATGCAAACTGATAAGGATATTCCATTTTCTGACACATTGGTCTCTGTTTCAGCCATGTCTGTATATCTCAAACCATCTGGGTGAATCAGCCATTATAGACCTTATTACACATAAGTAGTAAACCAGCTATTAGGCTGAGAACGCAGTCTGCATTTACAGATCACATGCTGTGAGCCACCCTAGACAAATGAGCACAGAGCCTCATCACACAGTGACTTCTCCCTGTAAAAGGGATTGTTCCCCCCATAGGCCAGTTTTTAAATATTGTTGCACATGGTTCCTAGTTCTCCACATTTAAGCCCATGGACATGGAACCATGTATGGATCATGTAAAGGAATGTGAGGCAGCATGGAGCGCAGTTTGTGTCTATGGGGTCTATTTATCAAGGATTTTTCCTGTGTTACACACCCAAAAACAACAGTTTTCGGGTGTTTACCGTGAAATCACTATGTATTATTGAAGCATCGCAGCAGATATTTCAGATATCTGCTGCTTTGCATTTGCTATCGTTTTTCTGAGCACTCCCCATAGCAGTCTATGGGAAGTGCTCAGAACCGCTATGTATTAAAGTCTTACTAGAGAAAATTTTCTCTTTTTCTACATGTTAATGTGCGCCATCTGAAGCTGGAGCCATCTGAAGCTGGAGCCATCTGAAGCTGGCGCCATCTGAAGCTGGCGTACATTAACATATCTGAAAACTTTCGCGCTGTCCAGCTCTGTTCTGAAGAGCAGAGCTGGACAGCGCATGTGTGGAGGGATCATGTGATCCCTCCCTGTCACTCATCCTACAGTTCGCCGTCCAGGATGCTAGTTCAGTCGGTGCATGCGCACTAACAAAAAAGGAAAAAAAAAGAAAAAAAAAAAAAAGAGAAGATCACCGCAGCCATTAAATTTGAGAAAAGACTGCGATGATCAGGTGAGTCACTTCTCAGGGACAGCAGTCTATCGGCACTGCTGTCCCTGAGAAGTTTTTTAATACACAGCCGTTACTTTTCAATCCTTATCAAGGAGATGAGGATTGAAAAGTATCAAGGGAAAAAAACGAAGGGTCATAAATAGACCCCTAAGTGTGGTTCTCTTCAGAAGTCACACAGTCAATGAGTGGAGATTGCCTCTCATTCTACTCATTGACATCTCCGATGTGGACTCCAGTCTACTTACTGCAGGTCACCACTTCTCAGGTCAGCCTGACATTCATTGTGACCCATTCACTCTGTGCTTACAGGTCAGATTTCCCCTGTCATCTAGTGAAGAGACCCACTCCCGCTTGCATTAAGGAGTTGCAGATAAAACAGAAGTTTTACAACATTGCACAATGTACACAAATCTTAGGGACAGTGGATGGCACTTATGCACTTATGTAGCCCTGGTACCACCGGGAAGAAATGAATTATTTTTCAGAATCCATTTTCGCAATCAGCTACATTTGCATTCCATCAATATATGGGATGCATTTATGGGATGCTATATGGGATGCATTTCTCCTCATCTGTAGCATTATTGCAGAATTTTCAGGGAGTAGCCATGTCTCCTTTGTTATAAGACATCAGTCATATGGCATAGATTATCACAGAGGCAAGGTGAACATGCATGACTATTAGGTAATTGTGATGTAAAGGGTTAACAGGATTGTGTGTGTGTCTTATGTAAGCCCTCTCCGATCTTCTAAGATAACATTCATACAATGATCCCTGTTAGTACAAGGACATTTCTATATGTCCAGGACTGGTTTTATCTAGTCTCTGGGGGAGAAGGGGGTTGGATTCAGAAGTTTAATAAGCAGCTAATAGTGGGAGCTTCAATTGGAACATCGTCTGGAAAGCTGTGTCCAACAAATTATCCTGATTTCACCGAGTGCTATCAAAGCAACGGGGCTCCTCAGATCAAGACATTATTCAGCAGTTAAATTGAATTCCACAGCTAAGTATCTTTTGCTTTAAAATGTATCTTTTATATTAAACATTTGTATTATCCCTTATTACAACGGTTGCCTGTCAATCATTGTAATCTCACACCAGAACATAAGAGTTAATGTCCATCCTGCGACAGTAATAATGTTTTTTTTATAAGAAACTAGTGAACATGACTTGGTAATGTAAGTATTAATGAAAAATGAGTACTATAGTCTCCACAATGTATTTTAATCACATTTTAACAATGCAGCTAACTTATATTGTAGATAATTTTACCTCCCTCTTAAACTACACATTTCTGAGACTGTAAAGTGTCTGCAGTAATATACCATTGGACTACACATACAGTTTTTTCTTTTTCTAAATTATGTTTGTTCAATTTGTAGGAGACAGTCCCTACCCTTTCTGACTTTGGCTCATCACTAACATTTGAAATTCAGCCACAGACCACTAATTCACATAAAATTAGTCTCATGCCTCCACCAGGACAGTCATTGAATAAACATTCGGTCTTCTCAAAGCAATTTATCCTTGCCTTGACCAGCCTGGTGGAGCCCTCATGTATGCACCTCACTATAATTTGAGACATTATTGGTCTGTGTGACTTGTTCCATAATATCACAATTAGGTATGGGGTGCCTTTTGAGGATGAGATTGAGATTGTTGTGGAAGAGCCTGGAGATCATTAGCTGAAACATTCCACTTAAAATAAAATATTCAGTTATGCTTCAGTTATAAGTACAAACTAAAAATACATATGCTGAAACAAAAATACTGCATTTTGTCCCATTAACCATTTGTAAAAAAAACATCTAATAATTGATTATCTAAACCATGCTAATTGATTACTTAAAAAAAAGATCAGAAGACTGTTTAACATTTTAATTTTAGGATTAAAAATAAAAAGGTTATTTATCTTCTTTTTCTAACTCTTTCTCCCCCATCGCCAATATTAGATGGAGACCTCCACACCTGTTTTCATGTGGCCTGAGCACTGGGTGCTGCAGGAGCAAAGGCAGGTCTTAAAGCTTCTGCTCTCTTGGGGCCATGCTCACCAGGGCTGATATATTTATTTTAGTTTATTTATACAGTGCCAATCATATTATGCAGTATTGCATTTATAAAACAGGTAATGAATATAATGTACTGTATTAGCATATATGCTAATATATGATACAATGCTAAAGGAAAGGAAAGCCAAAAAAAATGAATAACTTTGTACCTTGGCAAAACCATGTTGCATTGGATGGGGAGCTAAATTTAAAATGTGGGGACAGAGATATAGTTGGGTAGGGCATGTCCTAGATCAATTTCAAATTTCAGTGTAAAAAATAAAGCTATCAAGTATTTCTGTGCTCCATGAAAAAAAAGCCAGTATTGAACTATTGTGCAAACTAATAAACTAATATGCACCTCTTGCATTGTAACATGGTTTTGTCCAGGAAAAAACTTACTCTCTTTTTTGCCTTACTTACCATAATGAATCAGGCCCAAAATATTTTAAATTAAGCTACATCTTGCATGCAGTGTTTCTTGCTAATAAGCATAAGCTTATGATATAAATATTGTTCTTGTTGATTTAGAAAAGAAAAGGAAATGTATCCCTTTGGTTAAACCAGAAATTACCTTTACGAGAAATTTATTAATGATATTATTCATGAAAAAGTATAATAATATAATAATAGTATAATATAAAATGATAATTAGCATATTTGCCTCACTGTAAGACCCTCAGTGTTGCCAAAGAGCAATAAAACTCCCTTTAACAGAGTTTCACACTCCCTGCCTGTGACAATTCGTGAGATATTATCATCATCATCATCATCATTTATTTATATAGCGCCGTCAAATTCTGTAGCGCTTTACAACAATAAAACAAACAACAATAAAACAATACTGGGTAATACATACAGACAGAGAGGTAATAGGACCCTGCTCGCAAGCTCACAATCTATGACTTACGTCTATCCAAATGCTGCAAGAGTTTACCTAGAAATTCTTGATTGTAAGATTTGTAATTTCTCGAAATTAGTGTCATAGTACAGAAGCCTTTGTAATGTTATATCTTGATTTGATATACAGATAGGTTCATGTGTCTCTTTGGTGATGCCCAAACTACAAGATCAACATGTGTTATGTAACCCGTGGGCTGAATATACATCAATGCTGATGCATTTATTCTTCCGTTCTTGATAAGAAACATTTTGTTCCTGTTTTCAGTTCCTTGGACGATCAACAGCAATGTGTTTGTCAGTGCTAATAAGTCAGTGTAAGCTTTGCAGACATTTGTAGGTGTTCATTGGTCCTTTTTTTAATTCAACAGACTCTCTTATTTCTTTGTCAGCACTTTTCATTCTGGCAGTAAAAGGCTTCTTGCTACCTGTATTTTTGCTATTTCCATAGCAAGAAGGATGGTTCAGTGTTTCATCTCCCAAATAATGCAAACTGTAAAGCTGTTTTGAGTCTCTGCATTCCCTTAAGCAATATACATGTTTACACAAGCCATGAAGGGAGTCTTCTCCTTTATATAGTAGTATCTCTTCAGTACCACTGGAAGATTTGGGTGATTAACATGAAACTTTGATCCTTTAGATATCCATCTATACTGGTCAAAATGAACGTCAAGTTTCTGATCATGGTCAGAAAGGAGTCTATAGAAACACTTCTCTTCCCTTTGTTTGCATAGGTGGTGGTGAAATAATTTGCTCTTCATTCAAGTTTGTTTTACAAAGAATCAGGATAAGTCTGTATGCTGGACACACAAATAAGCATTTTCAGAAGAAGAGATGGTTTTTACAGTCTTCAGTTATATTACAAGATTACATCTCTTGTGCAAAAAACACAATACAAATAAGCTATATCAGCCTAAATACTCACTCCACTATGATAGACAGAAAGATAGACACTGCTGAGACTTCAGTGCTCTGAACTGAGTTATAACAAGTATCTACGTTTTCCAGAGTCTCTATTGAACCACACTGAATGAGTGTGTAGATGTACACTTACCTCTTCTATAGTGTAAACTAAAAGTGTAGAGGTGAACTCAGCACAGAAAAATGATAAAAAGTGATTAAATGGCCCCAGAATCTCTACTTATCCGTCTGGGGTCTACAGCTTGTGGTCTACTTCCGACCATGATCAAATACTTTTTTTTATTTTGAGAAAAATATACTTCTAAAATCTTGACGTGTATATATCTATACTTACTGGTTTATGCAACAATCCAACGTGTAAAATACACTGTTTACAGATAAACTGGCCTGTGGCCAAATGTATTAGAATATTGTCTAGTGTAGTAAAAGCTGTGCGTTTGAATCCCTTGGCAGTGGTATTTAATTGTGAATTGATTTTATAGTTTACAATATATGTAATATTTAATTGTGTATGTTTTATTATTTTAATTGATTTATAATTAATATATGATTTAATTTTTATTTCATTCTTTATAGCTACAAGTACCATCACAAATTGTATTTATTAACAATGTATGCATTCAATATGAACGACACATACGAGGGCTAATCAAACTCTTATTTTGATAGGACACATTGTGTTTAAAAGGCAGTCCAAATTGCGGAAATGTCATCTCTGATGAAACCACATTTCTTGGTGGAGAAATGCATAAGCTGTATCGTTATAAGGACCAACGTGCTTAATTATGCTCTAAACCATCTGAAAAGGAGATATTGACATCTTAAGTGCGGATTTGAAACTACTTGAATTTCTACTTTGGGAACCATTTGATCGTGTGCGAGTAACTTGTCTGAGAACTATGATATAGTGGATCACAAGGGATTAAAGACATCTGCAGCTGATGGAGTACCTGGCTGCCAACAGGGTGTATTATGTTGCATCTTTGAATTCTACCCCAGTTGGACTAACTATCTTATCTGTTAGTTCCACTATTCTTCAGTTCCTATTGAATGTAGAGGTATCAAAGTAGAGATGGTCACTGACCTCCGTGTTTTGGTTTTGGATTCGGTTTTGGATCTGGATTACCGTCATGTTTTGGTTTTGGTTTTGACTTTGCAAAACTGCCATTGCGTGTTTTGGTTTTGGTTTTGGTTTTGTTTGGTTTTGTTTTGCTATTTTGTTGGAAAATCAATGTTTTTGGGCCTAAAATAACCCAATTTAGTGCTCCAACTGTTTTATAGATAAGTAATCTAATTGTAGAGGTAACAAATCATCCAAAAAACAGTTTAATTCCTGGTAGGTAGACCTTCATTTATTCTACACACAAAACAGATTGTCTTTCTCTTCATCTATGCATATTGGCATAGCGGCCATCGTCTTTGGATGTATATTACACCCTACACTTATAGTTCAATATGTAAAGAAATGGAAAAAGGCAGTTTGCTTTCTGTCTCTATAGGCCCCCCTTCACTTGTTTAAAAAAACAAAAAATTCAGCCGTTATAGATTGTACAATATTAATTGAAATGGACAAAGCCACTTTCGTTTCTGGCTCTCTAGGCCCCTCTCCACTTGTCAAAAATACAAAAAAATTCAGCCGTTATAGACTGTACAATATTAAGAGAAATGGACAAAGCCAGTTTGGGGTCACTCTATCTATGACACCCTACCCTTAAGAATAAATTGCCCGAACAGCAGCCTTTCAAGACGGAAATGCCATAAAGTCCCTTTCCTATTTGGGGGTAGATTGCACCCTACACTTACATAGAAAGTTTTAAAAAGATGTTATCGTCATCATCTTCAGCTTCATCCTCACCCTCATCAGTGTGTACGTCATCATCACAGACTATCAATACATCGCCTCTTGAATCCGTCATTAGAGACCACTCAGTGCTTGGATGTCTTGAATGGTGAAGGCCTTCCTCGTGGAAGATGTAGTTCATTTTTATAAACATCATTTTCTCCACATTTTTGGGAAGTAACCTTCTACGGCGATCACTGACTAAGTTCCATGCTGTGCTGAACACTCGTTCAGATTACACACTGGAGGGTGGGCAGCTTAAGTATTGCAAAGCAAGTTTGTACATGGGTTTCCAAATGGCCTGCTTTTCTTCCCAGTAAGGAAAGGGACTGTCTGACATTTCCATATCAACCTCTTGAAAGTAATCCTCCACCATCCTTTACATGTTTATACTCGTATTGGATGGAGTTATGGGCAAAGTGACACATTTTTTTGAAAAATCCTTCAAACCAGCCCAGATGTTAAATTGTTCTGGTCTGCCCCCTGCGTCTTCCCTGCTTCTTTTTGGGAAATTTAATTTTTTACGAGCAGCAGCAGATTGAGAAACTGAAGGAGGACACGTCGTCAAGCCGAGGCCCAGTTCAGCGGCCAACTTGCTGAGCAATAGCTCCTTGCAAAAGTTCACATCTTGCTCATTTACAAGTAAAGACTCAATGTAGGTCTTAAACCTTGGATCAAGCACAGTGGCCAAAACGTAGTGATCCGACTTCAAGCTTTTAATAACTCGAGGAACATTGTGAAGCGAATTAAGTACTTGAACGACAAGGCCAACATACTTTGCTGAATTGCTTGCTTTCAGCTCCTCCTTCATTTTCTCAAGCTGCTTTTCCAATAGTCTAATTAAAGGAATGACTTGGCTCAAACTAGCAGAGTCTGCACTCACCTCACACGTCACAACTTCAAATGGTTTCAGCACCTTGCACAGCACTGAAAGGATTCCCCACTGTGCAAGAGTGAAATACATCACCCTCCTTTCCCAATGTCATTTCTTGTGCAATATGCTTGGATGACTTTGCGCTGTTCCTCTATCCTCTGAAGCATGTACAGGGTGGAATTCCACCTAGTTACCACCTCCTGCTTAAGTTGGTGGCAGGGCAAGTTAAACTGCTCTTGGAGCTGCTGTAATCTCCTACATGCTGTGGCTGAATGCCTGAAATGGCCTGAAATTTTACGGGCCACCGAAAGCATCTCCTGCACCTCACGGTTTTTTTGTAGGAAGCTCTGCACCACCAAGTTGATGGTGTCAGCAAAACAGGGAATGTGTTGGAAATCACCCAGCTGTAATGCTCGCACTATATTGTTGGCGTTATCAGAAATGACATACCCTGGGGAGAGTCCAAGTGGTTAAAGCCATGTATCAATCACATCTCTTAGTTTGCGTAACAAATTGTCAGCTGTATGCCTGTTAGTGAAGCCTGTGATACAAGGAGTGGCCTGCCTGTGACAAATGTTACGTAGCGGTGTACATGCTGCTGCTGTTCCTGCTAGTGAAGGTGAATGACCAACCCAGTGGGCTGTCACAGTCATATAGTCTTTGGTACGGCCACTTCCACTTGTCCCCATATCTGTGGTTAAGTTGACAGTGGGCAGAATGGCATTTTTCAGCACAATCGCTACATTTTTACACACTATTTGGAATTGCTTTACGGGAGAAATGGTGTCGCGATGGAATTCTGTAACGCGGACACAAAACCTCGATTAACTGTGAAAAACCAGCTGCGTTTATTGTGGAGATTGGACGCAGATCTAACACTAACATGGCAGCCATGGCGTCTGTGATTCGCTTGGCGACTGGGTGACTGCTGTCATATTTGCTTCCCCTAGCAAATGATTGTTCACAGTTAATTGCTGAAATGTAGGACTGCTCATTTTCTTGACCTGCCTCTGGGATGATGATTCACCCCCAGCAGCAGCAACAGCAGCAGCAGTGGGACTAACGCTTTCTTCAGAGGAATCAATAATAGTGCAGGAGTCATCCAGCCTTCAGTGGGATGCCGGGCTAACTCCGAGCGCTACTGAGGATATTGATGAGGATGGTGTGGTGGGTGTATTTTGTAGCCGTCGGGATGTCGGTGAGCGGAGGGTCTTAGCTGATGATGGATTGCTTGTAATTTTTGGGGAAGAACTTTCAGCTTTTCCCAACACTTTGCCATGAACTCTCGTTAAATGGCATAACATAGACGAGGTTCCAAGATGGTTAAGGTCCCTCCCTCGACTGACTGTGGCTTGACATACACTACAAATGGCTATACAATTGTTGTCTGGATTTGGGTAGAAATAATTCCACACATAAGAAGTGGATTTTTTCTTATCACGTGCCAGAACTGCTGCCACTGGTGCAGGACTTACACAAACAACCTCATCCTCATCAACATCCTCATCAACGCCCTCATCCTCTTCCAATTCCAAAGTGGCATCCTCAATTTGTGTATTACCGGCTACACTGGGGCTGTTCAGGCACACATCAGCAGAAATGCTGAAAGGGCCCTTATTTATGGGTACACTATCAGAATGGTCATGATTACACATACCACTCGTGGATGGACTCTCCATAGGGATTGGTGTCATTTGTGAATCAGAGGAAACATTATCCTCTAATGCCTTACTATTATCTTGCAGCTCGGCTTTGACGCGTAACAGTAGTTGTGCACCAATTGTAGGCTCTGTAACTTTTTGGGATCTGCCACTAATAGCCAAAGGTGAAGGCCTCATTCTCTCTTTGCCACTGCATGTGTAGAATGGCATGTTGGCAATTTTTTTTTTATCGGCACTTAACTTTTGCTCAGTAACACCTCTTTTTCACTTAAACACAGTAAAAAAAAAAATTTTTTTGTTTTTTGGACTGATTTCGAAACACTCTGTAGTTTGACATCGGCTTGCCCAGATGACGTACTGGGAACACTAACATCAGGAATGGTGACAGAGCCTGGTTGCTCATTCTGATCATATGTGGACTGCTTTGAATCCATTCTGAGCGCAAAGCACTTGTAGGGGTAAAAATTATTTGGTAGATACTGCTGACAGATATGACTTTTGACAGCCAGAAATATTTATGCACAATTATGGGGGACACCCCAAAAGCACTGAGGAGTGCTAAAAATTATTTGGTAGATACTGCTGACAGATATGACTTTTGACAGCCAGAAATATTTATGCCCAATTATGGGGGACACCCCAAAAGCACTGGGGAGTGCCAAATATTACAAAAATAAAATAAACCTCTATCCTCCTCTCTTCTCTAGCGATTTTTGTTACAGCAATTGCAAGTAGAATATTGTATTCTCTGTCCCTGCTCTAATCAGCCTGTGACTACACCCTGCTCTCTCCCTCTGTCAAATGGCGATGGATTGCTGTGGAGGAGTGTATTTATAATCTTGAAGTATCGCGAGAACCGAGCCCCGAGATCCGACAACGTCACGATGACGTTCGACCTCGATTTGGATTCGGAGCGGGCGGGAGAGTACAGAGCTACTCAGCTCGGTGCTCGGATAGCCAAAGTTCGGGTGGGTTCGGTTCTCGGGGAACCGGACCCGCCTATCTCTATTACAAAGTACATCCGAATAATTACAAAAACTTGTCAACTTTCTGCAAATTCATGAAATTGAATCTGGTTAATACCTGATTATAACCTAACCTTATATTTAATCATTGTTTGGACTTTTTTAACCATACTTATATTTATTTTTATTTGTGGAATTGATCTAAATAGATAAATTATTTTTAATGCATACTAATTGTAATGGTATAATTTACTTGTTATAGGGGATTTGCACGTTTCTATATTTTCTATGGTTTTTTTAGGCTTTCAGATTGAGACACAACAATCTTATTGAGAAGCTGCAAAAAATATTAACATGTTTATTGTATGGTGGCTTTGTAATCAATTAATTGGTTTAATTAATTCCGTATTGAGGCTACACAGGAGTGTCCAAATATTTCTCTTTTTTGAGGAGTTTCTAATAAAAGTCTAATCTACCACTAAACAACCTACATATACCCTATGGGGAAATATATTTGTTAGTCTTGACATTTTCTCTGAAACATATAACAAATTCCAAACAGACAATCCTATGTGTAGGATAGGTATGAGCTGACATATGAATTGCCAGACATTATGTTAATAATAACAATAATAATAATAATAACAATAATAATAATAATAATAACAATAATAATATTAAATGCTCGCTTCCTTTAAGAGCAATAAGGATTATATTGGGAATTGCTTATACCGGATGCTAACATAAGAAACCATATCATAGAACTGATTACATACTGACAGGCATTGATTTTAACCTCATTATATTTAGAAAACACTGATATTACTGTATTTCTTGAAGAGACTGAGAATTGCTGTAATATTTTTCTATTTTGCCATACCGTATAAAACAGCTGTCGTACCGTAGCAATCAGCCGTCATTCCAAATGATGACATTTGTGTAGTGGGTACATGTATGGGGGACTCTTATAGGATTTAATATGAGGGGTTAGAGGATCTGAGAGAAACAGGGATCTTTATGTGAGAAAAATTCAATTTTTATTGACATTTCTGCATTCATATGGCATAGAAAACATCTTTCATTTCACATGTAAATGATGACAGAGTATATTAACTTTAAATTTGTGGAAGATATAATCCATAGGTGTAATTTAGATGTACATAAGATTTTAATTGGATTAAGGAGGAGTGAATTTGGGAAACCCTGGCATAGAATATCAGTGAGAACACACATAAGAGTAACATATAAGACAGCGCCCTCTACCGGTGATTTTGTGCAGTCTCAGTGCAGGTTGTTCATCTGGCTGCCGCTGAAGCTGCCACGCCCGGAGATTTATGGGGCTCCGCCAGAACCTGCTGCTGCAGCTGCCTCCAACATTGCAGAACCCAGGACCCTGCCCGCAGAGGACAATCCCCCTTCCCTCCTCTGGTGCACAGATCCCTGGGAGAGGAGATTCTACTGGGGCAGCACAGTGGCGTAGTGGTTAGCACCTCTGCCTTACATCACTGGTGTCATGAGTTCAATTCCTGACCATTGCCTTTGTGTGGGTTTCCTCCAGGTGCTCTGGTTTCCTCCCATACTCCAAAAACATACTGGTAGGTTAATTGGCTGCAAACAAATTGACCCTAGTCTGTGATGTGAGTTCTCTGTACAGTGCTGTGGAATTAGTGGTGCTATATAAATAAATGGTGATGATGATAATAGTGCCCCCCACCAGCCACCAACAACTGGAGCACCGAATCTACTTACTCCACCCACACTATGCCCCTGGCTGGATTTCCTGCTAGCTTTGAATTAGCCCTCTAGTGTTCAGCTATTGTTCAATTATTGCATTTGCTGCCATAGGAGAGGCACTGCCACTTATTACTTTGTCCAGTGTTTACTATTCCTGGTTATTCTTCCTATGATGATTTTCTATTGTCTATTTGTATTATAGAGATTTTAGAGAGGTTTTAACCTGATAGTCTTATGCATGTTTTTATTTTTACCCAATATTAAAATTTGTTCCGCATTTCTGCTGTTTCAGTACATTGTTTCCAGCCAAACAATCTAATCAAAGAAACATTTTTTCATACCGGTAATACTGTAACAATTCCAACAAAAAGTATTTTTCCCATATGTGCAGAAGATTTCTTACTAAGAATAAGAGTTTTGTTTGAGGTTAAAAAGGAAAAAAAAACTGAAGAGTTTTTAAATGTTCATCTAAAGAATGTAAAACGCTCAATAAATGTGTGTAATTGTCAACATGCTGATCAATATCCTTGAATAAAACAGTGTCATTAACTAAATGACATTTTAAAATGATTTGTTACATTTGAAAATAAGGAGAAGAAATTGTAAAGAATCTATTTTCTACAGATAACATGTGTTTGATAATTGTTCACTGTAAATTATAATCTAGTGGCTCTTTACTGTCCATATGTGCAGCACGGTGGCTCAGTGGTTAGCACTTCTGCCTCACAGCACTGGGGTCACGAGTTCAATTCCCGACCATGGCCTTATCTGTGTGGAGTTTGTATGTTCTTCCCGTGTTTGCATGGGTTTCCTCTGGGTGCTCCGGTTTCCTCCCACACTCCAAAAACATACTGGTAGGTTAATTGGCTGCTATCAGAATTGACCCTGGTCTCTCTCTCTCTGTCTGTGTCTGTGTGTCTGTGTGTGTTAGGGAATTTAGACTGTAAGCTCCAATGGGGCAGGGACTGATGTGAATGAGTTCTCTGTACAGCGCTACGGAATCAGTGGCGCTATATAAATAAATGGTGATGATGTGACCACTTCTTAACGGCATCTTTTTCAAATATAACATTTAGATTTTTCTGTGCTGTCTCATGTTGTTTTCTCCACAGGTAAATGAGAGTATGTTACTTTTTCTTTGATTTCCAGAAGGAAGACACCTTATCTTTTACATTATTTGCAATCTCAGCAGTTTTCTGAAATAATTTTATGTGCATCTTTTCCTTTTGTACAGGTAGCACCTCTTCTCCCTTCTCGATCTTCTGTAAAATCTCCGCCTGCTCTCTGACCTCCTTCAGTGACTTGATTCTCTCCTGATATCCTGGTTTAACATCTTGTTCCTCGCTCTGTATCATCAGATCAATGTATTCTGTGGTTGACAGCGGGTTTGGTATTAGTGCGATTTCACGGAGACGCTTCAGACTCTGAGAGGAGTTGCTAATATGTTTGTACACAAGTTCTGTCATAATTCCATATTCACTGTTTAGTTCTTTGGCCATATTTTCTACAGTCATCACCTCTCCAAAAGCTGCTTCATAATTTGCTTTCAGCTGATCATAGGTTCTTTTCTCTTTTTTAGTCACATAATCCCACTTATACTTTTGATTGAAATGAACATTCCAGACACATTTACCTGGACATTGTGTACAGGATCCATCACGCATAGCAGCACACCCATGCTTGTCTTTGTCATCAGGAATCATACAGGGATAGTGACATGTAAAGTGACATTGTTGGCAGTTAGTTATGAAGTTACCTGATATCTCTTCCTGTACTGGAACAGTTATCTCTACCTCATACTTAAAGTCTTTATTTGCAGCCATACGATCCTTGTTCTGCTTCAGAGCTTCCTCTGTTTTCCTTATTTCATCCAGTTTCACTAGTCCAGCCTTTATCTGTGTCTGTAGAGAGTGCAGAGTCATCTCAAGTTGTTTCCGTTCCCTGAGAACTTCCTTGGTCAACTTGAGACTTTTAGTTTCTAATTTATTCAGATCACTGAAAAATGTTTTCATACTGTGCGCTCCCATGTTCCAGAACATTTCATCAAAACTCACATTACTCGCCTGTTTGTTGGCAAATAAAGCTGAATTGTTGAACTTGAAGTGAATGGGGTCACCATTACTGCCCAGAGTGCAGGGGATGTCAGCATCTTTAATAGCCTCTAGTACTGGAGGTCTCGCACCATCTGAGAAGTTGATGAGAATAAATATGTTGTCTTTGATATCTTTTCCAAAGATTGAAAAAACCGAATTAAAAATATATTTCTGGGCGTGTGTCAACCGGGCAAAAGCAGCCTGAACTACAAAGCACACAGCATTGATCTGATCAATGCCATTGTCACTGGAAAAAAATGTGCGGATGTCCCCTGTGATCTTCTTGTCCTGTGCTATTCCTCTGGTGTCTCCAAATCCTGGTGTATCTATCAAGGTGAGGGAATAAGGGATTTGATACCCACTTTCATGATTCATCTTGTAGGCTGTAACTACAGAGGTTTGGCTGTGAGCTTGAGATTTATCTGTAACTTCATGTACAAGTTTGAACCTAAAGTCATCTTTCCATTCCACACCCAAGATGTAGTTGGCCATTCCATTGATCAGTGTTGTTTTTCCTGATCCAGTAGCTCCTATTAATAGAATCACTTTATTATGTTTCTGAAGGTTCTCAGTTCCTAAATTGTACTTGCGAAATCCAGATTTACAAAGATCTGTTTTCAGCTTGTATACGGAAGGTTTTCCTGTTGCTTTTTCCCTTGTTAGCATATTACTTTTTCTTTTGAGCTTATGCTTTAGATTAGAGGATTTTTCTTTTGTCATAACTACAATCTCATCACTTGGAGCACTGACCCCAGAGTCACTACATATGGCCGACACACGTATTATGTAGGATGTCATTGGATTTAGCCCCTCAATGATACAAGTTTCAACTTTCTTTCCTGATCTATATTCCATCCAATCCCGTGCTTGCTTTTCAGCCTCCGCCTTGTATTTGACGTTATACTCTGTTACTGTGGCTCCATCTCCGATTATAGTCGGTTCCTTGATGTGTAGTATAAGAGATGATGGTTCAGCAGTGACTTGTATGACTTCAGGTGGACTAGTGGGAAGGGTTCTCTCATCTTCTGTAACATCACTGGCTGCACTGAGTCCTGGTTTACACACTGCAGAGTGTCTGAATTGATACTTTGTATTAGGTTTTAATCCTGTAATTGTGATCTTCTCATTGTTATCCTTTGTTATACAAGTGGTCCAGGTCTCCTCCTCAGCAGATCTATACTGTATGCTGTATCCTTCTATAAACTCTTTCCCATAGTCTGCAGGATTGAGGATGAGATCCATACTATCATGGGTCCTACTGCTGATAACTGGGAGATTAGGTTTAGTTGGAGGCTCAAATGTTGTACTCACCAAATCCCCATCTTCATACAGATAAATAGAAACTCCAGGATTACGTTGGTCTGGGACAGATGAGATAATGAATCGGGTCTCTTCCAGGGATACATTGACTTCAGCAAATTCTTGAAACGCTCTCACACATTTCCTGGCCCTTTTAGAGACATCTTTGTCATTGAACCATTGTGAGATCTTTGTATTCTCATAGACAGTTTGTTTAGGAGTCTGGAACCAATCGCATATATCAGATAGATATGTATCCTCTTCATTTAATGATGTAAAATTATAACACACAACATATTCAATCATAGGGTCAAATATTAGTCTATTTATTTCACTCTCAGATGGTAATATGTTTATATTGTGCAGCACTTTCAGATAGGAACTCACAGTATTCATCTCCTGTTGTTTTCTGCTCAAAAATTTTTCAATATGGTGATTTCCAAATGGAGCTTGTTCTGTTTCAAATAAAATGTCAGCAAGTGCAGCTTCCTCTAATCCCCCCCCACGAATAGAGGGTAAGGTTTGTCCAAGTTTCTTCTGAAATTTCAGAGTATATTGCTCACACTGCTCTCTGAACTGGATGATGTTACTCTTGATGTCTGGAAAGGTCTCTGCAGCCGGATGCTTCATCAGATCATTACACTGTATGGTAACATCTACCATTTGCTGTATTATGTGTTCTGTCTTGAATACAAGATTTGCACTAATTTCTCGAACCAGCTGGGCAGCTTTACTGTCCAGTTTGCTCAGTGGATACAGCCAGACTTTCACAGGTACGGCCTTCTCCCCATTCTCTCCTAGTAGATTCGGGAGATCAGTATAAATTTTTATGGCATCTTCATATGTGACCGGATTTCTCTCCAGAGCAAAGTCTCCATGAAACTTACAGCTGAATTTTCTAACATCTTCCTTATCTTTATCGTTCATGTTCAGATCTCCGCTGCCTTCAATTGAAACTAGGGGGATTTTTTTAATCATGACCTGGAGATTTCCTTGTATATCCTGTTTTTTTTCTGATGAAGTCACCTCACAATCAAATATAAAGAAAGCCTGAGCACCATATAAAATACCAGTGACCACATGAGTGGCCGTCCCTTTGTCAAACACATCATGGTAAGTCATGTTCTGGACTCCTAGATGGTCCATACTCAGCTGTTCAAACCTTGTAGTTCTTGAGTACTTTAGAGTAACTCTGGCTTGGCTGTTAGATGTCTTGGTGTCATTTAGGTAACTAGCAGATCCACCGACTTCTATCAGGCCAGAGATGAAACTGGCTTTTAAGGAGGCTTTTATATTCAGAGCTGATGATTTATCAGAGACAGTGTCTGAGGCTATAAAATCAAAAGTTGTATTGTCTTGAGGTGTTGATCTTACATTCTTTCTTAGTGCCTCCCGGTTCCATAAAGTGATGCCTGAATAATAACAAAATACATAAAATTATCTATGTTGCAAAAGACTTCATTCCTTCAGATGATAAACGAATTGAGGAAATAAGAGAAATCAGATATCACACATTAAGGTAAATATTTATATCCATTTTGTGGCGTACTAACTAGGGACAAAATAATACCACTGCTTGAAAGTGATCAATATAAACATGAAACAAGCAACCATTTAGTTGACTTTATTGAATGTAACCATATTTGCACTAGTACTTGATACCTTTATACAAAACTTGTAACATGAAACCCCTGATTTATCTGGCATTTGTTGAGAAGCATTTGAACACACCTCATTCACTTGAGATGAAAAGCAGGTGTTCTCCTGATTAGTAAGTATAGTAATTATAAAGTAAAAATATGTATTTACCTGGGATGAGCTTATCATCACGACAATCATACAGCATCCCAAGGGAGAAGGGACGTCCTAGAGCCGGCATTTCTATAGTCATTGTGTCCAGTCTTCCATGTGACTTCTCTGATCCTAAATTCCTTGGCTGTTCGAGTGTTGGATCCATGACCAGTTGAAGAAACTAAACACCTATAATGTAAAGCCACAATCATCAGGTGCACACTGGCTAAAAAATAATTCTCTGGAATATTTGCATAAAGTGCATTAAGAGAATAGCAGCAATGTCACTTCATAGCAGAAGCATATCACATAACCACAGCATGTGATACCATACCAAGTGTATTGTGTAAGGAATGTGTTCATTGAAGCTTTTACTTTAATAGTCAGGATTTCCTGGAATTTCAGAGTTTGAGTGTATCATTAATTCAACATGTTACAGTGCTACATTTTATCTTTGGAAATTCCTGGCTTTTAGTAAAGAATAAGTAAATATTGCATTACTGAAGTAATTCACGGGTGTGTTTATACTTGTCTGTGTATATGTGTATGACATTATATAAATACTTTTACACTGATTCATTAAGGCACGTAAAGTGAACATGTTGGGCCTGATTCATTAAGTAAAGCAACAAAATTTGGTAACTTTGCACCTGGGCAAAACCATGTTGCATTGGAGGGGAATGTAAATATAAAATGTGGGGACAGATTTATAGTTGGGGTGGGGCATGTCCTAGATCACCTTTATATTTCAGTGTAAAAGTAAATCTATCAAGTATTTGTGTGCTAGATGGAAAAACTGCCAGTGTTTAAAAAAAAAGTATTTTTAAAAAAAATAATACACTAACGTGCACCCCTTACATTGTAACATGGTTTGAATCGAGGTGGTTTCCCTGGGCGCCAAGGTCAATGAATAAATAAATACAAGCAGTGATAATATGAAAGGTCGTATATTGAACCAAAATGTAAAAATAAAAGTCAGTGCACTGATACATATGCATACAGATGTAAAGAACAAGGACATATAGGGGGGTATTCAATTGTTTGTTTTAACGCGCTAAAACCAAAAAAAATGAGCGCTCTAAAAAAACTTCATATTATACGGTAATTTTGCGCGCGTAAACAGTTAATACGGTACTTACTCGCTGCCAGCGGGCTGAATTTCAGCTCGCTGCTCAGGGAGCTGCGAGATGAAATTTAGCGAGTAATTACCGTATTAACGGTAATATTTTTAGAGCGCTCGTTTTTTTGGGGTTTAGCGCGTTAAAACAAACAATTGAATACCCCCCATAGAGCTGTGGGTAAACAAGCTCAAATGTCATTTCAGAAAAATAAATCTTGTACATCTTGTATGGAAATTCCCAACACAACACATGCATTACTGCCAACATGAAGGTTTAAGGATAAACACTAAAGAATTACACACACACATTGTCTTGTTCTCCATCATGAAAAACGTGTCATAGGAAATTTATAAATGTAAATAACCGCGGATGCTGATGTAATGGCTAACAATTCGCAATCATAAATATGCACGACAATAGCCATAGTAAATGGCGAAACATATACTAGCGTACTCTTCTGTGACACATTAGAGTACATCCACAGAAACATGGGGATATACAAAATCAGCACAGATACAGGCATGATTCTGGTTTCGAACTCATGACCCTGCTGTTTCTATCTCATTTCTCTAACCAGTAAGGCATACTTCAGATTGAAATACCCATACAACACAGCACAGGAACTATTGGCAAAATAAAGTGTTAATGACCATAATTAAATGAACAATTGCACACATCTTCTTAGTAACAGGCAAAAAGGTTCATGTTTTGTTTCATAAAAATAAGAAAGTCTGTGTTACTGCATATCAGATTAATTCAATTAATTAATTATTCAATTATTATTAATTAATTATTGTGGCCCCGGTACCCAATTTGGTACCGGGGCCACAATAAAAACCCCTCAACTGGTCTCAATTCCACTGCACAGCTATCTGGACTGCGTAATGTAGTGGCCCCGGTACACAATTTGGTACCGGGGCCACAATATAAAACCCTCAACTGGTCTGAATACCACTGCACAGATGGCGGACACCGGATGCACGTTAACACCAACATAGCAGTTAAGGCCGCAGTTATTTTTTTTTGGAGCTACAAAAAAAAAAAATGTAGCAATACAAATGCCAGTTCCTCTTTTTGGGAACTACATATACAATTAAAGTATTAAATAGAAGTGGTAGTTCCTCTTTTTGGGAACTACATATACAATTAAAGTATTAAATAGAAGTAGCAGTTCCTCTTTTTGGGAACTACATATACAATTAAAGTATTAAATAGAAGTGGCAGTCCCTTTTTTTGGGAACTACATATACAATTAAAGTATTAAATAGAAGTGGCAGTTCCTCTTTTTGGGAACTACATATACAATTAAAGTATTAAAAACTGTGGCTGAAATGATTGGTTTGTTTGGGCCCCCACACCAAAAAAGCTATTCATCTCTCCCTGTACAAACTAAACAGGCTCTACTGAGGCAAGATGTCGTCCTCATCCTCATCCTCTGATTCCTCTCCCCTTCAGTGTGTACTTCCTCATCCTCACACATTATCAATTCGTCCCCGCTGGACTCCACAACCACAGGTCCCTCTGTAGGATCTGGAGGCCAGTGCTGTACTTCATTGAGGAATTGATAATTCATTTTTATGAACATCATTTTTTCAACGTTCTGAGGAAGCAACCTCCTTCGCCGCTCACTGACCAGGTTCCCCGCTGCACTAAAAACTCTTTTGGAGTAAACACTGGAGGGGGGACAACTCAGGTAAAATAGAGCCAGTTTGTACAGGGGCTTCCAAACTGCCTTTTTTTCCTGCCAGTAACAATATGGACTGTCTGACATGTCTATTTGGATGGTGTCAGCAAAGTAATCCTCCACCATTTTTTCAATTGTGACAGCATCAAATGCAGCGAGAGTAGACATGTCTGCAATGGTTGGCAGTTCCTTTAGTCCGGACCAGATGTTCTCAGCATCCCCGCCAGCGGGTCTTTGAGGAAAACTGAGCTTTTTCCTCGCAGCCACAGGTGTGGAAGAAACTGATGGAGGAGCTGGTGGCATGTCACGGTCCTCTTCAGACGACAATTTCCTGACCAGCAGGTCTTTGCACCGCTGTAGACTTGTGTCCGCCGGAAACAGAGACAAAACATATGCTTTAAACCGAGGATCCAGCACGGTGGCCATAATGTATTCCTCTGACTTTAAAAGAGTGACCACCCTCGGATCCTGGCAAAGCGTACGAAGGGTTTCATCAACAAGAGCTACATGCGTTGTTGAATCGCAATGGTTTACCAGCTCCTCCCTCACTTTCTCCAGCTGCTTCTGCAACAGCCTGATCAGGGGAATCACCTGACTCAAGCTGGCAGTGTCGGAACTGACTTGTGTGGCAAGTTCAAACGGCTAGAGAACCTTGCACAAAACGGAAATCAGTCTCCAGTGCGCTTGACTCAGGCGCATCCCCACTCCTTTTCCTATGTCGTAGGTGGCTGTGTAGGCTTGAATTGCCTTTTGCTGCTCCTCCATCCTCTGCAGCATTTAGAGGGTGTAGTTCCAGCGCGTCACAACCTCTTGTTTGAGGTGATGGCAGGGCAGGTTCAGAATTTTTTGATGTAGCTAGAGTCTGCGGTAGGCACTGGCAGAATGCCTAAAGTGTCCAGCAATTTTGCGGGCCACCGCAAGCATCTCCTGCACACCCCTGTCACTCTTCAGGTAATGCTGCACCACCAAATTAACGGTGTGGGCAAAACATGGGACGTGCTGGAAATTGCCCATATGAAATGCCCGCACAATGTTACTGGCGTTGTCTGACACCACAAATCCCCAGGAGAGTCTAAGTGGGGTAAGCCACTGTGAGATGATTTCCCTCAGTTTCTCTAAGAGGTTATCAGCATTGTGCCTCTTATTAAAGCCTGTAATACACCATGTTGCCTGCCTTGGCACGAGCAGCCGTTGTGGAGATGCTGCTACTGATGCAGCTGCTGCTGTTGCTGCGTAAGGCGATGCGTCTACCCAGTGGGCTGTCACAGTCATATAGTCCTTAGTTTTCCCTGAACCACTTGTCCACATGTCCGTGGTCAAGTGGACAATGGGTACAACTGCATTTTTAAGAGCACTGAGGACACTTGTTCGTACTTCTCTGTACATCTTTGGTATCGCCTGCCTAGTGAAGTGGAATCTCGACGGGATTTGGTACCGGGGACACAATACCACCATCAACCGTCTAAATCCCACTCCACTGATGGTGGACACCGGACGCACGTCTAACACCAACATTGCTGTTATTAACGCAGTTATCCGCTTTGCCATAGGATGACTAGGGTCGTACTTGGTGCTCATGGCAAACGATTGGTGGACGGTCAACTGTTTGGTGAAAGACGTAGCGTTCTTGCGACTTCCCCTCTGGGAAGATGACCGACTACCAGCAGCAACAGCAGCAGCGGCAGTAGTAGGCGTACCGCTGCAGGATTCCTCAGATGAATCCCGTATTGAAGAGGACTCAGTCTGGCTGGTGACATGGCCTGCAGGATTACATCTGATGGAGATCGTGGAGGAAGTTGACGAGGAGGGTGTTGGTGGTGTGTATCCAACAGGACCAAGGGATTTAGGTGTCCCTGGACTGCTGACGGTCCTAGCCCCAGTTCCTGAACTAACCACTGAACTATGAAGGTTATTCAGGTGACGTAAAAGGGAGGATGTCCCTAGGTGGCCAAGATCCTTACCCCTGCTTTTTTGAGCTTTACATAAGCTACATATGGCCATACATTTGTTATCCGGATTGGGGTAAAAATAACTCCAGACAGAAGAGGTGCATTTCTTGGTCTTCTGACCAGGCATGACGATGGGCTTTTTCATCCCATGGACATCCACTTTTTTCCCCCCTGGTGCCTCATTTAAAATAACCACATCAGCATCCTCCTCATCAAGTTCCTCCACAACGCCAGCTACATCAATAGCCTCCTTGACACCTAGATTATCCAAATCTGGATCTACACTGTGGGTCATCCTTCTAGCATATGCAGAGGGTGTGCTGCAAATGGTGGATGGAGTCACCTCTTCCCGTACAGTGATGGGAAGGTCAGGCTTCGCAACCACCAACACCCTTGGACTCGCCTTGGGGATTTGTGATGTCATCTGTTTAGAAGGCAGAGTTGTTTGCTGTTTTGTTGCTGACAGCATAACTCTTTTAAATTTTTTGGAGGGGGGGGGAGGAGGAGGGCTTAGATCCTTGGGTGAAGCTGAACCACTAGTCCTGAACACGGGCCAGGGCCTAAGCCGTTCCTTGCCACTCCGTGTCGTAAAGGGCATATTGGCAAGTTTACGTTTCTCCTCAGATGTTTTCCATTTTCTTTTTTTTACTAATTGTAGTGAACTTTTGCTTTTTGGATTTTACATGCCCTCTACTAGGAGATTGGGCATCGGCCTTGGCAGACGACGTTGATGGCATTTCATCGTCTATGTCATGACTAGTGGCAGCAGCTTCAGCATTAGGAGGAAGTGGGTCTTGGTCTTTCCCTACTTTATCCCCCAAATTTTGGTACTCCATTATATGCAGCACACGTTGTATTACAGTACTATTTTTTTAAATACTGCAAGAACAGTGAACAATTTTTAATAGATTGCAGTATTAATGTTAATGGACTGGAATAATTTTTTTTAGACTTTTTAGAATATTTTTTTAAAAGGATTTTTGTCGAATTATAATTTTTGGGGAAGATTTTTTAATACTTTTAAAATAAAGATGCACTTAGCAAAACAAAGCACAGGACAAAAACACCGCTGGACTCAGCAAGGACAGAGCACTGGACTGATGCACCACTGGACTCAGCAAGGACAGAGCACTGGACTGATGCACCACTGGACTCAGCAAGGACAGAGCACTGGACTGATGCACCACTGGACTCAGCAAGGACAGAGGACTGGACTGATGCACCACTGGACTCAGCAAGGACAGAGGACTGGACTGATGCACCACTGGACTCAGCAAGGACAGAGGACTGGACTGATGCACCACTGGACTCAGCAAGGACAGAGGACTGGACTGATGCACCACTGGACTCAGCAAGGACAGAGCACTGGACTGATGCACCACTGGACTCAGCAAGGACAGCACTGGACTGATGCACCACTGGACTCAGCAAGGACAGAGCACTGGACTGATGCACCACTGGACTCAGCAAGGACAGAGGACTGGACTGATGCACCACTGGACTCAGCAGGACAGAGCACTGGCAAAAGCACCACTGGACTCAGCAGGACAGAGCACAGCACAGCACAGAACTGAACAGCACGAGATATAGCAGGACAGAGGACCACCTAACAAACCCTCCCTCTTCCCTGATCAATGCCCGAGTGAAGATGGTGGCGGCAAGCGGGGAATTTAAAGGTTCCGAGTATCGCGAGATCCGACAGCGGGATTATGACTCAGAGCCTCGTTTTAAGTTTCGGAATCGGCGGGAATACCCGGACAGTGCTCGGATCTGACTCGGGTCCGCGCTGTTCGGGGGGGCTCGGATTCCAGGAATCCGAGTCCGCTCATCCTTAGTTAGGACTCTATAGTGTGTTTTTCTGCTGTGGATTTGTATAGTGGTCTTTTATTTGTATTGAGAGTTATACTTTAGTTTACTCTTTTATAGACACTTTAAATGTTTGTGTTAAGTAATGTGCATTTTAATGTTTGTGTTATTTGTCTTTTTTTGGGGAGGGTGGTGTTGTTAAGCTTTTCAATTTAATATCTATTATTTTAAATCTTATGTGGTTTTTAAAATTTTCCATGGTGCATATTTATCCAACAGATCCCTAGCCCTCCAGATACTGTAGAGAAAGGACACTTCAGATTAAACATTGATTTGCAAGGTAAAAATGTTTTTCACATATGTTTTATATCACACTTTTTAAAATCTGTCATCCAAATAAAACAATTGTATTGTGATGAAAGTAAAGGCCCGTTTCATTTTTCTCAACATGTGCAAATGCATGCACCAGAAAGTTTGGACTTAAACAAAAGTGCACCTTTGAATTCTGCTAAATTGAAATTTTGCTGTAAGGACTGCCTCTGCCCCTGCTGAGATGAGCAGATGTGATTTTTATAGCCATATCACTTAGAAAAATAATGATGACGTTTGATTGGTAGAGTTTTGTTTAAAATAGACCAAACTAAAGGCTTTCCTTTATGTACTACCAGGCCTTAGCTGGGACATGTCTGATTCACCTGAAAAACATTCAGTAATCAAGGAGGATTGGCAAGTTTCATTTCATGCAGAAGGATCAAGACATTGAGGAGTTTCCTTTTCCAGCATGTAAGTATCTAGTTATGTTATTCCTTTTAGGTTATTGGGGAACCTGTGTTAGTTAAGGCAACAAATTGTAGATTTTACTGCTTGAAAGTACAGGTGTGTACAAAGTACACAGTCAACAAATTGTTGATTTCCAAATGGCCTAAGTTTGATTGCTTTTTCTCTTCTATTTTAAACAGAGAAAGAAGATTGGCATTATGGGTTCCGGCATTACCTGCCTTGCAACACTTCAACACTTCTAACCAATGGGATGAAACCAACATGCATGTGTTTATAATTTTTAGTTTACAAAGGAGTTGTTTTCAGTTTGTTCTCATGATTTTTAACTTGATAACTGTATTGTGTCTATAAATATATTTTTTGGGTGCAATACTCATTCTCCTGTTACTCTCTGCTGTTGTGAACAGTGATTAACACCGTCTTCTCCTACACGTCCTTCACTCCATTGTCCATCTAGAGTACTGAACTGTGACTGAAAGAAGGCAAAGATGAGAGTAAGTAAGTTTGCAAGACGGGAAATCAGGGTGCTCACCGAGGGCATGGACTGCATGCCTTCCGGTTGGTACACTTCGAATTAGGCCAAGCTGCGGGCCTACCAAAGGGTCCGCAGACACATCTGGCGGCGGTTTAACTGCTCGGTAGTTCAACTACAGCATTGCTGGAGCGACCTACGGCAGCTCCAGCCCCAGCTCTTAGCTCAACTTAGAGAAGAGATTAGGAGATGTGAGTTCTCTATTAGGATAAATTCGTGCTTAAACATACTTGGTTTAATTTCTAAAATCTTCAACAAAAATCACATGACATGGCCTTCCCCAGCATATCAATCTTCCTCCAGACTAGAAATGTAACCCCCCACCTCCAATGCAACATGCTTTTGCCCCTGTCTCATAATTTTTGTGGGGAAACATCTACTTTCCTTAATGATTGAGAGACAAACTCCAGACCATTAAGGCAGGTTTTGGATTTCAACTCTTGACCCCAGTGCTACCCACTAAAGCAACTTGGTGACCTTACCTTACAAACATTTATAATATTACAGTGGCAGATGTGTTATATTGCAA
Organism: Mixophyes fleayi; assembly: GCF_038048845.1. Classification (NCBI taxonomy): domain Eukaryota; kingdom Metazoa; phylum Chordata; class Amphibia; order Anura; family Limnodynastidae; genus Mixophyes; species Mixophyes fleayi. The sequence goes on along the minus strand of NC_134407.1, from coordinate 222,193,962 downwards.
AAAAAATTGAATGTCATCTTTGTAAACAATGTCCACGATCCCAGTTGCCCTTAGATGATTTTCACATATTAGTAGGCCAAACCTATATGTCCCTAATCATTCGTTAATTATCTGGTTGTTTCAATTATGATGTGCCCCCAAAAAACTACTATTTGACATTTACTGACTAAAACTGAGACAGTCCTCATCTCCTATGGCTAAAGCAAACATTGTTACCGGCCATGTGAAAGTGGTGTGTGTCTGTCATGTTTATCTCCTTTTGGTAAAGATTATCTTTATCTGTTTTGCAAAATAAATGATTCACAATGTCTGATCACATTATTCTCTGACTACATCTGTATAATTGCTAACCAGGTTGATTTTTGAACAATACACTTATATGTTATATTTATTCTAACAGACCATACACATCGTGCCAGATAGGTGGAGGCAGAGGAGGAGGAGGAGGTTGCACCAGTGGTGTAGGAGGAGGATGTGCCAGTGGTGGAGGAGGAGGATGCGCCAGTGGTGGAGGAGGAGGATGCGCCAGTGGTGGAGGAGGAGGATGGACCAGTGGTGGAGGAGGAGGATGCACCAGTGGTGGAGGAGGAGGAGGATGTGCCAGTGGTGGAGGAGGAAGATGCACCAATGGTGGAGCCAGAGGAGGAGGAGGTAGAGGAGGAGGTTGCACCAGTGGTGGAGGAGGAGGAGGATGTGCCAGTGGTGGAGGAGGAGGAGGATGCACCAGTGGTGGAGGAGGAGGATGCACCAGTGGTGGAGGAGGAGGATGCACCAGTGGTGGAGGAGGAGGAGGATGTGCCAGTGGTGGAGGAGGAGGAGGATGCACCAGTGGTGGAGGAGGAGGATGCACCAGTGGTGGAGGAGGAGGATGCACCAGTGGTGGAGGAGGAGGCGGTGGAGGACGAGGGTGCGCCAGTGGTGGAGGAGGAGGATGCGCCAGTGGTGGAGGAGGAGGAGAAGGCGGTGGAGCTGGAGGGTGCACCAGTGGTGGAGGGGGAGGAAGGAGCGTTGAAGGTGGCAGAGGTGGATCTGGAGAAGGAAGTGCCTGCCACACAGGCAGTTTTGGAGGGGGCGAGGGGTGAATGTAAGTATGGAAACTAAACACTTTTCCGAAATGTATTCCTTTTCAGTCACATTGTAGTTGAGCAAAAATCATTAATAACCACATGCCCTTTTCCAAACAGCTAGTTAGCCATTTTACAGTTTTTATCCATAATGGCCATAAGAATATTTTTGGAGGTTTCAAGTAAACCCCAACCACCACACAAATGTGTAACTATAAATACATCTGCCACCCAAAAGTAGTAATCCTCTTCCTAGTACTGTGTTTAGCGTACCATTAACTTTTTCAAACAATGTAAAGTTATGTAACACTTCATGCCTCTGCTGATCCTGGCAAATGAGACAAAGTACACCCTGTTGAAGTGATATATGTTTGACCAATTAGCTAAGCATGTTTTTTTTCTTTTTTTATCAACAGCTCAAGAAGACACCCAGGTCCAGGCTGTGGAGGAAAAGCCTCAAACCAATGAGGCGCTCATCCACAATATATTAAAATATAGGCGCAAAATTACAGTCTAACAACACACACACACACACACACACACACACTTTGGGGCATATTCAAATGTTTGTTTTCCGGTGCCGCGGAAAAACTATTACCGTTAATACGGTAATAGCTGGATTTCAGCTCGCGGCTCAGGCAGCTGCGAGCTGAAATCCAGCGAGAAAATTACCGTATTAACGGTTTTTCCACGCACGATTACCGTAATAACGGACAGTGCAACTAGGTCATTCTTTTACTTCCCAGAGTTTTTGTTACTTTACTCTTAAATCCCAATGTTTGCCAAATTATTTTTCTTACTCTCCTTTCATGGCATTATCTTTAGGACTATATCCTCCTTCGCCCATCCTGCAACACACACCTCTGTCCACATTGCCCCTTCATTACTTCACTCACCTCTGGTTAACACTCATGAACTTTTGTCCTATTTAAATTCAATATATGTAACAGCCTCACCCTGTCGCCAGAAACTGAAAGGTCACAAATCTTACAATCATCTTTCCTATCTTTCTTCCTCCTTGCTTCTTTGATATATCACCTAATCCAGGTCCCCCTCACTTCTCCCAGACACATATACCTGAACACTGCAGAAATCCAGCAAACATCAAACACATCACCTGTCTCCCCTCTCTTCCAAAGTCCTTTAGATGTGCCCTTTGGAATGCACGCTCTGTTTGTACAAACTTAACTCTGTAGATGATCTCTTCATCTCAAACAACCTCAACCTTCTGTCAATAACAGAAACATGGCTCACACAATCAGACACTGCCTCACCTGCAGCCCTTTCACCTGGTGCCCTCCATTTCACCCACACCCAGGGCCGCCGAGAGGGGGGGGAGCGAGTACTAATTACCCGGGCCCGGGCATGTCAGGGCGCCCGGCCCGGGCCCTAGCGCCAACAATTATTTTTTTTTTTTTAAAAAAAACTACTTTTTTTTTTCTTTCTTTTTTTTTTTGGGGGGGGGGGAGAAGTCGTTGGTGGGGGGAGCAGGGTCGTTAAAAAAAAAAAAACATACTCACGAGATTGCGGCACCGGCGTCCCTCCTCACTGCTGCCCTGTGCTCCATTACTCCAGACTGACTGAATGCCGGGTGTGACACAGGGGGGGTTAAAAAACGGGGGGGGAGGGCAATAGCAGCATGACACAGGGGGGTTAAAAAAGGGACAATAGCAGCATGACAGAGGGGTTAAAAAAAGAGGGACAATAGCAGCATGACACAGAGGGGTTAAAAAAAGAGGAACAATAGCAGCATGACACAGAAGGGTTAAAAAAGGGACAATAGCAGCATGACACAGAGGGGTTAAAGAAAGAGGGATAATAGCAGCATGACACATAGGGGTTAAAAAAAAGAGGGACAATAGCAGCATGACACATAGGGGTTAAAAAAAGAGTGACAATAGCAGCATGACACAGAGGGGTTAAAAAAGGGACAATAGCAGCATGACACAGGGGGGGTTAAAAAAGGGACAATAGCAGCATGACACAGAGGGGTTAAAAAAGGGACAATAGCAGCATGACACAGAGGGGTTAAAGAAAGGAGGGACAAGACAAGCAGCATGACACAGAGGGGTTAAAGAAAGGAGGGACAAGACAAGCAGCATGACACAGAGGGGTTAAAGAAAGGAGGGACAAGACAAGCAGCATGACACAGAGGGGTTAAAAAAAGAGGGACAATAGCAGCATGGCACAGGGGGTTAAATAAAGGAGGGACAAGCAGCATGGCACAGGGGGTTAAAGAAAGGAGGGACAATAGCAGCATGGCACAGGAGGTTCAAGAAAAGAGGGACAAGCAGTATGGCACAGAGGGGTTAAAAAACGAGGGACAAGCAGCATGGCATAGGGGGTTAAATAAAGGGGCAAAGGCAGCATGGATGGCGCAGTGTGATCATAAGGGGGCATAGCGTGGTGATGATAAAGGGGCACAGTAATGTGTGTGTGATGGCACGGAGGTTTTGGCAATGTAGTGTGTGTGAGGTAGATGGTGGTTAATTCATGGCTGCTATTTTGTTTGCGGGGTAATGGGAATACTATTTTAATGTTGGGGCTGGAGGAAGGCCTAATTATTAATCATGGATGTTATTGATTTAACGGTGGGGCTGGCTGTAATTTTCTAAATGTAGCCATTTTTTTTTCAAAATAGGTCCTCCAACATTCCAGGATCCGGACAAGCTGCAACTAAAGAAACCAGCAGCCACATGTGGTAAAAGTGAGAAGAACAGGTAGAACAGAGCAGCATAGTGTGTGAAATGTTATGATTCTAGTAGGGACAATGTCAATGTTTGGTGAGTGTTTAGTAGGCCCAGTGGGCGCAGGCCAAGACTGAACTCTTTCTGTACACAGTGCATTCTTCCTATACTACACAAGGGTGCTAGATGTCCTGAAAGTCAGGAGTGCTTGTACAAATGTCACGCTCCGCGGAATTCAGGACCTAGTGATTTTATTGTGCTAGCCACGCCCCAATGGCAAAGTGCCACACCCCCCAATTGTGAGACCATACCGCGAGGCGGTGCAAATTTTTTTTGCTTGTTCCACTATAAGGGGGGGGGCCCATGAATTTGTTGTACCGGGGCCCTGAATTCCTCTTGGCAGCCCTGCCCACACCCCCAGACCTGGAGGAAGACAGGGAGGTGGGGTTGGACTACTTCTCTCCCCACAGTGCACATTCACAGTTCTAGCAAATATCCCATCACTCACGTTCACATCTTTTGAAGCACATACTGTTAGGATTTTTAACCTATTCTCTATGCGTGTTGCTGTCATCTATCACCCCCCTGGTCCACACCAACAATTTCTTGAGCACTTCTCTGCATGGCTACCTCACTTCTTATCTACTGATATCCCCATCATCATCATAGGTGATTTCAACATCCCTATTGCTAATCCACGTTCCAATGCTGCTTCAAAACTACTCTCTCTAACCTCCACACTTGACCTCTCCCAGTGGATTGAATCCGCTACTCATCAGGATGGCCACTGTCTTGATCTTGTTTTCTCTAGACTATGCTCAGTTTCTAATTTCCTTAATACTCCTTTCCCCCTCTCGGATCATCACCTTATTAGCTACTAGCTCACCCCAAGTTCTTTAACCTCTCTGCTGTCAAACTCTTCCAAGTCTCCTCAAACCCGCAGGAATATTGACTCTATTGATTTTCAACAGTTTTCCACCTCTCTCCAACACCTTCTCTCCCCAATTTCTACATTCTCCTCCTCTGATATGGCAGTTCCTCAATTTCACCAAACCCTTGCAACTGCCCTTGATCAAGTGGCTCCAGCGACACTACATACGAAGCATAGACTTCGTTGTCAACTGTGGCACACTAAAGTAACATGGAATCTACAAAAACTTTCCTGTGAAGCAAAATGTCACTGGCGTAAATCTTGTACCTCTAATGATTTCATCACATATACTGGTACCTACCACTCCTATGTTAGGGTTCTGTACAAAACCAATTCCTTAATTACAGCCATGGAGCCAGACACATGGTATAAACGTTTTAAACTGTTTATTGCAAAAAGTATAGTCCAGGGAAGGCAAAATAAAGAGTGAGCAAAAATTATCCTGTGCGCTCACTGGCTAAATGATTGTAATACTAATATGTATTGTATGGTGTACCAGATGTATGGTAGTGGGTAACCTCTACTAATTGGACAATACTCTATAGCAAAAAAGATCTTATTTATTAATCCCTATACATTGTAAGCTGAAATAAGATAAAAGACAATTGAATAAAATTCTAAAACATATGAATACATGTTCTTATGCTGCGCTGGATAGTCCAATGTCAGAGTAAAACAAGACAATAAAATAGTTCTAAAGATTATGAATACATATACTTGGATGAGCTAAAAAAGTCCAATGCCAAGATTAATGTTTTGTGGTGCAACCAAAATGGATACAAGATTCGTAATTTAGACGCAGTCTATAATTCCAATGAGTGGATCTTCGGATGTTAAATGTATTCCTATTTGGTAGATGGTCCAATCAGTAGAGGTTACCCACTACCATACATCTGGTACACCATACAATACATATTATTATTACAATCATTTAGGCAGTGAGCGCACAGGATAATTTTTGCTTGCTAGTGTATTACTAGGGAGGGATCCCTGGTCCTGCCTGCAGCTCCTGCAACCACCAGGAGGTGAGCGCATAATCTTCACCATAGTTGCCTACTCTCCCGGAATGTCCGGGAGGCTCCCGAATTTTTCTCAGTTCTCCCGGACTCCCGAGAGAACAGGCAAAAATCCCGGATCCAGCGTCTCCCCGTTGTTGTAGATGGTGGGGGCGGGACTAACCGCGGCATCGTGGTCCCGCCCCCTGCTGCGATTGGCCAGAATTCCCCACGATTGACAGGGGCGGAGCCTAACGGCACATCCCCGCGTGGTCACGCCCCCTCGACGGACCCCCTCTCGGACGGCTGGCTTTAAAAGTTGATAAGTATGATCTTCACCCCTTTTTGCCAAAATAAACAGTGAACAGTTCAGACTGAATGGAACAATGGGTTTCCAGATCTTGGTAAACAGGTAAATAATAATGAAATACAGCAAATAACTTAACTGAAACCAGTTTGTAGTAGCAGCCAGAAACATGCAGGTAATCCAGGAACAGAGACACATGAGCAGTCTAGGAAGTAGGCACTTCAATGACCAGCAAAGGATACAGGAATCAGCAGGCACATATAGGCCACAGACAGGTGTGGAGTGATTAACTAGCAGTGCAAGTTAACCCCTGACAGGAAAGGCTGAACAGCAGCACCCCAGGAGAATCACAGGCACTGCAGGGTAATATGCACACAGGGAAACAAGGCAAATAATAACACAGGGTAAAATGCACACAAAGATACAAGGCAGCTCATAACATCCTGTAGAAATGCTTTGGACACTGCAAAACAAACATACTTCCAATCTCTCATCTATCAGGCTTCTAACCCCAAACACCTCTTTAACACATTTAAATCCCTTCCAAACCCTCCCACCCCAAACCCTCCGATTACCATCAGTGCCCAGGATATTGCTTCCTATCTCAAGGACAAGATTGATAAGATCCACCTTTAAATGATATCATCTCCCTTGACAAGCAATCAGATCAATTCCTTTGTAGCACCCTCTGACACTCTCTCTTCATTTGATCCCACAAATGAAGAGGAAGTTTCTACTCTCTTCTCATCTTCCTACTCTACCTCCTGTCCTCTTGGTCCCATTCCCTCACAAATTGGTATGTCCCTGTCTCCTGTGCTCATTCCCCCTCTAACTAAAATATGTAATTTATCTCTCTCTCCTGGTATCTTTCCATCACTATTCAAGCATGCAGTGATTACTCCTACTCTGAAAAAACAAAATTCTGACCCAAACTTTCTGTCAATTTACTGCCCCATCTCCCAGCTCCCGTGCCCCTCCAAGCTTCTCCAGAGAATTACCTACACTCACCTCACACACTTTCTTACAGCAAACAACTTATTGGATTCTCTTCAGTCAGGCTTTTGCTCTCAAGACTCCACAGAGACTGCACTGATCAAGGTTCTCAATAATTTGATCACAGCTAAAGCTAAAGGCTATTATTCTCCTCTAAATCTCCTGTATCTCTCTGCTGCATTTTGACACTGTTAACGACTCTCTCCTCATACAAACACTACAATCCCTTTGTCTTCCAGACACTGTCCTATCCTGATTCTCTTCCTATCTAACTAATCGTTCTTTCAATGTTCATTTCTCTGGATCCATCTCATTGGATTTCAAGATCATCTCTATGCGGATGATACACAAATCTATCTATCCTCTCCTGATCTCTCACCATCTGTGCTGTCTCGCGTTACTGACTGTCTTTCTGCCATTTCATCTTGGATGTCCTCTCGCCAACTCAAACTCAATCTTTCAAAAGCAGAATTAATAATATTCCCACCCACCAACAGAAGTTTCCTGCCTGACATTTCTATTTCTGTTGACAACATGACCATAAATCTCACCCTGCAAGCTCACTGCCTAGGTGTAATCCTTGACTCACAAGTTTTGTTTGTTCCCCACATCACCTCTATATTTATATCATGCTGCATACATCTAAAAAACATATTTCCAGTATGTATATTACTTACACAAAACACTGCAAAAACTTTAATTCATACACTCACCATCTCCCGCATAAACTATTGCAATTCCCTCCTTACAGATCTTCCAAAAACAGACTCTTACCCCTACAATCTATTTTGCACTCAGCGGCTAGATTGATTTTCTTGCAAATCTTCTTCCTCTGCTGAGCCACTCTGTCAGTCTCTACATTGGTTTCCTGTTTGTCAATCCAATATAAAATACTTCTACTAACATACAAGGCCATCAACAAAATTGCACCAACATACATCTCCTCACTTGTCTCAAAATATCTCTTAACTCGATACCTCCGTTCTGCACAAGATCTGTGTTTTTCTTCCACTCTCATCACCACTTCCCATTCCTGGTTACAGAACTTTTTTCGGACAGCACCCACTCTGTGGAATTTCCTTCCTTCGCACAACAAGACTTTCCTCTGGTCTTCAAACCTTCAAGCGTTCTCTAAAAACCCACCTCTTCAGGCAAGCTTATAATATTCCTCAACCACCCTCTTAAACTCACAAGGTTACTCTATTACCACCCTCTACACAGCTAACACAAGACAACAACCCTCTGACCAACATTACTGTGTGACTGATCATATAGCCCACTAAATACTTTTTACCTTTGCATTCTAGCTGGACCAATATGCAATATGATGTAGCACTTACCATTGTGTATTATACTCCCATTGTCCCATAGATTGTAAGCTTGTGAGCAGGGCCCTCTTACCTCTCTGTCTGTATTACCCAGTATTGTTGTGCTCCTTCCCAATTGTAAAGCAATACGAATTTGATATATAAATAAATTATGTTAATGACTATGATGATTTTGCATCTAAATACGTGCAATACTGTCATAGTTGTAGCCTTGAAGTATCGATCTAATTCTAGGGTTGAGGTTTATAAGTATCCCCTTATCCACCCTAGTATAAGTAAGTCACCTGTGATGCCCTTAAATCCAGCTGGACCTATTAATGTCCACCAGGGAAAGAGGGAATTTGGGGGAATTATCAGATACCATGGTGAGTTGGTGAGTGTGGATTTATAAAACTCCTCCTTGCTACTATCTGATATCCCAAGTTCTTATCCAACTCCATTAAAAAAAATTAGCCACAATCCCTTTCCAATGCACAGACTATTTCTTTTCACTGAACAACTATTAGACTGGACAGGGGTGATCAGAAGACAAGGAGTTAAATATGTTGGGGTTTCCCGGTTCATTGTGCTGTCAAAATCAACCCTGACTTCCACTACGGCTGGATCCTATCAATGCAGTTCTCCTACATACCTGGCTGTGTGTCAGTGTGTATATAGATATATAGATAGATATACACAGAGTACAGGACTATCACTGTGTGTAATATGTATATACATACCTGGCTGTGTGTCAGTGTGTATATAGATATATAGATATACACAGAGTACAGGACTATCACTGTATGTAATATGTATATACATACCTGGCTGTTGTGTCAGTGTGTATATAGATATATAGATAGATATACACAGAGTACAGGACTATCACTGTGTAATATGTATATACATACCTGGCTGTGTGTCAGTGTGTATATAGATATATAGATAGATATACACAGAGTACAGGACTATCACTGTGTGTAATATGTATATACATACCTGGCTGTGTGTCAGTGTGTATATAGATATATAGATAGATATACACAGAGTACAGGACTATCACTGTGTGTAATATGTATATACATACCTGGCTGTGTGTCAGTGTGTATATAGATATATAGATAGATATACACAGAGTACAGGACTATCACTGTGTGTAATATGTATATACATACCTGGCTGTGTGTCAGTGTGTATATAGATATATAGATAGATAGACACAGAGTACAGGACTATCACTGTGTGTAATATGTATATACATACCTGGCTGTGTGTCAGTGTGTATATAGATATATAGATAGATATACACAGAGTACAGGACTATCACTGTGTGTAATATGTATATACATACCTGGCTGTGTGTCAGTGTGTATATAGATATATAGATAGATATACACAGAGTACAGGACTATCACTGTGTGTAATATGTATATACATACCTGGCTGTGTGTCAGTGTGTATATAGATATATAGATAGATATACACAGAGTACAGGACTATCACTGTGTAATATGTATATACATACCTGGCTGTGTGTCAGTGTGTATATAGATATATAGATAGATATACACAGAGTACAGGACTATCACTGTGTGTAATATGTATATTCATACCTGGCTGTGTGTCAGTGTGTATATAGATATATAGATAGATATACACAGAGTACAGGACTATCACTGTGTGTAATATGTATATACATACCTGGCTGTGTGTCAGTGTGTATATAGATATATAGATAGATATACACAGAGTACAGGACTATCACTGTGTGTAATATGTATATACATACCTGGCTGTGTGTCAGTGTGTATATAGATATATAGATAGATATACACAGAGTACAGGACTATCACTGTATGTAATATGTATATACATACCTGGCTGTTGTGTCAGTGTGTATATAGATATATAGATAGATATACACAGAGTACAGGACTATCACTGTGTGTAATATGTATATACATACCTGGCTGTGTGTCAGTGTGTATATAGATATATAGATAGATATACACAGAGTACAGGACTATCACTGTGTGTAATATGTATATACATACCTGGCTGTTGTGTCAGTGTGTATATATATAGATAGATATACACAGAGTACAGGACTATCACTGTAAGTAATATGTATATACATACCTGGCTGTTGTGTCAGTGTGTATATAGATATATAGATAGATATACACAGAGTACAGGACTATCACTGTGTGTAATATGTATATACATACCTGGCTGTGTGTCAGTGTGTATATAGATATATAGATAGATATACACAGAGTACAGGACTATCACTGTGTGTAATATGTATATACATACCTGGCTGTGTGTCAGTATATATATAGATATATAGATAGATATACACAGAGTACAGGACTATCACTGTGTGTAATATGTATATACATACCTGGCTGTGTGTCAGTGTGTATATAGATATATAGATAGATATACATAGAGTACAGGACTATCACTGTGTATAATATATATACATACCTGGCTGTTGTGTCAGTGTGTATATAGATATATAGATAGATATACACAGAGTACAGGACTATCACTGTGTAATATGTATATACATACCTGGCTGTGTGTCAGTGTGTATATAGATATATAGATAGATATACACAGAGTACAGGACTATCACTGTGTGTAATATGTACATACATACCTGGCTGTGTGTCAGTGTATATATAGATATATAGATAGATATACACAGAGTACAGGACTATCACTGTGTGTAATATGTATATACATACCTGGCTGTGTGTCAGTATATATATAGATATATAGATAGATATACACAGAGTACAGGACTATCACTGTGTAATATGTATATATATACCTGGCTGTTGTGTCAGTGTGTATATAGATATATAGATAGATATACACAGAGTACAGGACTATCACTGTGTGTAATATGTATATACATACCTGGCTGTGTGTCAGTGTGTATATAGATATATAGATAGATATACACAGAGTACAGGACTATCACTGTATGTAATATGTATATACATACCTGGCTGTTGTGTCAGTGTGTATATAGATATATAGATAGATATACACAGAGTACAGGACTATCACTGTATGTAATATGTATATACATACCTGGCTGTGTGTCAGTGTGTGTATATATATAGATATATAGATAGATATACACAGACTACAGGACTATCACTGTGTGTAATATGTATATACATACCTGGCTGTTGTGTCAGTGTGTATATAGATATATAGATAGATATACACATAGTACAGGACTGTCACTGTGTGTAATATGTATATACATACCTGGCTGTTGTGTCAGTGTGTATATAGATATATAGATAGATATACACAGAGTACAGGACTATCACTGTGTGTAATATGTATATACATACCTGGCTGTGTGTCAGTGTGTATATATATATAGATATATAGATAGATATACACAGAGTACAGGACTATCACTGTGTGTAATATGTATATACATACCTGGCTGTGTGTCAGTGTGTATATAGATATATAGATAGATATACACAGAGTACAGGACTATCACTGTATGTAATATGTATATACATACCTGGCTGTTCTGTCAGTGTGTATATAGATATATAGATAGATATACACAGAGTACAGGACTATCACTGTATGTAATATGTATATACATACCTGGCTGTGTGTCAGTGTGTATATAGATATATAGAAATACACAGAGTACAGGACTATCACTGTATGTAATATGTATATACATACCTGGCTGTTGTGTCAGTGTGTATATAGATATATAGATAGATATACACAGAGTACAGGACTATCACTGTGTGTAATATGTATATACATACCTGGCTGTTGTGTCAGTGTGTATATAGATATATAGATAGATATACACAGAGTACAGGACTATCACTGTATGTAATATGTATATACATACCTGGCTGTGTGTCAGTGTGTATATAGATATATAGAAATACACAGAGTACAGGACTATCACTGTGTGTAATATGTATATACATACCTGGCTGTTGTGTCAGTGTGTATATAGATATATAGATAGATATACACATAGTACAGGACTATCACTGTGTGTAATATGTATATACATACCTGGCTGTTGTAACAGTGTGTATATAGATATATAGATAGATATACACAGAGTACAGGACTATCACTGTGTGTAATATGTATATACATACCTGGCTGTGTGTCAGTGTGTATATATATATAGATATATAGATAGATATACACAGAGTACAGGACTATCACTGTGTGTAATGTGTATATACATACCTGGCTGTGTGTCAGTGTGTATATAGATATATAGATAGATATACACAGAGTACAGGACTATCACTGTATGTAATATGTATATACATACCTGGCTGTGTGTCAGTGTGTATATAGATATATAGATAGATATCCACAGAGTACAGGACTATTACTGTGTGTAATATGTATATACATACCTGGCTGTGTGTCAGTGTGTATATAGATAGATATACACAGAGTACAGGACTATCACTGTGTGTAATATGTATATACATACCTGGCTGTTGTCAGTGTGTATATAGATATATAGATAGATATACACAGAGTACAGGACTATCACTGTGTGTAATATGTATATACATACCTGGCTGTGTGTCAGTGTGTATATAGATATATAGATAGATATACACAGAGTACAGGACTATCACTGTGTGTAATATGTATAAACATACCTGGCTGTTGTGTCAGTGTGTATATAGATATATAGATAGATATACACAGAGTACAGGACTATCACTGTGTGTAATATGTATATACATACCTGGCTGTGTGTCAGTGTGTATATAGATATATAGATAGATATACACAGAGTACAGGACTATCACTGTGTGTAATATGTATATACATACCTGGCTGTGTGTCAGTGTGTATATAGATATATAGATAGATATACACAGAGTACAGGACTATCACTGTATGTAATATGTATATACATACCTGGCTGTTCTGTCAGTGTGTATATAGATATATAGATAGATATACACAGAGTACAGGACTATCACTGTGTGTAATATGTATATACATACCTGGCTGTTGTGTCAGTGTGTATATAGATATATAGATAGATATACACAGAGTACAGGACTATCACTGTGTAATATGTATATACATACCTGGCTGTTGTGTCAGTGTGTATATAGATATATAGATAGATATACACAGAGTACAGGACTATCACTGTATGTAATATGTATATACATACCTGGCTGTGTGTCAGTGTGTATATAGATATATAGATAGATATACACAGAGTACAGGACTATCACTATGTGTAATATGTATATACATACCTGGCTGTGTGTCAGTGTGTATATAGATATATAGATAGATATACACAGAGTACAGGACTATCACTGTGTGTAATATGTATATACATACCTGGCTGTGTGTCAGTGTGTATATAGATATATAGATAGATATACACAGAGTACAGGACTATCACTGTGTGTAATATATATATACATACCTGGCTGTGTGTCAGTGTGTATATAGATATATAGATAGATATACACAGAGTACAGGACTATCACTGTATGTAATATGTATATACATACCTGGCTGTGTGTCAGTGTGTATATAGATATATAGATAGATATACACAGAGTACAGGACTATCACTATGTGTAATATGTATATACATACCTGGCTGTGTGTCAGTGTGTATATAGATATATAGATAGATATACACAGAGTACAGGACTATCACTGTGTGTAATATGTATATACATACCTGGCTGTGTGTCAGTGTGTATATAGATATATAGATAGATATACACAGAGTACAGGACTATCACTGTGTGTAATATATATATACATACCTGGCTGTGTGTCAGTGTGTATATAGATATATAGATAGATATACACAGAGTACAGGACTATCACTGTGTGTAATATGTATATACATACCTGGCTGTGTGTCAGTGTGTATATAGATATATAGATAGATATACACAGAGTACAGGACTATCACTGTATGTAATATGTATATACATACCTGGCTGTTGTGTCAGTGTGTATATAGATATATAGATAGATATACACAGAGTACAGGACTATCACTGTGTGTAATATGTATATACATACCTGGCTGTGTGTCAGTGTGTATATAGATATATAGATAGATATACACAGAGTACAGGACTATCACTGTGTGTAATATGTATATACATACCTGGCTGTTGTGTCAGTGTGTATATAGATATATAGATAGATATACACAGAGTACAGGACTATCACTGTGTGTAATATGTATATACATACCTGGCTGTGTGTCAGTGTGTATATAGATATATAGATAGATATACACATAGTACAGGACTATCACTGTGTGTAATATATATATACATACCTGGCTGTGTGTCAGTGTGTATATAGATATATAGATAGATATACACAGAGTACAGGACTATCACTGTATGTAATATGTATATACATACCTGGCTGTGTGTCAGTGTGTATATAGATATATAGATAGATATACACAGAGTACAGGACTATCACTGTGTGTAATATGTATATACATACCTGGCTGTTGAGTCCGGGTGTTGCACTGTGCTCACTGCATATTTGGTACTAGGTACTAAGCTGCTGTGCTCAGGATATATAAAGACACTCCCAGCATTCCATGTGGCCATGCCCTTTCCTGAAACTGTGTCAGAATCAAAATAAAACATATACATGATATTTACTTGTGTGGTGTAATGATATACTGTGCACTGCGCTATGTTATATTATATATGTATTTAATGCACTTCACAAAAACACACATTAATTGTATTTCCTAATAAATGATCTTTAAACAAGATCTAGAGGGGCATATTCAATTAGCTTTCCCGTCCACGATCGATTACACGCGACTGCGCGTGTAAAGTGACATTACGGTACCGAAAAATTGCGGATTTCCCTTTGCAACCCTATGGGGTGCAAACAGAAATCCGCGATATTGCAGTATCAAGACTCGTGCAGCCGCGCGTAATCATGGACAGGAAAGCTAATTGAATATGCCCTTTAGAATGTTATTTTTCCAATCGTATTTGGTCTCCAGTTTATTCTCTAAGACCGTATATTGATCTGCAGTTTCTCTTTGTAACCTGATTCAGGATTTCAGGATGAGGGCCTGTGACTGGATAACTTATAAATAACTTCTGGTATAAATTTATTTAAAAGAAATATCACATATAATTGCCAATGTACTTATTTTTGATATTGTGTATATTTTGATATAGGAAATTGTTATTTCTGAGACCAGGGTAGAAAACTCGATTTTTCTGTTTTAACCTTTCTATAGGAAATGTATTATTTCTTAAGGTATATATCTGATACAATAGGCCTTTCTGGATGGAAGTCTTTTGTGTATTATGATGTGGGGAAATGGCTTGTTTGGGGTTGTGATGTTCTGTGGGAATGTGTATTCTGAACTGTCTGAAGAAAGGCCCCATATGTTAATTAGATCTTTTGATGTGTGAAGGTCCAACATTGAAGGCAGGACATCACAGCATTTCTAGAATTCCATAGATAAGTGTAAATATTGTTAGCTTTGCAATGCATGTAGCCATGTTTGTTTATACACATTGCATCCTGATTCTAAAAATAACCTGTCTCCAAATCAGTATGTAAAGCACTGTCTTATAAACTGAAATGTATCATTCTGATATTCCATCTGACCTGATCACCTGCTACCTTCAACCAGTGTGAGAGCAAATAAAAATCACTTGCTTCAAAGACCTGCTTGAAAACATCTTCAATATTGCTGTATTCCTGTGACCTGTAGATTAGAGCCTAAATCTAATCCGTTCTCCAACTGTTTCTGAGGTTAGACCCAGCTCTCCAGTACCACCTCTCTGCTGCTACTCTGCAGCTTTGGCCAGTGTGATAGGCCAGGGGGGATCCATCCACAGCACCCTGATCTATAGTAAGCAGTCAGGGGTACCAGCTCAAGTGCACCGGCCAGGGCCGGATTAAGGTTATGGAGGCCCCTGGGCTAAGGGGGCCTCCATTCCGCCGTGAGGGCCCCCCGTGATCCGAGCCACCCCAAAGGCACTTACCTCCTTCTCCTGGCATTGCGGTCCTTCCCCAGCGTGCTGTATGTTCTTTACTGAGGAGATCTTGTGAGAGTGAGACTCACGAGATCTCCTCAGTAAGGAGACTACAGCGTGCCGGGGAAGGACTACAGTGAAAGTGCTCAGCAGCATTGATCGGGCCGGGGGCGCCCCCGACCGATCGATAATGCTGTTGAGCACTTTCAAGGGCCCCCTGGATGCCCGAGGCCCCTGGGCTGTAGCCCAGTTAGCCCTATGGTTAATCCGGCCCTGGTACCAGCACAAGAGTACACTAATAGCGACAGTTACCCAGAAGGAACGTGGTTCTGAGCGCCATAAAGGAGTCCAGTGGTGGCAGCAGGCTCCTCCTACCACGGCAGGAGGGGCGTATACGTCATAACGAAAGGGGACGGTGGCAAAGTAAGCCCAGCCGGTTCCCAGCAACAACAGACACCGTGGCATAGGCGGTCTATCCTGTCACAGGGCCTAAATAGAAAATTAAGTGTCAGAGCCTCAAATAAAATATCAAATTGATCAATACAAATGAACATAATTTCGCTCAGATAAAAGTTATTGTTTTTTCTTTAAAACATTTGGCCAGTTAACCCAGTCGGAGGTAATTGGGTTCAGCAGACCTTGTATCAGGAAACTAATTAAGGTATGCAGATCACAGCCATGTGTTTCCTATTCAGAGGACATGGTCTAATAAGGCATTGTACAAAACTAGGTGTGAGGTGTAAATTAGGGAGAGCTAAGTGATAAAGGAACAGGTTAGGCCAATACAAAATATTGAAATAATAAATTAAACAAAAATGCCTTTATATTTCATATTTTTGGAAATCAGTGTGGCACGCCACACTGTGGGGCAAAAAACACACAAGGGTTTTAAAGCATAGATACCAAATATACAGTGAACTTCCATAGTCACATGTCTTTCAGAATAAGGTCTGATATCGCTGTAACCACATCAAGGGGTAAATGTATCAAGGTGCGATTTTGCAAACTCAGGAGAGTTTGCTTTCAAATACGCCAGATACAACACGCTGCTTGCTAGCAGCGTGTTGTATACACATCACTGTTACACTGCCTGTCATACAGCTGTAAAAACTGTAAATAATAGATAAAAGTAAAAAGAAAAAAAAAGCGTGGGGTCCCCCCCTCTATTCATTCTTAACCCTAGTGCTGCCTGACTACTGCTGGTTCCGTGAAAATCGGGGAAAAATTTTGCGTGGGGTCCCCCCGATTTTCTTTTAATCAGCACTAGGCAAACCAGCCGGGGTGGTAGGCACTATAGCAGGGGGACACGCAGCAGGGGTTCCCCTGCCATAATGACTAACCAACCCCAGGCTGTTCAGCGCTGGGCTGGATTTCCTAGGGAGTGGGGTCCGCCAAAAAAACAAGCGTGCCCCCCCTTGGCACACCAAGCTCAGTGCTGATTGCACTAGGGCTCTTCCTACACCCCTGGGTGGTGGGTGTAGGGTAATAACGGTGATAAATGGTAAAAAAAAAAAAAAGAAGACGCCATTTTGTTTTGTGGAACTACAAGTCCCAGCCAGCCAGGTTGCCCAAAATATTGTGGCCATGCTGCTACTTGTATAACTACAAACACCAGCATACCCATGGCAGCCAGGGCATGTTGTCACTTGGAGAACCACAAGTGCCAACATGCCCTGACACCCACGGCTGGCTGGGACCTGTAGTTCCACAAAATAAAATGTTTACAAAACCACCACACCCTCATTAAAACCACTAGGATTTATTAAAAATAATAAACCCACAATAAACACAGTAAACACCCTCATTAATACCACATATTTTTATTAAAAATAATAAATACCCTGATACTCACCAATGAAGTTTTCTCCTTTTGTCAGCAGCTTTCAATCTCAAAATGGCTGAAAACCAAGTCCAAAATAAATTTGTATCCAAAGTCCGGCTTGCCCCTGTCCCAAAGTAATTTGTACTTCCAAAAATCCTTTCTTGACAAAGTCCAAAAGAAATTTGTAATTCCAAAAGTTCAGCTTGCCCCTGTCCCAAAGTTATTTGTACTTCCAAAAGTCCATGCTTGTAATTGTCCAAAATAAATTTGTATTTCCAAATGTCCTTGCTTGTAATCTGTTCATTTCTTCGCCCAGAGGGGGCCCATTGTTGATTGAAGTCTTCTGTTCTTCACCCGGAAGGGCCCATATTTGTACATCCCACAAATCTTCTGTCTTGATTGCAGAAAAATAACAAATGGGAGGAGCCGCCGCAAACAGCTCCTAGCTAGCTAGGAACTCCGCTACGCTCATTGCGCTATGCCTATTTACAGTATTAGGTGATTTTCCCACGCTAGTGGGGAAATCCCCTAATACTATAAATAAACATAACGCAATGAACTAAGTTCATTGCGTAGCGGAGTTCCTACTAGCTAGGAGCTCTGATGCGCAAAGAGTGTAGCTCATTGCGGTTGTTCTATTTAGTCTGCACAATCATCTGGGGCCACTCTGCGATAGGCCTCCATTGCTTTGCCTTCTAGCATGGGAACCAAATACTTGACCCATTCCCTTTTGGGCAAATCATGGACCCTACAGGACATTTCGAACACCTGCAAATGTCCATCAATATCTCCAACATTGTCATCAAAATTGGTAAAGTGGAGGAATCTGAGTGCAACCGATAACTGTTCGCTGGATGCTGCAGAAGGTAATGCCCACCTGTTGCCCCACAGCTTAATAATAAGCAGCTATTCCACATAAGTTGTTTTGTCTCCCATTAACTCCAGCTGCCGCTTTAGTACAGAAATGTTTCCCTCATCAGGATGTTGAACTTGCGCCACTGGTTTACTCTGGTGTAGAGGGCTGCCACTGGGAACAGGTCCTAGGTTCTGGGAGTTTACTGCAGATACCTTTAGGTTTGGATTTTGGGGCTCCTCTTGGTCACTGTTGCAACCAGCTTCTTCATCTGCTGACCAGTGCTGCTCATTCCAGACCATCAGCGCCCTTTTAATTTAGCTCCTTGTCGCTAAGTACGGAATTTCGTTGGGCCTTGTTGACACAGGATCTCAAGGTCTGCCTTAGACATTGCGCTGTATTTAGACATCCTGTGTGCTCCCCTGTGCTGCATTTATCCTTCACTTGAGTAACTTGGACCTCACGAGCTGGTCTCCAAAAAATAACAAGGGATTATCTCACCACTTGCCACCAGTTACAAACTGTGACCGAATGGCCGTACTTTACCACCTGGTCTGGGGTGGACCCTACACAGTTTATCTGGGTTGCTTTCTCACCGTCAGTAACAGAATGTTACTGACCACTCTTTCTGGTGTCACTTGCTATCAGACATTCGCCTACTGTGAATGCCAACTCTGCAATAGTTGTAGGAGGATAGGGCTGCCACCACCGCACTCCTTCACCAGTACCTGGAACTGAGTATAGCTGGTATAGCTGCTGCAGCGCCTCTTTTCTGTGGGCTTTTTGGTGCCTCCGGACCGCTTACTATGGATCAGGACTGCTGAGTAGTGGGAAGAGTGTTGACACAGACGCTGGGTTCAACGCAGAACAACCATTGAACAGATTAGCGTATAAGCTCTTACCTGTTGGTCACAGGATACAACACACAATAGGTGTCAGGTAGAATCTTAAAATAGTGATGCTTATTGCTCAAGAGCCCTTATAAGGACCTTCACACACTATTTGGAAGTACTAGTGATCATTCAGAAGTACAGATGGTATACAACTTTACGTGGTCAACAGTATAAAAGACATAACCTGGCAGGAGGTAATCCGGCCTCCTAACCCTTTAACCAGTCCACGCTGATTCACGCAGCTTGCATATGAATCAGCCTGGAGGGGTTTCACGCTTTTCAGATTGTAGCCAGTGACAGGAGGGAGTGTACTCCCCCCAGTCCACAAGCTGCCAGGGAGAGAGGAGCTCTGCATTCTCTCCATCCCTGGTGCCTGTCAGTCTAGGGCAGGAGATTTATCTTTAACTATCCTGCCTAGAAATACTTCCAAGGACCCTGCACCAGGGTCTGGCTCTCCCATCTGGCTGAATTTGGCTCCAGGGAGAAGGCAGCCAGATCCCAGGGCAGCAGTCCCTGGCCTGCCACTGATGGAGCTCTCTGAACTCCTGGCCTGCTCTAATCCCCAGGAGGTCCTGCATCTCCTATGCGGTGGCTAGAATAGCAAACCCGACTGCAACTGTATACTATGGTAACCTACATCATGGATTTTCCAGAGCACATTGCGCAGAATTGAATCAGCCCCTAAATGTCTGTAGGGAACAGAGAACTTTGTTCATATGATCTAACTAGTATATGGAGATGCTGCACTTGTCTCAAATCTGAACTCAGGTATATATATTAAGGTGTAGTAGACTCCTGAGTACCCCACACTGAGCACTTTCATATTCTCTTGTATATTTGTTATATACTCATACCCGTATGCATAATGTGCACTTTCCAGTAAGGGAATGCAGAGTTACAGGTTTTGCCATACATGAAATCAAAGTTTCCGGCAACACAGAATAACGAGCTAGTTGCTTAGAGAAACAGATGGATTAAACTACTCCCAGCACAGAACAGAATATACAATGTAAGATATGTTTTGAAAGGTCAAAGATGTTTACTGTAAGAAGGTTAACCCCTTCCACTACTATTTACACATATATTTATATATGGAAGAGATACCAGCTTAGACATAGAAATAGTTATAGTGTAAGATGGAAGCTTTTATCCATCCTGGCGCTAAACAGCTTTTTCTAATCTCCACAGTTAAAGTTTTTCTCGTTTCATAAACATTCTCTATTATGAAACCGCTCATACAAAAAGTCACACTCCTGATAGCCATAAACTGCTAGAGCCACAACTTCTGTGCATTGTATTATACCATGGGTCATACCATCTATCTCCAGATGGTTCAATGTTCCAGGAACTGGAGAGTAAAGATATTACATTGTGTGATTTGATTACATAAAATAGGTGTAGTCTGTTGATCAGCACGTTAACTCAATATTTAATAGTCTGATTATAGCCGTGTGTAGGGGGCAATTTACCTGAAGTTTAATAATATTTTAAACTGCCTCCACTGAGTGACCACGTCTAGTTCGAAGTGGCCGTGAAAGGTCTCACCATCTACCATGTGGATGTTATGATCAGCAGCGTGCGGCGCAGCATTAGTGGCCGTTGTGTAGCAAAGGTCACCAGTGTCTATCAGTCAGCTTACAGTCTAGGTGCTAAGTGACTGCAGCCAATGCCGCTGAAGCGGATGTTTATGTTCCTCTTCTGGGGGTAAATGTATCAAGCTGAGAGTTTTCTGGCGGGTTTGAAAAACCAATCAGATTCTAGCTATCATTTATTTAGTACATTCTTCAAAATGAAAGATAGAATCTGATTGGTTGCTATAGGCAACATCTCCACTTTTCAAACCCGCCGTAAAACTCTCAGCTTGATACATTTACCCCATGGTCTCTTAACAACAGGCCATAGGCTATTCACAGGTGCCGCTGATTCATAGGTTAAGAGGCACATTCTTTAGGTGGGTCATGTGATCAGAGGGCGAATCTTCTAGACCTCACCTCATTGGCTCTCCAGGCTTTATTAGGTTTTCTTTCCTGTACCCATGTGCTGGTGACAGCGTGTTCTATACATGTACTTAGTGTGTGGCTCTCTGTTGTGACCCGGACTAGGAATTGGATCTTGCTTATTGGACTTTGCTCTCACCGCTTAGAGATACCATTCTACCAGATATCTGCTCTGTTTTTTCTATTGCCTCCAACCATGTTCTGTCCACCTATTAACCCCCCAATACCCAGAGAAAATAAGCCCATATTACTGTGAGTAAGTACTGATGGCAACCGAGCATTCACTAGCATATCGCATTCATCAAGAAAGGGGACTGCTACAGGTGAACACCTATACCCCATGAAGCAGCTTTAGGTGTCTGTCATCTCTACAGGTATTGTCATGCTAGAGGTAGATGATACAGTACTTGGTCTAAATCAAAACTTGTACAGTGATTGCAGAAAAGAGATTTCAATAAAAATGTCCCCATTTCTCATGTTAAAGCCACAGCTTGACAGTTATATAATCTGTAGTATGAATCGTCTGGACGCTGTAACATTAGTCCACTATGTTTTAGTCAATATTGGTGAAACTGGGTTTGAGTCTCTTATTATGGGTCTGATTCATTAAGGAAACTTAAGTAAAAAAATTGAGTAAGTAGTCTTCTGGACAAAACCATATTACAATGCAAGGGGTGCAAACTAGTTCTCTATTTTGCACATACGTTAAATAATGTCTGTTTTTCATGTAGCCACAAATATCAACTTTAAATTTTAGTGTACAAATAAGCTATCAAGTATTTGTGGCTACATGAAAAAAACAGCCAGTATTTAACTTATGTGCAAAAAAGAAAACTAGTTTACACCCCTTGCAGTGTAACATGGTTTTGTCCAGGAGATACTTACTCATTTTTTTACTTCACTTTCCTTAATAAATCAGGCCCTATATCTTCAAGCTATGGGCACTTTGGGGAAATACAGATTAGTATTTGTTTCTCTTAGAAAAGACATTGAAATGACAGTGATAATTGGTGAAGAAGGTTAATAATGATGGAGCATTTTCCAGAACTAGAAGGTCCTGCTATAATGTAGGAGAAAGTGCTTATTACACAATTGTCTTTCTTCAACCATAATGTAGATTTACAGAGAAGATGAGTCCTAATTTACTAAGATCCTTTCAACCTCCATAGCATGCTTGACTACTCCACCTAAATGTCCAGGAGAGTGCTGAATTTCGGGAATAGCATCATTGATATCTGGAAAACCTGCTCTCTCTTATGGTCCTGATTCATTAGGGAAAGTAAGGCAAAAATAAGTACATTTTCTCCTGGACAAAACCATGTTACAATACAAGGGGTGAAAATGAGTTTATTATTTTGCACATAAGATATCTACTGTCTGTCTGTTTTTTTTTCATGTAGCACACAAATACTTGATAGCTTATTTGTACACTGAAATGTAAAGTTGATCTAGGACATGCGCTACCCCAACGATAAATCTGCCATCACATTTTACATTTACCTCCCCTCCAATGCAACATGGTTTTGCCAAGGTGCAAAGTTACTCAAGGTTCTTGCTTTCCTTTCCTTAATGAATCAGGCACAGAGTGAGCAGTGGCAATAGGACACTTGTTAGCTGAGTTCAATGCTTTATTTTCCTGTAAAGACAGCCAGTGAAATTGAAGAAGATACTTCAGCTACTCTGAAATACTTAGCCCAAGAACCCAGCTGCTGATCATTCAGTAGAAAAGCATTATGGGTAATGAACTATAGTGGATTTAGTATTAATAAAGCTAATGAACAATGGAATAGTGTGATATAAGTGTATTCATCATCATCATCATCATTTATTTATATAGCGCCAACATATTCCGTAGCGCTTTACAATAGGGGACAAATATAGTAAACTAATAAACAAACTGGGTAAAACAGACAAGGAGGTGAGAAGGCCCTGCTCGCAAGCTTACAATCTATGGGACAATGGGAGATTGACACATGAGGTTAAGTCTACATTTGCAGTCGGCCCAGCCAGACTGCAAAGCTAAAAGTGACTCATAAGCTAAATGATCCTGTCACACAACAATGTTGGTCAAGGAGTAGTTGTATAACATGTGGTAATAGGGTAATGTAGTGAGGTTAAGGAATATTATAAGCTTGTCTGAAGAGGTGGGTTTTCAGAGAACGCTTGAAAGCTTGTAGACTAGAGGAGAGTCTTATTGTGCGAGGGAGAGAATTCCATAGATTGGGTGCAGCACGGAAAAAGTGCTGTAATCGGGAATAGGAGGATGTAATGAGTGTGGACGAGAGACGCAGATCTTGTGCATATTACAGCACAATGAGGGTTTATAAAGTTTAGCTCATATAAGAGAAGACACCAAGTTATTGTTACAAGTTGCACTGATGGTCTGACTGCTTTTGTACTCTATATGGAAACTAACATGTATTTCATGCTGTTGTGGAATAATAGGATTTGGGAGAAATATCTTGAAGAAGTTAATATCTTTATTCTTGCAGTTTGCAGGATCAGAGTTTCACAGCATCGAAAAATCTGTACAAATGTAGGAATAACATCTTGGGGTAAATGTATCATGCTCTGATTTTTTCAACTCACCGGAAATCGGCGACTTTGCATTGAAAATTTAAAGCGGCGATGGCTTGTAAAGGCAAGTTTGCCTTTACAAGACATCGCCACTTTAAATTTTCAATGCAAAGTCGCCGATTTCCTGGTGTCTTTAGTAGGTTGACTACATATAATCATGTCTGCATGCAAAGCGTGTCAAAAAAATAATGCTGAATTACAGGTATTACCTTAGAAGAATGGGGGGTTCACTAACAAAATGAATTGCCAACTAGCACCTATAAAAGATAGATAGCACAGAATAGAAGATACAATCCATGTTATGTAGGGCAGGATCCAAGGTATTTACTGTAAGAAGGATTATCCCTTCCACTACAATGCTCAGACACCTGTATGTAGTGATCTGGAAACCTGAAAGGGTTGAATAGTTATTGTTAAGAAGACTAAAACTAGTTTAAACTAGATGTCTGATTTAAAACCGAAAGCAAAAATGCCGTACCATTTATAGAAATTGTATTTGCGGCTGGATCACTTATAAATAACTTATGGTATAAATTTATTTAAAGTAAATAGCGCAGGGCGCTTATTTATATAATTGCAAATGTACTTATTTTTGATATTGTGGGTATTTTACTATAGGAAATGTATTGTTCTGCGTTTTGTAACTATGCTAGAGGAAATCTCCTAGTAGGCATATGGGTGGGGGGAGTCTGTTTTGTTGATAGCAGGAAATGCTAACTAAGGGCCTGATTCATTAAGGATCTTAAATGAAGAGGATCCTTATTTCAGTCTCCTGGACAAAACCATGTTACAATGCAAGGGGTGCAAACTAGTTTTCTGTTTTGCACATAAGTTAAATACTGACTGTTTTTTCATGTAACACACAAATACTTGATAGCTTATTTGTACAATGACATTTAAAGTTGATATTTGTGTGCTACATGAAAAAACTGACTTTATTGTTGCCCCTCCTTTTAACTCCTGATAGTAAGTGTGGTTGTGCTTGTCTGATGTCTGGTGCAAGCCCAGGGCTGGGCCAAGCTGGGCCAAGCTGGGCAGGGAGACTCTACAGGCAAGCCCCAGGCCTCTGGGCCTTTTCTGGGAGATAACTACCAGGCCCAAACAACTGTGCTTTCAAAACCTCAAGTTATTTCTCAGCCAGGTAATGTGGTGAATGTTAGCAGAGCTGTGATTGTGGAAAAAGAAAAAGTGAATGTGACACAGAAAGTAAGTGCAGTTACTAAACAAGACAAAGGTTTGGAAAGTCAAACTAGCAGCAAACAAATGGAACAGCGAATGCAACAGCTTCAAACAAAAAGAATGCAGAAGCCTCAAGAACAAATACAGGAAAAACTAAAGGAAAGTTCACAACAAAAACTGCAAAGAGCACATGAGGGCAAACAATGTGCATCAAACTCACCTGGCGTTCAAACTACCCCTCCCCACGAGACATCTCTGCAAAGAGAACATCTCTGCAAAGTCCAACTATGCAAGAAAACCTGCAATAGCAAGTACTTGTGTAGCGCCCCTGCGGGGAAACAGGACAGACGCAACACAAAAGAACTTACCTTGTAAACCATGGTCACCTCCAGTCCGCCTCCGATATCCCAGCTGCGATTTGATCCCAGCAGATCCACAGCCGCAACCCTTGTCACCTCCAACCACGTCCCTCTAAGAAA
Organism: Mixophyes fleayi; assembly: GCF_038048845.1. NCBI lineage: Eukaryota > Metazoa > Chordata > Amphibia > Anura > Limnodynastidae > Mixophyes > Mixophyes fleayi. The sequence continues at coordinate 222,167,818 of NC_134407.1, read as the reverse complement.
GAGACAAAGATTACGGCCGTGCCTACCAGGTAAGGGCTGTCCGAGAATACGGCAATGAACAAGAACACTCTCAGTCCAAGCTCACTTGCCGCCTCCTCACTTTGCTCTTGCCAAGGCACGGGGGACTACAGGCACTTGAGACCAGGACTAGTTCCGCCTCAAGTACCTCGCAATCCTGCCAGTGAGGGCCTAACCGAAAGGGGAATCGAGCGTGATACTCACTGGGACACTCCCACTTCCGATCCGGTTCTCCTGCACCTCCCCGACACCTGCGGATGACAAGGAACACACAGCCTCCCTCTGCACTCTCAGTGAGACTAAGATGGCACCCACAAAACTAAACTGACTACAACAGCGACCCGACCCTAACAACGCTCTAATGGTCGGCAACGCAACTACGTCAAACAACTATGACTAACTAGGTGTGGTGCACTAACGGAACTGCTCACTAACCACTACGGGGAGCACCAGCCGGTGTTCACGGACTAAACCGGAGGGCGGTTCCTAACCCCCTCACCCAGGCCGTACCAAGAAGCTGGCAGCACAAGGGTTAATAGCACCAGGAAGGGGGGGACCCCATGCATTTATTTTTATTATTATTATTATTATATTTTAATTATTTTCTTGCACCATACAGAGCAAGCAGGTCAAGCGGATGTCATGGTGTCCAATCCGCCGGCTCTGCAGACGCTGACAGGTACGTACTTACCTATGTCTTATGTAGTAGAGAAAAGCAGCCAAATTCAACAGGACACAGCTCTTAAGATCCGTGGCTTGATGAGTTTGGTGGCACTTAAACCCTGGATAGGTGCGCATAATACTGAGCGCGGGTTCTGCTCAGAATGCGTGTGTTGATGAATCAGGTCTGACGACTGTAGAACAGATGCTCAAAGAGCTAAACTCCGTGTAATCGCTCTAACGCTGCTTGTTGCTCTTTTCACCTCTTTTGAATGAAATGTGTTACATATATGGAAATAATAACATTTTGGGGAAATGTTACAATATTAAGGGTCGGATTCAATTCCTTGCGTTATTCTAAAGAACGACGCGGGCCACGCATTATTACCGTTACTACGGTAATTTAAACACGGATTTGTTTATATTGTTACTATTTTTTATCTACATTGATGACTTTTATACCTCCTTGAAAATAAATAAGTTATTTTAAAAAAAATAATAGTAATTATAATCATCATTATTTATATAGCGCCACTATTTCTGCAGAAATAATAATCGTGCAAAATAGCTACACTATTTTCTGTTTTTCTAGAAAAACAGGAAAATCTAAACACGTTTCAATACTGAGTAAAAATAAAAATGAATAATTTGCATGACATTTATAGTATGTATATGTAGTGTGCAGGAGCCTGGAGTAATTATATTTATCTGAGCTGCTCCGCTGCAAATTCTGCACCTATATGTAAACCAGCCCCAGGAAGTTACTCTATGCCTTAGCCCCTCCCACAATCTGATATTGGTTCCAATCTACATATCACTGATGATTGTCTGATCTGAAATATGTGAATTTTCTGACATCATAGATTCCTGTCATACTCACAATGTCCACTAGATGTCACTCTGCACTCTAAGACTTTTCTTTTCCATCTGGTTACATGTGTGATTGGCATAGTGATCTATATCTGACTTTACTTCTTCCACGAGCACAAATCAGTGAATGGTGTTTGGAAAGGTTGGGCCTATTTATTACAGATGAACATAGTATTTATATATTGCCTATCAGTGAGCATGAATTTTGAGTCCTTCCTGATATTCGTTATGATTTTGTGTTAGTTTTACCTGTTTTCTTTACCAATTTTATTTTTGCAAAATTGTCTTAACAGCTATTATTCTATACCACATAAAACTTACGGGGAAACAAGTATTCTGTGGATAATCAGATCCCATTTGCTTTATTCTATATTTGCGCATTAACTTGGAAACAAAGATTTCCTTCACTGCCAGTCATCTTCCATTGTATATATTATCAGCTCTGGTGAAGATTAGTTCATCAGGATCTAAAACAAGTGGCCTTGGTACTGGGTCCTGCACTCATGAGTCAGTACCTCTAAACTACCACAGGTGGCGCTGCTATTCAGCTCTCTTATGTAATACTCATGAGTCAGTACCTCTAAACTACCACAGGTGGCGCTGCTGTGCTCAGACATTGTGTGGGACTCTATGGAGCTGATCACTGAACTATATTGTTATGAGTCATTCTCCTGGCTCAGCAGTTCATCTAGATCATTTATATCATTTAGTCCATTTAGATCATGTAGATCATTAAGCTCACAAGTCACAGGATACCATCCCTGTCAGATAAGACACAGAGCTGAGTGCTGCATGCTATATACTGTAGTTATGTTTACTCCACCATATATAGAGGGAGATGTATCAAACTATCAAGAAGAGAAATAAAGTGGAAAAGTTGAGTTTCTATTCTAATTAATGTATTTTAAAAGTATAAAAAGTGACACTTTACAATACTGAATTTGGGTCTTTCTCATTTGCATATTATGGAAGTAAAAAATATTCATGAAAATTGTATTAACTTTGCAGAAGTCAAATTGACACTACTAGTTTGTTATATAAGTGATTGCCTTTTTAAAATGTTAAAAATGATCAGACATTAAACATGTTAAACATATGTGATCATTTTAACAGGATATAACTCATCTAATGAGGTAGTAGTAGATATATCTACTGTATGTGTGATATACTAGAGCTATCCTTCTTCTCTCAGCAGTGTTCCAGAGCCAGTGTTCTAACTGAACTAAATTAACTAAATAAACTAATCTTTTGAGTGAACTAGATCATAATGAACTAATCTCCAAAATTATCTAGATTTCCCATCACTAGAACACCCAGCTCATCTCACATCCACCTCACACCCAGCGCATCTCACATCCACCTCACACCCAGCTCATCTCACATCCACCTCACACCCAGCGCATCTCACATCCACCTCACACCCAGCTCATCTCACATCCACCTCACACCCAACACATCTCACATCCACCTCACACCCAGCGCATCTCACATCCACCTCACACCCAGCGCATCTCACATCCACCTCACACCCAGCGCATCTCACATCCACCTCACACCCAGCGCATCTCACATCCACCTCACACCCAGCTCATCTCACATCCACCTCACACCCAGCTCATCTCACATCCACCTCACACCCAGCTCATCTCACATCCACCTCACACCCAGCTCATCTCACATCCACCTCACACCCAGCTCATCTCACATCCACCTCACACCCAGCTCATCTCACATCCACCTCACACCCAGCGCATCTCACATCCACCTCACACCCAGCGCATCTCACATCCACCTCACACCCAGCGCATCTCACATCCACCTCACACCCAGCGCATCTCACATCCACCTCACACCCAGCGCATCTCACATCCACCTCACACCCAGCTCATCTCACATCCACCTCACACCCAGCTCATCTCACATCCACCTCACACCCAGCTCATCTCACATCCACCTCACACCCAGCGCATCTCACATCCACCTCACACCCAGCTCATCTCACATCCACCTCACACCCAGCTCATCTCACATCCACCTCACACCCAGCTCATCTCACATCCACCTCACACCCAGCGCATCTCACATCCACCTCACACCCAGCGCATCTCACATCCACCTCACACCCAGCGCATCTCACATCCACCTCACACCCAGCGCATCTCACATCCACCTCACACCCAGCGCATCTCACATCCACCTCACACCCAGCTCATCTCACATCCACCTCACACCCAGTGTACATCACGTCCATAACATTCCCCACAGAGATTAATGACATACCTTGGAAAACTCTATATACTGGTTTGGTTTCACCAACACTCTCATTACTACATTCATGCTTTACCCTAACAACCATTTTGTAAAGACGTTATTTTTTCTCATTACCCAAATCCCAGTTCCTGATCCCCTGAGAGACAGAAACTGTGCAGAATTCATGGTCCTGTCTGTCCTTCTAATAAGTGCATCCCATACGCCTGTCTCCCCTTCACTATGCTCCTGTTTCCATCTTTGCTGGGGTAGTCAATATGAGGTTATTCTGTGCCTTATACACCCCACAATCTGATATCAGTCCCAATCCACAAACCACTGATGTTACTCTGAACTTTTACATTTATGAGTTTTCTGACATATTATTATATCATATTATTATTATTGTAGATATTTAAGGTGCTACAGTGCTCCGCAGCGCCGTACAGTAGGGAGAACAGGACATACATAAAACAGGGACATACAAGGTAGATAAAATAAATACAGACATGAAAACAAAGGGTATGAAGGACCCTGCTCATTAGAGAGCTTACATTCTAAAAGGAAGAGGGCACAGCTGTAACAAGAGGAGCGAGTGTGGCTCAGAGTGGAGATTGGGATAGTTGTGAGGGTTCATTAGTGTGAATAGTATCATTGGGAACAAGGTAAGATTCCTTGTCATACCCACAAATTCCACTTGATGTCACTTTTTACCATAGGAGTTTTCTTTCCATAGCATTCGGTTAAAGTGTGTGACTGGCATAATGAATTATTCTTCACTACATCTTTCAGGAGCACAAGTCAGTGAATAATGTATTTAAAAATTAGGCCTCATTAGGACCACCAGTAATAAACAATTTTGTAGCCATGAGCATGAATCTTTGAACCCCTTGCACAATAAGGAATTCAGTAATTATTCTATAAGGTTGTTTCAAAAAGATCTATAAAGATTAGAGATGTTCACTAGAGATGGGCGGGCTCGGTTCCCCGAGAACCGAACCCACCCGAACTTTGCCTATCCGAGTGCTCGGTACTCTCCCGCCCGCTTGGATACCAAATCGAGGCCGACCGTCATCGTGACGTCGTCGGATCTCGGGGCTCGGTTCTCGCGATACTTGAAAATTATAAATACCCGCCTCCACAGCAATCCATCGCCATTTGACAGAGGGAGAGAGCAGGGTGTAGTTACAGGCTGATTAGAGCAGGGACAGAGAATACAATTCTGATTACAATTCTGATAACAATTGATAGAGAAGAGAGGAGGATAGAGGAGTCTTTTTTTTCAATATTTGGCACAACAAGTGCTTTGGGGTGTCCCCCATTCTTTAGCTGAAATTTGTCTGGCTGTGAAAAAAGTACTATTTTGCAGCAGTGTCAAAAACAATTTGTAGCATTACAAGTGCTTTGGGCTCAGAATGGATTCAAAGCAGTCCACATATGAGCAAAATGAGCAACCAGGTTCTGTCACCAGTCCTGATGGTAGTGTTCCCAGTACGTCATCTGGGAAAGGCGATGTCAAACTACACAGTCTTTTAAAATCAGCCAAAAAAACACACACCAAAAAAAAATGTACCGTGTTGAAGCGAAAACGAAGTGTAACTGAGGAAAAGTTAACTGCCAATAAAAAAAAATTGCCAACATGCCATTCTACACACGCAGTGGCAAAGAGAGAATGAGGCCTTCGCCTTTCTCTATTAGTGGCAGATCCAAAAATTGTACCGAGCCTACAAGTGGTGCACAACTACGGTTACGCGTCAAAGCCGAGCTGCAAGATAACAGTAAGGCATTAGAGGATGTTTGCTCTGAATCAGAAATTACACCAATCCCTGTGGAGAGTCCATCCAAAAGTGGGATGTCTAATCGTGAGCATTCTGTTTGTGTACCCATAAAGAAGGGCCCTTTCAGCAGTCTGCTGATGTGTGCCTTAACAGCCCGAGTGTAGCCGGTGATACACCAATTGAGGATGCCACTTTGGAATTAGAGGAGGATGAGGGGGAGATTTGAGTAGGCGATGAGGGCGCTAATGAGGATGTTGATGAGGATGAGGTTGTTTGTGTAAGTCCTGCACCAGCGGCAGCAGTTCTGGCACGTGACAAGAAAAAGGCCATTGTCATGCCTGGGCATAAAACTAAAAAATCCACTTCTTATGTGTGGAATTATTTCTACCCAAATCCATACAACAATTGTCTAGCCATTTGTAGTGTATGTCAAGCCACAGTCAGTCGAGGGAGGGACCTTAACCATCTTGGAACCTTGTCTATGTTACGGCAAAGTTCATGGCAAAGTGTTGGGAAAAGCTGAAAGTTCTTCCAAAAAAAAAAAACAGCACTCCATCATCAGCTAAGACCCTCCGGTCACCGACATCCCGATGGCTACAAAATACACCCACCACACCATCCTCATCAATATCCTCAGTAGCGCTTGGAGTAAGCCCTGCATCCCACTTATTAAGGCTGGATGACTCCTGCACTATTATTGATTCCTCTGAAGAAAGCGTTAGTCCTGCTGCTGCTGCTGCTGTTGCTGCTGCTGGGGGTGAATCGTCAGCCCAAAGGCAGGTCAAGAAAATGAGCAGTCCTACATTTCAGCAATTAACTGTGAAACAATCATTTGCAAGGGGAAGCAAATATGACAGCAGTCACCCAGTCGCCAAGCAAATCACAGACGCCATGGCTGCCATGTTAGTGTTAGATCTGAGTACAATATCCACAATAAACGCAGCTGGTTTTTCACAGTTAATTGAGGTTTTGTGTCCGCGTTACAGAATTCCATCGCGACACCATTTCTCCCGTAAAGCAATTCCACAACTATACCAAAAAGTGTGTACAAATGTAGAGATTGCGCTGAAAAATGCCATTCTGCCCACTGTCCACTTAACCACAGATATGTGGACAAGTGGAAGTGGGCACACCAAAGACTATATGACTGTGACAGCCCACTGGGTTGGTCATTCACCTTCACCAGCAGGAACAGCAGCAGCATGTACACCACTACGTAACATTTGTCACAGGCATGCCACTCTTTGTGTCACCGGCTTTACTAACAGGCATACAGCTGACAATTTGTTACGCAAACTGAGAGATGTGATTGATACATGGCTTATACCACTTGGACTCTCCCCAGGATATGTCATTTCTGATAACGCCAACAATATAGTGCGAGCATTACAGCTGGGTGATTTCCAGCACATTCCCTGTTTTGCTCACACCATCAACTTGGTGGTGCAGAGCTTCCTATGAAATAACCGTGAGGTGCAGGAGATGCTTTCGGTGGCCCGTAAAATTTCAGGCCATTTCAGGCATATAGCCACAGCATGTAGGAGATTGCAGCAGCTCCAAGAGCAGTTTAACTTGTCCTGCCACCAACTTAAGCAAGAGGTGGTAACTAGGTGGAATTCCACCCTGTACATGCTTCAAAGGATGGAGGAACAGCGCAAAGCCATCCAAGCATATTGCACAAGCCATGACATTGGGAAAGGAGGGGGGATGTATTTCAGTCTTGCACAGTGGGGAATCCTTTCAGTGCTGTGCAAGGTGCTGAAACCATTTGAAGTTGTGACGTGTGAAGTGAGTGCAGACTCTGCTAGTTTGAGCCAAGTCATTCCTTTAATTAGACTATTGGAAAAGCAACTTGAGAAACTGAAGGGGGAGATGAAAGCAAGCAATTCAGCAAAGTATGTTGGCCTTGTCGATCAAGTACGTAATTCGGTTCACAATGATCCTCGAGTTATTAAGATCTTGAACTCGGATCAGTACGGTTTGGCCACTGTGCTTGATCCAAGGTTTAAGACCTATATTGAGTCTTTATTTGTAAATGAGCGAAATGTGAACTTTTGCAAGGAGCTATTGCTCAGCAAGTTGGGCCGCTGAACTGGGCCTCGGCTTGACGACGTGTCCTCCTTCACTTTCTCAAACTGCTGCTGCTCGTAAAAAATTTAATTTCCCAAAAAGAAGCAGGGAAGACGCAGGGGGCAGACCAGAACAATTTAACATCTGGGGGTAAATGTATCAAGCTGAGAGTTTTCCGGCGAGTTTGAAGTGGAGATGTTGCCTATAGCAACCAATCAGATTCTAGCAGTCATTTTGTAGAATGTACTAAATAAATGATAGCTAGAATCTGATTGGTTTTTCAAACCCGCTGGAAAAATCTCAGCTTGATACATTTACCCCCTGGGCTGGTTTGAAGGATTTTTCAAAAAAATGTGTCACTTTGCCCATAACTCCATCCAATACAAGTACAAACATGCAAAGGATGGTGGAGGATTATTTTCAAGAGGTAATTGATATGGAAATGTCAGACAGTCCCTTTCCTTACTAGGTGGAAAAGCAGGCCATTTGGAAACCCATGTACAAACTTGCTTTGCAATACCTAAGCTGCCCACCCTCCAGTGTGTACTCTGAACGAGTATTCAGTACAGCCGGGAACTTAGTCAGTGATCGCTGTAGAAGGTTACTTCCCAAAAATGTGGAGAAAATGATGTTTATAAAAATGAACTACATCTTCCACGAGGAAGGCCTTCACCATCCAAGACATCCAAGCACTGACTGTTCTCTAATGGCGGATTCAAGCGCCGATGAATTGATAGTCTGTGATGATGACGTACACACTGATGAGGGTGAGGATGAAGCTTCAGATGATGATGATAACATCTTTTTAAAACTTTCTATTTAAGTCTAGGGTGCAATCTACCCCCAAAGAGGAAAGGGACTTTGGCATTTTCATATCAAGTACCGTCTTGAAAGGCTGCTGTTTTGGCAATTTCTCATTATGGGTAGGGTGTCATAGACAGACTGACCCCAAACTGGCTTTGTCCATTTCAAATAATATTGTACAGTCTATAACGGCTGATTTTTTATTTTTTTTCTACAAGTGGAGGGGGGCCTAGAGAGACAGAAACCAAACTGCCTTTGTCCATTTCTTTACATATTTAACTATAAGTGTAGCGTGTAATATACACCCAAAGACGGTGGCTGCATTGCCAATATGCATAGATGGAGAGGAAGACAATCTGGTTTGTGTGTAGAATTAATGAAGGCCTACCAGGAATTAAACTGTTTTTTGGATAATTTATTAGCTTTACAATTACATTACTTATCCAAGAAACAGGTGGAGCACTAAATTTGTTTATTTTAGGCCCAAAAACATTGATTTTCAAACAAAAAAACAAAACAAAACCAAATAAAACCAAACAAAACCAAAACACGCAACGGCGGTTTTGCAAAACCAAAACACAACAGTAATCCAGATCCAAAACCGAATACAAAACCAAAACACGGGGGTCAGTGACCATCTCTAATGTTCACTGACCCCTATGTTTTGGTTTTGGTTTTGTATCTGGATTAAGTTCGTGTTTTGGTTTTGGATCTATATTTTTTAGAAAAATTGCTAAAATATGCTAAAATCATATAATATTGCTCTTTTTTTTTATCCTACATTATTATTAACCTCAATAACACTAATTTGCAGTCATTTGCAGACAATTTTGACCACCTCACAGGTCACAATATTATTTTCATCAACTTTCAGACAAATACTGCAGCGACCTAGCTGGATGGTAAGCGACAGAGCAATGACACAAACACACGGCAGTTCCTAGCACATCTAGGACACATTGGCACACAGCAGTGGCAGAAAAGAAAAGTGGTGCAAGATGGAATTGTCCTTGGGACCTCGCACACACCCTTATGTAAGATATTGAAAAGGACATGTACAGTTTAACAAAGCAAGCACTCCAGCGACAAGCAGTGTAACTTTTGTGGCTGAAGTGCTTGGTTTGTTTGGGCCCCCACAAAACAAGCTACCAATAGCTTAGCTGCCTTAAGGCCAACAGTGCTGTCAATGAACTCTACATTATTAAACCATGTCTGCTCGTGCTGCATCTTTAATCTTCTTAAATACATCCCCCCTCCTTTCCCAATGTCATGGCTCGTGGAGTAACCATGGATGGCTTTTCGCTGTTCCTCCATCCGCAGAAGCATATACAGGGTGGAATTCCACCTTGTCACCACCTCTTGCTTTAGTTGGTGGCAGGGCAAATTAAATTGCTCTTGTAGTTGTTGCAATCTCCTACATGCTGTTGCCGAATGCCGGAAATGTCCAGATATTTTACGGGCCACAGACAGCATCTCCTGCACGTCCCTGTCATTTTTCAAAAATCTTTGCACCACCAAGTTTATTTTGTGAGCAAACCTGGGAATGTGAGGGAATTCACCCATCTGTAATGCTCTCACAATATTGGTGGCAATATCACCAATGACAAATCCTGAGGAGAGTCCAAGCAGGATAAGCCATGTTGCAATGATATCCCTTAGTTTTTGTAACAGCTGTATGCCTCTTAGTGAAGCCAGTGATACAGAGTAGCTGCCTCTGACAAATGCGACGTACTTGGGTACATGCTGCTGCTGTTCCTGCTGATGAAGGTGAATCACCAACCCAGTGGGCTGTCACAGTCATATAATCTTTAGTTTGCCCAGTTCCGCTTGTACACATATCTGGTGTTAAGTGTACAGTGGGTAGAATGGCATTTTGTAGCCCAAAAATTTCATTTTTACGAACCTTCTTATACAGGTGAGGAATAACTTTTATAGTAAAATGGTGTTGTGATGGAATTTGGTAACGGGGACACAAAACCTCAATTAACTGTCTAAAACCAGCTGCATTAATAGTGGATATTGGACACAGATCTAATACTAGCATAGTCGCCATGGTGTCTGTGATCCACTGTGCGACTGGGTGACAGGTTTCATACTTCCTCTTGCAAAGGATTCTTTAACAGTCTATTGTTTTAAACTACTAGTAGTCTTCTTCTTGGTCTTCTACTGGGATGAAGAGCCACCCCATCAGCAACAGCAGTGTGACTAATGCTCAAGAATTCTTCTGAGAAATCCAGGATAGTGGAGGAGTCATCTAGCAACTTGGATGCAGGATTAACTCCAAACGCTACTGAGGATATTGATGATGAAGGTGTTGGGGGTGTAGATTGCGGGTGCTGGGATCTAGATGAGAGAAGGGAGGTAGCTGATGATGGACTGATTGTTGTTATTTTTTTAGCATAAGTTTCAGATTTTCCCAACAGCTTGCCATGAACTCACTTCAAATGCCGTAACATGAATGAGGTTCCTAGATAGCTAAAGTCCCAACCTTTACTGACTGTGGCTTTACCAACGCTACAAATGGCTAGACAACTGTCTGGATTTGGGTAAAAATAATTCCACACATTAGAGGTGGATTTTTTGGTCTTATGCCCAGGCATGACAATGGCCTTCTTCTTATCACGTGCAAGAACTGCTGCCACTGGTGCAGGAATTACACAAACAACATCATCTTCATCAACATTCTCATTAGCGCCCTCGTCGCCTACACAAATCTCCCCCTTATCCTCTTCTAATTCCAAAGTGGCATCCTCAATTTGTGTATCACCGGCTACACTTGGGCTGTTCATGAACACATCTGCAGAATTGCTGAAAGGGGCTTTCTTCATGAGTACACTATCGGAAAGATAAGGCTTACACATAGCACTCATGGATAGACTCTCCTCAGGAATTTGTGTCATTTCTGAATCTGAACATACAGTTCCTTCTAATGCCTTACTGTTTTCTTCCAGCTCAGCTTTTACACGTAAAAGTATTTGGGCACCACTTTTTGTGTCAAAATGACAAGGTCTTAAATCATCATGACTGACCTTACAAGAAGATGCCTCAGTGACAGTTGAAGAACTAGCACTCATAGAGAAAGGCGAAGGCCTGATTCTTTCCTTGTCACAGTGTGTAGAACGGCATGTTGGCAATTTAATTTTTTTCAGCAGTTAACTTTGCCTTGATTACAGGTGTTTTTTTCTTTAACAAAGTAAAATGTGTTTTTTACATTTTTGTTTCTCTGACTCAAAAACACTATGCACTTTAACATAAGCTTTAGCAGATGACGTAAAGGGATTACTATTATCATGACTGGTATCGGCAGCTGCTTGGTGCTCCTGGTCTTCTGTGGACTGATGTGAATCCATTTTGATGGCACAGTAGAATGTCACTGGAGACTTTTAAGAACACTGACAGTCCTATTATTAGAATTTCTGTTTTAGCACTGAACACTGCCACCTCTCCTGTTTCTGGGTAAGCTATGGCACAGTAGAATGTTACTGGAGACTTTGAAGAACACTGCCACCCCTCCTCTTTCTGTTCTATCTCTGACGCTGCGCAACTGCACTGGAGACTGACAACAACCCTGCTACTCCTTCTGTGTCTCTCTGTGAACTGGCGCCAGATCTCCGTGGAGGGCGGTATTTATAGAATCCAAAACTTGCGAGATGATGACGCGACGATGATGTTTTGCCTCGTTTTCAGTTCCGAGGGCGCACAATTCCTATAAAACAAGTGCAATCCAAGAGACTTGCTAAGAGTTATCATTCGCAGACCATTTCCAGAATAGCAGCTCGTCTGGGTCTAAAGAAACACAGCAAGGGTTAATCTGACGGTGTCTTGATGAACACTGCTGCTGTGCAGGTGCTGGAGGGAAGACCTGAGCTTATAATATCCAGTCAGTGCCAGGATCCAGGGCCCGATGATTGAGCCTCTCAGACCAGTGTTCATCAATCCTGTTACCTGTATCCTGCTCTGTACTGGTTACTGCTGCTATCTGTGTGTCTGTGGACAGATACTGTGGGGTATATTTACTGTCTGGCGGTCCTGAAGAACTGCCGATTCCCATCGCTTTGAAGTCAATTTTTAAAATGGCACCTTTTTTAAACACAGAGCCCACCAGTTTGTAGAAAATGAATTCAAAGGGCTGGGAATCGGCGGCTGTACTGGACCACCGCATAGTGAATATACCACCGACACTTACTGAGTTTGTTTCCACAAAACAGGGCAATGTTCTGCACATTAATAGAAAGGTCGGTATTTAATAATCTGCAGAATATATTTATCTATATGTTAAGGAGCAATGTTCTGCAGGTCTATAGAAAATTCAGTAACCTAATAATCTGCAGAATATATCACTACGTATCTGTCAGGAGGTAGATGAACAGAGCAATGTTCTGCAGATCTCTAGAGAGGTCAGTAATGTAATAATCTGCAGACTATATCACTATGTATCTGTCGGGAGGTAGATGGAACAGAGCAATGTTCTGCAGATCTCTAGAGAGGTTAGTAATGTAATAATCTGCAGAATATATCACTAAGTATCTGTCAGGGGGTAGATGGAACAGAGCAATGTTCTGCAGATCACTAGAGAGGCCAGTAATGTAATAATCTGCAGAATATGTCACTGTGTATCTGTCAGGGGGTCATGGCCGCCGAGAGGGGGGGGAGCGGGTACATTTTACCCGGGCCCGGCCATGCCAGGGGGCCCGTGCCGGGCCCTCGCTGCTAATTTAAAAGATTTTATTTTTAATTTTTATTTTTTTTACTTTTGCGATTTATTTATTTTTTTACTTTTTTATTTTTTTTTCCCGTGGGGGGGTGGGGTCTTGGGTTTCGTTGGTGGGGGGAACTGGAAGAAAAAAAAAAAAGACAATACTCACGTAAACGCGCAGCGCCGTGTCCCTCCTCTCCTCTTCTCCATTCACACTGACTGCCGGGCGTGACGTCATCAAGTCACGCCTGTCAGTCAGTGAGGAGCGCCGCAGCCAGCATGAAGAAAGAAGACAGAAGAAAAGAAAAGAAAGAAGTTGACAAAAGGTAAGTAAAGAAACGGAGAGGCAAGGGGAGGAAAACAGAGAGGGACAGTACTATAAAGAAAGGGGAGAGAGGAACAGAGGAGGAAAAAAAAGTGGGAGAGAGGAACAGAGGAGGAAAAAAAGTGGGAGAGAGGAACAGAGGGAAAAAGAAGGGGGAAGCAGCATGGAGGGCGCAGTGTGAGCATAAGGGGGCACAGTGTAGTGATGAAGGGGCACAGTATTGTGTGTGTGTGATGGCACAGGGGGCTTGTTGCAATGTAGTGTGTGTGCGGTAGGTGGTGGCTAATTAATGGGCGGTATTTAGTTTGTAGGGTGATGGTGGGGCAATTTAATAGTGGGGACTATTAATTTAAGATGGGGTGGTTTGGGGCTATTGAATGTTGGGGTGAGTTTGGGGAGAATGAGGTCTATTTATTAAATGTGACTATGAATTATTTAATGGCAGTGATGGTTGCGGGAAATAGGTATTGCTGGGGCTGTTTGCAGGAAGGGGAATAGGTTTATTTATTAAATGTGAATAGTATTATTTTAATGTTGGGGCTGGAGGAAGGCCTAATTATTAATCGTGGGTGCTATTGATTTAACGCCGGGGCTGGCTGTAATTTTCTAAATGTAGCCATTTTTTTTCAAAATAGGTCCTTCAACATTCCAGGATCCGGACAAGCCGCAACTAAAGAAACCAGCAGCCACAGGTGAAGAAAGCCACATGTGGAGAAAGTGAGAAGAACAGGTAGGAGAGAGCAGCACAGTGTGTGAAATGTTGTGATTCTAGTAGGGACAATACCAATTTTTGGTGAATGTTGTGCCCAATGTAAGGTGTAGGCCAAGACTGAACTCTTTGTGTACACACTGCATTCTTTGTATACTACACTGTGGTGGTAGATGTCCTGAAAGTCAGGAGTGCTTGGACATATGTGACGCTCGGGCAAATTGAGAGCCTAGTGATTTTGATGTTAGATACGCCCCAATGGCGCATTTGCCACGCCCCCGAAAACATTTGCGCCGCCGTTTGGCTAGCCACGAACCAACGGCGCATTGCCACGCCCCTGAATGTATGACCACACCCCCAAAAAAAATTGCGCTTACTGGGGCTTACTCAACTAATAGGGGGGGCCCCATGAATTTGTTGTACCCGGGCCCTGAATTCCTCTTGGCAGCCCTGCAGGGGGTAGATGGGACAGAGCAATGTTCTGCAGATCACTAGAGAGGTCAGTAATGTAATAATCTGCAGAATATATCACTGTGTATCTGTCAGGGGGTAGATGGGACAGATACATTTTCTGCAGATCACTAGAGAGGTCAGTAATGTAATAATCTGCAGAATATATCACTGTGTATCTGTCAGGGGGTAGATGGGACAGATAAATTTTCTGCAGATCACTAGAGAGGTCAGTAATGTAATAATCTGCAGAATATATCACTGTGTATCTGTCAGGGGGTAGATGGGACAGATAAATGTTCTGCAGATCACTAGTGAGGTCAGTAATGTAATAATCTGCAGAATATATCACTGTGTATCTGTCAGGGGGTAGAAGGGACAGATAAATGTTCTGCAGATCACTAGTGAGGTCAGTAATGTAATAATCTGCAGAATATGTCACTGTGTATCTGTCAGGGGGTAGATGGGACAGAGCAATGTTCTGCAGATCTATAGAGAGTAATGTAATAATCTGCAGTATATATAACTATCTGTCAGTGGGTAGATGGGGCAAAGCAATGCTCTGCAGATCTATTGAGGGATATATGTCTCAATATATTTATAGATGATAGAGACATTGTCGAGGTCGAGAGGTAGGGCCAGACCCCTACCCGAATTGTGCTGTGGGGCCTGGCGATGCCTCTTCAACCTCCCAGGGTCCACATTTGGACCTCTTCTGAACATCCATGGGATCAGCACACATGCAGTAACCCACTGACTGCTCAGAAGAGACCACAGCTCTTTTCAGTGTGGACCATTCGTGGGCAGCGGGGACCTCTGCGCCCTGTATTACCCCCAACCTCTGCTGTGGCCGGTACTTCTGTCCCTGACGAAAGGGGACCAGTGAGTGTCAGCTCTGATGTAAACCTGAGCTCATCGTAGGTCTGATCTGACTTTAATATATCCTGTTATTCCAACGAATGGATAAATCTTCTGTTGTTCCAAATCCCCCCTCCCTCTGCTGCCCTCCTATTTCCATCTCTCCCTCCCTGCGACTGAGAGACTCCCCTTCTGCTACAACTTATCTCAAACTTCCTCACACTCAGCTGGGTGTCTGTCGCTGCTGGACATAACGGGATAGAGATGGGGATGTGCCTGCCATACCAGGGGGGGGCTGCTGAGAGGCCCCCACAGACCAGACATCCTGTAAGTAATGGGGAGACACCTCTCTCTATGATCCACCTAACATCATATGACTTATGTAGACTGTTGCGTACTCCAGGGCAGGCAGGGAATCACTGCAGTGTTAGTAGATGTACTTTGTATCTGTCCCTCGTCTGTCAGTCCTCTGCCCCCCACCCCCACCCCCCTCTATACTCGGTGCTCTGCTGTCACCCTTAGAGCTCTCAATCAAAGTTCCCAGATATTAGATACAGCTGCTAGACCATAAAAGGAATGGTTATAACTGTTATTTTGGTGAATGTATTTTTTTATTGCAGTACTTGTTGTTACACACTGCACACTGCCATAAATGAGCAGTAGAGTTAGCACTTTCATGTCTCTATAGCGAGTGTATATTATTACTTACCTGCAGTAGTTAGCCTGGATTGTGGGTCATTTATCCCGTGCTGGCGTTATTTTGAGGATACCGGTGGAATACATAACTTTGCTCTTAAACTTTTATAATCTGTAATAATTAAATACTATATGTGTTACGGCCCCTTCTCACTCTGTCCTAGAATCAGTGGTTACGTTTCCCAACAGGGAGCCTTGTTTATGTAGTGAAGGTGGCCTCTCGTGGTGCTGGGCGTGGCTCTTAGTGGGATGTAACAGGGCACACTCTGCCACCCTGTCTCGTTGCCACCAGTGGTTTTACTGGTTCATCCTGGGGTTCCCTCTTACCGTTGGTAACCTGCCGTTACTGACCACTCCTAATGGTGTTACTCGCCCACCAGACACTCACCAACTATAAGTGCCAGCTGAGCAGTAGTTGTAGGAGAGTAGTCTCTGCCACCACCAGACTCCTTCACCGGCACCAGTAAACGGGTGTTATAAGGGTCTTATAGCTGCTGCAGCACCTCTTTGCTAGAGACAGTGGCTGGTTCCTCCTGACAGTTTACATAGGATCAGGACTGCAGTGTATCAGGCAGAGCATTGACTTGGGGTGCTGGGTTCAGCACAGAACAGCCGGAGAACGGACAACAGTGTCAGCTCTCGTCTGTAGGTCACAGGATCGGAGAAGATAACCGGTGTTATGTAGGGTCTTGTAGGAAGAACGGCGGTTTCTGCTCAAATGTCCTTTTATAAAACCGATTCATACATTAATATTTTTGCATTAGGAGCAAAAATCCGGACACTAACCCTACAAACCCAATAACATTTGCCGATCTTCGACTATTTTTTACAAGCATTGCAGAAGTATATTTTTTATCTATTTTTACACCATAACTCTTACCGTTCCAGCACAATATTGCCAGAGCAGCTGAGTTTCGCCAGCTGCCCCGGCTATATCTTCTTGATAAATTGTGGAGATAACAGACTTTGTTATACCGATCCCCGGGTCCCACACTGCTGCTTCGTCCTGTCTGTGTCACTCTCCAATGTCCAGACAACAAGAAGTTAAACTAAGAATTCATGAAGGGCTTCGTTATCGTTCATCTGTCCTTGGCTCTGCTTCTGGCCAGCTAAATATGCTCTGGACCATTGCCAGGGGTGTAAAAGTGAAGTTTTATAAAGAGAGATCAAGAAACGGGACGTGATCTGAGGGTGTAGTACACAGACAACAGAGGCTGAATCATGATTGGCTAGAAGAGGGAGCAGTCTCTCAGCTGGACAAAGTCCGTCCATTTCCCATGTCCACATTAATATCTAAAACATAATATCAGGGAGACGTCTGGGTGAATCCTTATTTCATGTTTTGGTTAAAAAAAAAGTATACTTTTAATTGTGGATTGTAGAAATACTTTAACCAAATATTGTCAATTATAACTGATTTGTTGTCTGTTTCTGTAGAAAATGAAAACAAAACAGCCTAGAGTTGGAAGAGGGGACAAACGGATGGCAGTAAGTGCATTAAACCTCTTCTTAAGAGATCACAGTGTCTTAAAGTGTTTTTTAACACCATCATACACCTTTAACAAAATATTTTTCCTATAGCCCCCTGTGGGCATGGCTAAATATATTGCTTTGTCTTTCTAGTTCTTTCTGTATTATTAACCAAACATTTTATATCAATACAGCACAGTTTGTTTAATGTTTTTTATTTTCAATGCAAAACTGCTCTGTGGATACAACTTTATGTCTAGGACAAAGCTGAGCTGTGGTGTATCCAGAGGCCATAATAATAAACAACTCAGTCTGATATATAAACACGTCTGAAAGTGTAAAAATAATAAAGCAAAGTCTTTAGTAAATATTTCAGGACTTTATGAACAAACTGATAGATCAATGTTATCTGAAGGTGGAGTCCCCTTTAAGGGTCTATATGGTTTCAAAGTCATTTTTGTATTCTAAAAATGAACATGAATATAAAAATAATAAATGTGAACATTACGTGTGGTTTATGGACTGTGTGTCCACCACATAATTACTAGCCACTTATACATATCACCATCACCTTTTTTTTATATAGAGCCACTAATTCCGCAGCGCTGTACAGAGAACTCACATTAGTCCCTGCCCCATTGGAGCTTACAGTCTAAATTCCCTAACACAGATACTAGGATCAATTTGTTAGCAGCCAATTAACCTACCAGTATGTTTTTGGAGTGTGGGAGGAAACTGGAGCACCCAGAGGAAACCCACGCAAACACGGGGAGCACATACAAACTCCACACAGATAAGGCCACGGTCGGGAATTGAACTCATGACCTCAGGGCTGTAAGGCAGAAGTGCTAACCACTTAGCCACCGTGCTGCAGATATAAGCAGCTATTGTGTAGATTACGTTGTGCTTTCCTGCTTTGTACGCCCTGTGAAGTGCTCACACCTGTTTATGGACACAAGAAGACGTTCCTCCTTCTAGAACAGACCCTAAAGTCCCTCTTTTGACCATTGGAGAGAGTGAGAGGAACGTGTCCTGGATACATGACTGTAGGAGCTGTTTGGACGGTTCCTGGCTGTGTCTAGCAGAGGAGGAGGGTGGAGAACTTGGCTGCAGGACCCAATGTCTTGTGAGGACAGATAAACACAAAGACCTGTCAGGACTCCAGAACTGGGAGGAGAAGAATGACACCGGTGCTGGGCTTTAACCCCTGCAGCCTCACTGCAAGATATTTCCCTTCATATGTCCCCGATATTGTGTTAAAACAATTTTAATACCATTTCCGATATAATGGGAGAGTCTCTCCTCACAAACGGTTCTTTCATTTAATAGGACATGTTAACAATTCCATATTACAGCTGTATTTTCTACTAGTGTTTTCTCAGACATCTGATGGATTCCGGCCAAATTGGTGTTGTTACTGACGACTACAGAGATGGCTCGTTGAGCCTCAAAGAACAGTTTAGACCAATTGATTATTTTCCTGTGTTTTTCAATACTCTCAATTCATGGCCCAAACAGAATTCCTGCCTGAGATCTTGTTCCCCAGACTGGTTGGGGATCCATCTTTACAGCAAATACAGCGGGAGCAGTCAGGCCAAAGGGAGATCCAGAAGCAGAACCAGGGAGAGCCGGGTCGGTACACAGAAAGTCAGTCAGAGAGCAGGGAAACAGGCTGGGACGCTGGAGCATAGGAAGACCTAGATACTCTGGTGCCTACCTGGTGTTAGGAGCAGGTTTAAATAGTGGAGCCCTATCCGTGATTGGTGGCAGTGGAACCGGCGGCCCGAACAGCTGACCGCCAACAGGAAGTGTGGAGAAGTGTCCCGTTGCTTGGAAACAGAGACGTGAGCGGACACACATGCACACGGCAAGGAAAGACCCGGGAGGAAGAGGACGGCGTCTCGCTGCCAAGCAACGGGATGAGCTGCTGGCAAAGGAAGACGTCCATCCCTGGCACCGATGGAGAGTGCGAGGACGGCGTCTGACATTAGGATTTTAGGTAGTGGACCTTTCCTTATAATTGTATCCAGTAAGATAGTTTATTTAGTTCAAGAACTAATATCAATTCTATAGGGTTCTTAGCATTTTTTGTTTGACTTAATTTAATGTTGTTTTCTTATGGTTTTTAAAAAATGTTATTATATTGATTGGTGACCGTGTGAGATCATCTTCTGATGGTTTCTCTAGGACAGAAGTAATTTGTCCTGCTGCATTCTTTTGTTTTGACATATAGAAAAAAATATATATATAAGCACACACTAACGTATACAAGTTTACCATTAAATTGATCTATAGACAATAGTAAAGACATTACTAACGCTGTAAATGACTCTTACTGATTGAAATGACTGATTTACATCGTATTATTCACATATGAAAGCAGAGCCCCATTTCCAACAGCCATTGCTCAAGTTTTCGGTTCTGGGTTAAAAAATGGGCAAAACAAAACAGCTTTCACAAGAAACACATATTGTTGTTTTGAGAAATAAAGTCTATTCCATTAGTCACATTGCCGGGAATCTGAAGATCTCATCCACAGGCGTCCACTACTGTCTTGGGAGATAAGAACAAATTGGATCTAACCAGGACAGAAAAAGAAACAGAAAGACCAGATGCCCAACTTAGCAAGAGGATAAGTCTGCAGACAGGTCCTGTGTTGTAAATAGTACACACCAACTACCAGTGTCATCTGCCACAGTGACAAGAAGACTCTGGGATGCTGCCTTATAGTCAGAGATGTAAAGACAAAACCGTACTTGAAACTGGCAAATAGGAAAAAAAAAAGGTAAAATGGACAAAAGAACATTGGACGGAGTTACCTGGAAACGAGTTTCATGGATGGATGAGTCTACGGGGTAGATTGACTAAACGGCCGCTTGCTTAGACCTCCAGTTTCCTGCATTTTTTTTTCCCTGTGATTTCTAGACTGACGGATTTACTAAAGGCCTAAACCCCCTGAAAACCACAGTTTTACAAAGCACCACTTTACAAGTCGCCATCCTGATTTTTAACATAATTAAAATTCAAACAGTTCGATTTACTAAACAGTGTAAATGTTGCCCCATCCTGAAATAATAATTGTAGCCCCCATCATAAATAAGTATTGCCCCCATTAGCAATCAAATAATATTGGCCCCCTAATGTAATGAACAATCATTCTGTCCCTTAATATGACAAAATAATTCAACTTACTCATAAATGAATTGATTATTTACCTACTAATCAATAAATAATGATTGTCCCCATAATTCATAAGTCAATGATGCCTGTTCTTATTTTATGAATGGCAAGACATCTAAAGCATTTGAGCTACATAGCCAATCAGAAGCAGGTATAAAAAAAAAAAACTTTTTCTTCTGACAGTTTTGCTAGAAGGGTTCGACAAAAACGCCAGTGTTTAGGAGTCTGCAACCTACCACACATCACAACTTAACATCCCAGCCCCAAACTACCCTATAGTAAATTTGGTGATTTAAAACCACCACCAAACACGATCTAGTCCTACGTTTGAGAATACATATATATATATATATATATATATATATATATATATATAATGTGTGTGTGTGTGTGTGTGTGTGTTTGTTTTTATTTTTGCCATGGCGATATATATATTTATTTACAGCACTAACTCTTCTGAGATGTCACAAACTGTCTCAGTCTTGGGGCTGGATTTACTAAACTGCGGGTTTGAAAAAGTAGAGATGTGGCCTATAGCAACCAATCAGATTCTAGTTATCATTTATTTAGTACATTCTACAAAATGACAGCTAAAATCTGATTGGTTGCTATAGGCAACATCTCCACTTTTTCACACCCACAGTTTAGTAAATATACCGTCAGTGCCAGGATCCAGGGCCAGATGATTGAGCCTCTCAGACCAGTGTCCATCAATCCTGCATCCTGCTCTGTACTGATCACTGCTGCTAGCTGCCATTCTGCCCATGCATTGTTTGACTACAATCTCTCTGCCTGTAGTCTGTGTGCAGTTGCACATCTTGTTACTGCACACCTCAGTGTACTAGCTGAGTCTATATTTACTGAGCTATTGCTGTGCTCCGTTCCTATGTCAGGTTCCCTAACACAGAACTATTACTATGCTCAGTTTCTGTGTTGGCCACGCCAGGTTCCACCTCTATTACCGCTTCCTTGAGTCTAGCTCACGACGAGTGTCAATGCTGAACTTCCAGCTTATATGTTGCCTGTAATTACTAGAGATGGGCGGGCTCTGTTTCTTGAAAACCGAACCCACCCGAACTTTCGGGGATCCGAGTACCGAGCCGAGTCGGCTCGGTACTTTCGCGTCTATTCGGATTCCAAAGCGAGGCAAAACGTCATTGTGACATTGCCGGATCTCGGGATTTTTGGAATCTATAAATATCGCCCTCCACGGCAATTTAGCGCCATTTGGCTGCAGAAGGGGTAGGATAGAGTGGCAAATAGAAGAGCTCCATTGTTGAAATATTAATCTACAAGTCCTTGCAGGCTTTTTTATGAATTTGCACTAATAAGTGTAGGGTCTAATATGCACCCAAAGAGTAGAGCTGCGCTGGTAATTTTTTCATTGCTGAAATACAAATCTACAAGTCATTGCAGTCTTTTTTTCTTAATTTGCACCAAAAAGTGTAGGGTGTTATCCAAATGGATTCACAGCAGTACACAGAAGAGCAGGAGCAACAAGCAGCTGCTGCCACCAGTCCTGATGATAGTTATCCCTGTACGTCATCTGGTAAAGCCTATGTAAAAGTACATAGTCTTTTGAAGGCAGGGAAAAAAACAAACAAAAAAACACCTTTGTTGAAGAAAAAAAGAGCTGTAATTCGGGAAAAGCTAACTGCCGATAAAAACAAATTGCCAACATGCCATTCTACACACGCAGTGTGTTTGTGTCATTGCTCTGTCGCTTAACATCCAGCCAGCTCGCTGCAGTATTTGGCTGAAAGTGTATGAAAAGCATATTGTGACCTGTGAGATGGTAAAAATTGATTGTAAATCACTGAAATTTAGTATTAGTAAGGTTAATAATAATGTAGGTACAAAATAATACCGAAATTATGTGATTTTACCCCAAATAATTTAATTTTGTAAAAAATAGCTAAACAAAACCAAAACCAGAACATGCAAGGGCGATTTTGGCAGAACCAAAACCAAAAACCCGAAGGTAATCCGGATCCAAAACCAAAACCAAACCCAAAACATAGGGGTCAGTGAGCATCTCTAGTAATTACTGATCTGACTGTGAGGACATCATCCTGCAAGTGATGGGGCTGTAATTGATTGCAGCTTGTCCACGTCATGGTCAGTGATCAGTGGTCAAAGTGCTGGTATGGAACTTCCACTTTCATTGAATTGAATGGCTGGGAGCCGCCTAGATCCCTCGAAGGTTTAGGGATATTAATAGAGTGAAATTAATTTTAGATACATTTTAACATTAGATCATATAAAATCAATATTAAGCATATTAAATGGTGCAAGGCTATCCTCCCTGTGTCCCCCACCTCTCCTGTGTCCAATTACCTTTCTTCTGTGTCCCTTATGTCTCCTTTGTGTACTTCACCTCATATCTCCATATTATAAGAAAACTATCAAGAATATCTCCCTTATATCTTCCATGTTACACTTTATCTTTCCCTTATCTGTTTCCTTTCTCTGTTCCTGTGTGCCCCTATCTTCATTGCAGGTATCAACCTCTCTCCCTCCCTACCTGCTCCTCCCTGTGCCTCACATCCTGCTTGTCCTGCTCCTCCCTTACCCCTTGATCCTCTCTATCCCTTTTCCTGCTCCTATTATTACCTCACAGTAGTTAATTCACACTTTGTCCCTGATCATCGTACTGCAGCCACCTTCATCAAACTGCAGCCACCTTCATCATACTGCAGCCACCTTCATCATACTACAGCCACCTTCATCAAACTGCAGCCACCTTCATCAAACTGCAGCCACCTTCATCAAATTGCAGCCACCTCCATCAAATTGCAGCCACCTTCATCATACTGCAGCCACCTTCATCATACTACAGCCACCTTCATCAAACTGCAGCCACCTTCATCAAACTGCAGCCACCTTCATCAAATTGCAGCCACCTTCATCAAATTGCAGCCACCTTCATCGTACTGCAGCCACCTTCATCGTACTGCAGCCACCTACATCAAACTGCAGCCACCTTCATCAAACTGCACACTACTTTATCGCACTGTGCCCACTCCTTTATCACCCTGTACCTCACATCCTGCTTGTCCTGCTCCTTCCTTACCCCTTAATCCTCTCTATCTCTCCCTGTTCCTGCTCCTATTATTCCCTCTCACTAGTTAATTCACCCTTTGTCCCTGATCATCAAACTGCAGCCACCTTCATCAAACAGCACACTACTTTATCGCACTGTGTCCACTCCATTATCACCTGTGCCCTCCTTCATCACCCTGTTTCCCCTGCTGTACCCCTCTGTTTCTATCTACCTTTCTATGACCTTCTTTCTTCTGTCTCTCTTTTTCAGTATGAACATGAACTAATTTGTTGACCAACATGAGCTCATCTTTCCCCTTGTGTTGCACCTCACCTGCCACCATTGTCCCCTGCCAGACTCTGGGCTGGCCTCCCTGCACCACTTTCATACCTGCACTAGAGTCAGAAAAATGAGAAAGCGAAAATTGTACAAATACCAAAAGAAAAAAAAATTTTATTCCATGGACTGACTACGCTGTCTAGTGGCTGGTCATGCCTTTATTCCATGGGCTGACTATGCCGTCTAGTGGCTGGTCATGCCTTATTCCATGGGCTAACTACGCCTGTCTAGTGGCTGGTCAAGCCTTTATTCCATGAGCTGACTATGCCCGTCTTGTGGCTGGCCACGCCTTTATTCCATGGGCTGACTACGCCGTCTAGTGGCTGGTCATGCCTTATTCCATGGGCTAACTACGCCTGTCTAGTGGCTGGTCAAGCCTTTATTCCATGAGCTGACTACGCCCATCTTGTGGCTGGCCACGCCTTCATTCCATGGGCTGAATATGCCGTCTTGTGGCTGGCCATGCCTTTATTCCAGGGGCTGACTACGCCATCTAGTGGCTGGCCACGCCTTTATTCCATGGGCTGACTACGCCCATCTAGCGGCTGGCCATGCCTTTATTCCATGGGCTGAATACGCCGTCTAGTGGCTGGTCAAGCCTTTATTCCATGGGCTGACTACGCCATCTAGTGGCTGGCCACGCCTTTATTCCATGGGCTGAATACGCCGTCTAGTGGCTGGCCACGCACTTTCAATAGTGGATAAGCACTATTTCATGGGCTCCGATCAGTGCATTCACCACAGTGGGCTCTTCATGCCTCAGTCTGACACTGGTGGATAGTCATAGTGGAAAGTCATTAGGTGGTCAATAAGATAAAATAAACAGTGAGAAACAAATAACAAATATTTAATAGAACATATATTAGTTATGACTAGTAAGCATAAACACTTAATAGAGATATCTTTTGTATATATCTGCTCTTTTTTCTGAAGATAAGAACTCATGTACTGTGGAGCAGGAATAACAGACAGAGGAGGAGGACATGATAGAGATCAGTGGGAGAAGAATGTAGGGTAAGTGGAATTATTAATACTGTCATTTACTTATATATTACATCCTATTATTTAGGGAGAATATTAAATCATTCCCAACAGTAACTTCTCCATTGGAGTTCACCGTCTAAATTCAAACACACACAGACACAGACACACACACACAGACACATACACACACACACACACACACACACACACACAGACACACACACACACACACACAGACACACACACAGAGACACACACACAGACACACACACACACACACACAGACACACACACACACACAGACACACACACAGACACACACACACACACAGACACACACACACACACACACAGACACACACACACACACACACACACACACACACACACAGACACACACACACACACACACACAGACACACACACACACACACACACACACTAGGATCTATTCTGAGGCCAATTAACCATCTAGTATGGCTTTGGAGTACGGGAGGAAACCGGAGCACCGGGAGGGAACCCCCACAAATACGGGGAATAAATACAAACTCCAAACAGAAAGAGCCCTGGTCGGAATAAAGTCTATGGCTCGGGCGCTGTGAAGTAGCAATGCTAACCACTGTGCCATAATACCATACATGGCTGCAAGTTTCTTGTTTTCATGTCACTGAAAAAAAACATTTGTCTCATTTTCTCCTTTATTTTTCAGATTTCAGAGAAGATCGCCCTAACTTCTGAGACCTCTGTTCTGCCAAAAGACACTTCACATCCTTACGTTTCCCTTTCACAACTGTGGTAGTTCCATCTCCATTCACCAAAATACGTTTTGTTCAAGACGAAGGCAAGGAATCCCCCTTGTCTATATAGACATCAAAAGGACGCTAATGTCAACTTGAATCCTATTAACCACATAAATGCAGACGGGCTCTGGAACGCTCTACAAGTGTGACCTGTCTGCATTACTCTCCCCCTTTGGAAAGACTTAAACCTTGTGGATATTTGATTGACCTCAGTGGCACCAAACTGACGTGATCAGACAGGCCGGTAACAAATCTATGCAAATCTACTAAACACAAGACGAGATGCAGGTTGCACACTAAGGGCTAGATTTACTAAACTGCGGGTTTGAAAAAGTGGAGATGTTGCCTATAGCAACCAATCAGATTCTAGCTGTCATTTATTTACTGCACTCTGCAAAATGACAGCGAGAATCTGATTGGTTGCTATAGGCAACATCTCCACTATTTCAAAGCCGCAGTTTAGTAAATATACCCCCAAATCTGCTTCATAGTGTCAAAACCAGAGTGTTATCATTGTATTTTACACAGTGGTAAAAGGGACCTTTTCATGAAGACGTATTTTTATGAGAATACTCAGACTTGTCTCTTTGCACTAAAAACTTTTATTCTATCTGCATTACATCAGTATTTGTTTGCCAGACATTGTGAATGCCTCAATAACTGGCAGACAGAATGCCTTTATATATCTATTATACTAAACTAGGGGAGCACTAGAGACATACGTACCAAAGAAGAGTAGTGTTTACAGGTTAGAGAAGCTACGGAGAAGTCCGCAACAAAAAATAATGATAGTGAGCTATACACTGACACATGGGTCGAAACGCGTCAGCGGGTGTAAGTGACAGAACGATTATACCGGAGATCCAGCACAAGTCACCATCTTTGTGAGTGAGAGAGACGGTGTGGATTTGCATGCTACATGCTGTTTTATCATGGGACTCTAGTAGGCGGCCCTGCCACTTCTATGTATGTGCTGCAACTGTGGATTGTGAATTTGATTTTATTATCGCTTTTAATTCATTTTTATTAAAGGATAAAGCACTATGTTATTTCCTTTGTCTCCTCTATCTCTACATTCTTCACATATATGGATGGAATATATATACATCCAGGAGTAATCCAGGAGAGGGTTGTAGAAGGAATGCAATGTGGAACGTTGGTGATCATTTTACATTGAAGTTTATCTAATACTCATTTGTGTAAATTCACTCACGAGAGGGACTCTGAATTTCAGGTGAAGGAGATCCCCTCATTATAGATATAACCCTTCATAATTCTCCTCCTCTACCTCCTCTACCCTGCTGTGTACTCATTGGTTTGAGAACTGAGTGACTACTCACCATTACTGACACTGGGAGTGTGGAGGTGTTATTGACACAGGGTGTATGTGTATTTTCTTAAACATACTACGCTATTGTTGTTTCCTTTTATTTTTTTATCTACATACATCGGTTTCAGAGATCATTATATGATATCCTATATACCAGCGGACTATGGAAGATTGGAGATTGTATACTAAGAGGCTGGTTGATATTACCATACAGAAATTAGTGAGTATTGATATTATACATGCTCCTTTTCTCCTTTTGAAGATACGTTCATCAGTTGTGTTTCTCCGTGTACATTAGATTAGCGCCATATTGCCAAATCTGTTTTTTTAGTTTTGTACGCTGCTGTTAAACTGGTCCACTCTAATGGGTCTGTGGACCTCACTATTACACCCATTGTTTCCCATATGAGCAAGTTCAATTTGTTTCTCTAAGATCTATAAGGTCTGATCTCATTGGAAAAATAACTCCTGTGTCTCAGGTTACAGTTTAATGGGGCAAATTCTTAGCAAAGAGGCCAAACTTTTGAAAACATCAGAATAGTGCTCCTGAATTATCTCCATCATCAGCTGTGTTTCAGCACCCTCAATTTTCAGTTTTAATTATACCAGGTTGAATTTCTTGCCAGGTAGACTGGGGGTGTTTTTATCTATTACATAGAACTTATGTGTCATGGGCCGCCGCGCTGCTTGCAATGGCCGTCCGCTCTCCTGCGTCCCGGTTGTTGCCCTGGCAGCCGGGCATCACTTCCTGCCCGAGCATCCCGGCTGTTGGCAGTGCAACCAGGACGATCCCTCCTCACTGCCGCCGTGCCTGGCAAGCTGTCAAACAGCCGTGTGTGTGTCCACGTATTTAGCTTAATTCATTTTCCTCTGAGGCTAATCTGTGCAGGGAGTACTATTTAAGGCAGGGAGGACGTAGCCTTTCTGCCGGTTATAGCTTCTATTTACACTTTTGCTGGCCAGCTCCAGGTCGTGCCTTTGTGCTCATTACTATGATTGACTGCACACGGCCGTGACCTCTGCCCGATTACTGGATTTTGCCTGTTTATCAGACCTTGCCTGTTGACCTGACCTCAGCCTGTTTACTAGACCTTACCTGTTTTGCCAGCTGCCCTGACCACCACCGGATTGCCGGACCGTGGCCATCAGCTAGAGTCTATTCTGTCTCCTGGACATCCTCTTACTTCCTGCACTACGGTCACCAAACATAAGCTTCTACCACTTAGAGTTAAGACCTGGGGTAAACCGCGTACCGGTGAGCATAATCCGCTCTATGGGTGGCTGCTATAGGCGAAGACCTCTACTGCCTGTTCCAGGAGTTTATGTTTGGGGCGCTAGCTGTAACATTATGTTTCTTTGTCCAAAGTTTCTATGTACTTTTCAATATACAGCTGCCTCTTACTTTAAATTGTACACCCCCATATTCTAATACTTTTTATTGTTCTGTTTTATCGAGAAAATATTCTTTATGTTGAACAAGTTTATAAGTGTGCGGGGGTATGCACCTATATAAAGATTCACATTTAATGGTATTTGTGCCACCCTGTCCCTTATTTTGATAATATAAGGACAGCGGCAAAACTGAAAGACAATAAAGAAAACTTAACAAACTGAAGTTAACTGAACCAACAGGCGTCGGAGAGTCGGATGGACAACACGTGAGGGAAGGAGAGAGGTGGTTGTCCGGAGCACTCTAAGAAAAAGGCTTATATTCATTAAAATATGGAGCGATCTAATATTGCACAGAGGCCACAAACTTTGTAAAAGAGGTGCTGTTACTCAGTGAGGTGCTGTTACTCAGTGAGGTGCTGTTACTCAGTGAGGTGCTCCAGGGAATGAATGGAGAGTAGTATGTGGACAACTGCCTTAGTGTCTGGGAGGATAGGTGGGTTCCACATAAGAGAAATGGTGCAGTGTCCTCCAGTAAGAATGCAGTTGAACATTTATTGTTCAGGACTTGTGAGGTTAGGACCAGATTTTGACATAGGTATGTGGATGAGGTGGAACGTCCAGCACAAACAGGTCTGCATAAAGGTGTATTTCCTCTTCAAAATCATCAGACGACTGAAGAAAATCAAAATACGTAGCTAAGAAAATATCTATGCAGGTATTTCCTCCATTACCAGGGAGAGCTGTATAATATTGTTAGAATAACATTTAGTCAATGTTTTATGTCACAGTCGTACACATAGACGTTTTCTTGGCATCTCAGAACTTTTCCCCCAGTCTTCAAACAATAGTGTAAAATTTAATCCGTTCTCTCAATATAACATGTAGGAGAGTTGAACAAATGCAGGAGGAGCGGTGGAATCAAACCTTATTGCCTCTGACCCTGGAAACACAAGGATTCAAAAGGTTTGGTGAATATCAAGTGGTCTAAGTTACTCAGGGATAAGTGTCTAATTGAAAATTAGCCTGAACGAAAGTTAGCAGGCGCCCATTTAGGAGGGGGACACACCCCTCCCTCCTCTCCTCCCAGCACATGCCCAGTGGCAGCAGCTCCTCCTACCTTGTATCCCGCCTATGAGGATCGGACTGATCAGTCAATACATTGGATTGGAGACCTGACAGGTGTGTTGACATGACGGTAGACTGAGCTCCGCCCCACTTATACTATCTTTATATAATGATTATGGGATGTTAACCTCTTCCTGACCACTTCTGTTATTTATATGGAATAGAGATCTATGATACATAAAGTGTTTTAGTCTCTCACAGCCATTATAAGGAGCACAACATTGTAGAAATGGCAGAAACACAGTGGATCCAAGTGACAATGTTCTTAGGGCATTTTATATTTTTCAGACACTTCTAGTAACTGGAATAACTGTTGGCGTCATTCAAAACTAGATGTGTTCACAAATGACAGTTGTGTTAAGTTAAACAGCAGTGTTATTATTGTTTCAGCAGATTATAATGATTTACATCCAACAATTATGGCTTCTTCTTCTACTACAAGAGCACTACCTGCAGGAATCTTTATCACATTATTCACCAGTCTCTTTGTGGTTTTGAGGCCAATTAAATAGCTGTTGTCTGTCTGGATCTGTATCACGTGATGACATATAGACTAATTTGAAGCCAGCATGCGTACTGTAACATATTTACATGGAAATAAGGGCTTATTTATTAAGTCACATCATTGATTCATGATTTTTTTTGTCAAGCTAATATCGTCTGCAGCATATGTAGTTGTCTGTGTAATCATCCTGAGTCAGGGAACATTGTTCTAGACAGGTATTATTATTATTATTATTATTATCATTTATTTGTTAGGCGCCACAAGGTATCCGCAGCGCCGCACACAGTACTAACAGTAGACTATACAGGGTATAACAGTACAGAACAATGAACAAAAAGTACCAATACTTCAGAAACTCCGGCCAGTCATAAGCAGTAAAGACGGAGCGGAAGAACAGGTATGGAGACAGGAGGGGAGGGGGCCCTGCTCATACGAGCTTACATCCTAAGGGAGGGAAAACAGACCAGGCACAAGAGGAGCCAGTTGAGGCAAGAGAAGAGAGGGGAGGACGAGCAAAGGGAGGCGATGGGAGTTAAGTAGATGGTTGGTAAGCTTTAAGGAAGAGGTGAGTTTTGAGTGCACGTTTGAAGGAGCACAGAGTAGGAGAGAGACGGATGGAACGAGGGAGGTCGTTCCAGAGAAGGGGGGCTGCACGGGAGAAGAAGGATGAGTACGGAGAAGTGACCCTTGGATTTGGCTGATAGGAGATCATTAGTAACCTTGGCCAGGGCAGTTTCGGTAGAATGGAGGGGGCGGTAGCCAGATTGGAGAGGGTCAAGGAGGGAATTGTCCGCGAGGTGCCTAGTTAGGCAGCTGCAGACAATCCGCTCATGTAATTTGGAGGCATAGGGGAGAAGACAGATAGGGCGATAATTAGCAAGAGAGGTGGGGTCAAGATTGGGTTTTTTGAGGATAGGAGAGATAAGAGCGTGTTTAAAAGAGGAGGGTACTACACCAGAGGAGAGTGATAGGTTGAAAAGGTGTGCTAGGTAAGAGCAGGCTGTTGGAGAGAGAGAGCGAAGGAGGTGGGAGGGGATGGAGGTAGACCTACTAAAGTTTGATGATGTCATAAAAAGCTTATACACATCTCCTCATACAATGCATAATGTATATAATACAGCCTCACTACTATAGATCATCTATGTTGTCATTAATACTGTATTATATATAATATGCACAGTATGAGATAAATATATATATATATATATATATATACACACACAGATAGATAGATAGATATGGAATTGCAAGAGAAAATTCAATTGTAACCCATCTAGAATATAGAGTGTGTTTGTTATGGTTAAGGCCACAATGTGCGCAGTATATGCTGTCTGCAGAAGGTGATCTGTGGCTGTCCCTCTATATTTGTCTCCCCTCTGCTTACTATTTGCATTTCTCTGCATGCGTCCAATACAGCAGACTTCTACTGCACACTCCAGCACTTCCATATTGGGTTCTGACGCTTCAATCATTCTGATAAATGTTCTATTTTATTTTTTTTTAAAACAATTTTTATTGTACAGCAACAACAACAAAAAAACAGTTACATTTATAGTCATATAACACCTGCATCACAGCAAAGAAAACTGTACAATGAAGTTTTACATTTTATAAAGAATATAAGCTTATATATATATATATATAATGATTGTCTCAGTTTCGCCTTGTGGTATAAGACTTTCCCAGAGGTAGATTACTGAGTGTGACAGGTCTGTGTAAATCGGATTGCTCATTTAAACAAAACCGCCCCTCATTTGGAAAACATCAGCAAAGAGAACTTGTATCAATAGAAAGTATCATGTATAATCTACAAGGATATAAAATATAATACAAATATACATATAATTGTACTTAATAAAATACCATACTTAAATAATATATGTAATACAGATAATGGGCCTGATTCATTAAGGAAAGTAGGGCAAAAAATTAGTAACTTTGCTCCTGGACAAAACTATGTTACAATGCAAGGGTTGCAAATTAGTTGATTATTTTGCATGTAAGGAAAATACTGGCTGTTTTTTCATGTAGCACACAAATACCTGATAGCTTTATTTGTACACTGAAATTTAAAGTTGATCTAGAATATGCCTTACCTCAACTATAAATCTGCCATCACATTTTAAATTTGCCTCCCCCTCCAATGCAACATGGTTTTGTCCAGGTGCAAAGTTACTCATTTGTTTGCTTTATTTTCCTTACTAACCATTGACACAACATGGAAATTGGAGAATGTGGATAAGTTATCTCAGAAATCATCACTTTGTAGCAGGGGCGGGCTGGGCCGGGGGGCAGGGGGGCATCGGCCCCCCGGGCCGCTCACAATCACGGCTGTTAGGGCCGGCCGCCCCCCGGAAGTAATATAAATGACACGTGATGCGGCCGCGTCATTGATGACGCGATGCGGCCCACTGTGCGGCGTGTGCCCCCCGGGCTGACGTCCGTCAGCCCGCGCCTGCTTTGTAGAAAAGGTCAACGTTACATGGCACAAAATCCCAACAGAGTTGCTATCAAGATTAATATATCAAATATTCTGAATGTCCCCTGTCCGATTCCAGTACAGTACAACATGGTAGAACCCTCTCTGTAGAACTCTGAAGAACCAATTGTATATATTAGTGTTATGATTTTTCAAGCTGTGAGATGATATATGGATTTCAATGATTCGGAGCCTGCAAGTGATTTAACCATTTTCAAGCTAAAAATGCTAAAAACAAGACCATTAAGAACACAGGGATTCATAACATCAGCTGCTGGCATTCACTCTGCGCCGTACTCGACAGCTGAACCGCACATTGTGAGGGCTCCTACGCGGCCCCGTATGACGTCACATCGCGCAAATCTTAAAGCACTGGGACCTGAGAGCGCTAGGAGCCGGACCGGCCCACAGAGCCATCGGCCCTTCTGGCAAATGCCAGAAGAGCCAGATGGCCAGTCCAGCCCTGCTCGTCAGGGACATAGTATCTTCTCAGGGATTGGGAAATATAGGCTCAGTTGATAAACTTTAAATGAATCTCCTGTAATCTAGAGGAATGCAGCCATTGAAATATATTATCATTTTATTTGACTAAATCCATCACAGAATCAAGCATGAGAGAGTCTTCTGTCCAGACATTATATGTAGTGGCCCAGATTATAGACATTTTTGCTGGTAACAAGTCAGAGTATAAAAATCGGATTTGGAATTTTTGTCCTTTGGAAAAATGTATTAAGTCTTCTAATGTACTAGATACTGGGAGACACATCTTGTTGTCTGTGTGTGACATGATGTAATGCCGCAGTTGCAGGTACATAAAAAAAATATTATTTTGTAAATTTAATTTTTTTCTAAGTTGTTGAAAGTAAAGTGCCTCCGGGAGCAAAGACATCTTTTATTTGATGCAATGCCCTTAGATTTACAGAGGGAAAAGCAATTATTCTCTAAACCTGGAGGGAACGCAGGGTTTCCCCAGATTGTTATATACTGTGTTGTACATCTCGGATGATCTAAACGTTTCACAATAACATTCCAGGTCTTATAAGTATCAGCAAATAAAATATTGCGCATAACTGTTTCTGGGATCTGCTTCTTTGGAAGATGGAGAAGTGCCCCTAGTGAGTATGGGTAAATTAATTCTGACTCTAGGGATAAATTGACAAAATATTCTTGATTTAAGAGCCAACCCACGGCATAACGGAAGCGAGCAGAGAACGTGAACACAGAAATGTCTAGGAAACCAATACCGCCCTTAGATCTATTTTGTTTAAGTTTAATATTATGGATCCTGGGGCGCTTGTCTCGCCACTAAAAGACAGTGAAGATCTTGGTGCATCTATGCACATCCGACCTGGTGAGGCAGAGACGGAGCATCTGCAACGGGTAAGTTAGTTTTGGAAAAATAATAGATTTGATCACCGAGTAATAACAATGGGAGATTCTTCTAATTATCCAACATGGATTCTAATTTTCAAATTATAGAAGGATAATTGTTTTTATATAAATCACCCAAAGAGGCAGGAATATATATATATATATATATATAACAAGCAAAAAGAGATATATATGATGGCGCTAATTACCACAACGTAAATACAATTTAGATAAACAACTGGTATAGATAGTATATAAAGTCCAGTATTGAAGGATCAGTCCCATAAAACAACACTTAGCTCAGTTGACAGCGGCAGCCTCAGGATACTTGTGGCCAGATGGTTAATCCGGATAACGAAAATGCTGCAACAGAAAAAACAAGTAGGGCGCCCCAATGTGTAATATTACAAATGTGGTGTTGGGAAGATGTAATAACTGCGTACCGTAAGGATGTATTCAAGAAGTAAAGATCATATGGAGGTTTCCTCTTCAGAGGTAATCCCTCTCAGTCTCCATCAGACATAACGACATATATATATATATATATATATATGCCTAGGTATTTAGTTTTTTGATTAACTAATCTGAATTTTTAATATAGTCTGGGTCTGTTCAGGGGACATTGTTGCATTTGATATGGGCAACATTTCAGACTTCTGAAAGTTTATTCTATATCCTGCAAAAGAGCCAAAAGCTTCACTGATATCAATAATTGCAGGAATAGATTTCTCCGGGTATGTGATCATCAGCATCATATCATCCACAAATAATGCTAATTTACATTCTTCTGGGCGAACATGTATACCTGTGTATTCTGGGCTCTCTCTAAGGGCAATAGCTAAAGGTTCTAGAGTCAATGCAAAAAGCAACAGGGATAAGGGGCATCCTTGCCTGGTGCCTCGAGGATTTCAAACGGTGATGAAATATGACCATTAGCAATTATTGCTGTTTGAGGATTATGGTATAAGGTTTGAATGAACGCTTAGGGGAAGCAAAACTTCTTCAGCGATTCAAATAGGTGATCCCATGTAATTAGGTCAAAAGCTTTCTCTGCTTCTAGCGACAAAAGAAAACTAATATCTGAACTTTGTTGAGATTGAACATGTGATAATACCATCAGGCTCTTATGTATATTTGTAACTGAGCTACGGCAACAAATAAAACCAGTCTGATCTTTGTGTATTATTGCGGGGAGAATAATTTTTAGCCTTTCAGCTAGAATTTTGGTGAGAATTTTGTAGTCAGTATTAAGCAAAGAGATTGGCCTGTACGAACCCGGATCCTCTAATTGTCTCCCAGGTTTAGGTAAGACTTTAAGAATTGCTGAATTAAAATGTAGAGGGAGTGAGTGGGATCAATGATCTGGTTTCTCTGATTATTTAATTGAATTTTCTACAATGCAATGATGAGTAAATGGACAGTTTAAGTAATAAATTTACTACTTTTCCGTAAATGCATTTATGTGTATTTGTGTTCTGGGAGTAAAAACATTTTAACAATATTTCACTATTATTTGCTATTTTTTCCTATGTTCCATGATGATGACTGGATCTAATACCATGCACATTTACTTTCCTATAGCAACCAATCAGATTCAAGTTATGATTTATTTAGTACATTTTACAAAATGACAGCTAGAATCTGATTGGTTGCTATAGGCAACATCTCCACTTTTTTAAACCCGCAGTTTAGTAAATATACTGCCAAAAGAAAAAACATATATAATGTGGCATAAGTGACCCTCCACAGTGACACAGCATTGGGGTACCCAAGCTACACTTTGCCTGCCCCTTTAGAGAAGTGGAAAATAAAGTCACAAACACACCTCAGCTTTTAATTTCCCTTGAGCTTAATTCATCTCTCAGTTATAAATCTCATATTTGTACTGTTTTCATCTCTCAATGCTTTCACTTAACTTACTCCAGAATCTGTTTGTTTTGAAGTCTTATCTGAGCTCCCTGCAACCAGTTAATTGTTGTGATATTTGCCCAGACTCTCCCTGCCCTCTGCAGCAGTTTAATCTGTGAAAAGTATATGAAACTATTATTCAGTAAGCCTGCAAATGCTGCGCCTGCCTCTGTACTCTGCTCTTACGTCTACTGTGGAGTTATAATGGGAGTTGCTCTGGATTGGTCACACTGGTCATATTATATTGTTCTCTATTCACTACTATTTCCTGGTCTGTCTAAGCGTTGTATCTCTGTGTTTTTATTTGTTATTGCTTTTATGCGCACAAGTGTGAGCCAGATGCACGTGGAACAGATTTGTCCTGTAACTGTAGCTATACTCCACATCCTGGTCTGACATTGCCAGCAAACTACATGTCTGAAAATCTCTATGACCTTTCACAAAGAATAAACCCACAAAGAATACATTGTTCATTACCCTTTAATTTAATTACAAGGGTAACGTATATATCCAACCACAGACTTCCCTGGTCATCAATTGTCCATCTGAACTTATCCACATAGACAGGGGCAAATGCA
Source organism: Mixophyes fleayi (assembly GCF_038048845.1). Classification (NCBI taxonomy): domain Eukaryota; kingdom Metazoa; phylum Chordata; class Amphibia; order Anura; family Limnodynastidae; genus Mixophyes; species Mixophyes fleayi. The sequence continues at coordinate 222,131,133 of NC_134407.1, read as the reverse complement.
GGATTTGCAGAGGGGGGTTTCCACACCACGCTGCCAGTGGGCGTGACCAGCATGCATGAGAGCGTGGCTATAATTTTAGAGAGTGTTTGGCTGCTCTCCAACTCTTCCTATCCCCATAATATACATGGGCAATGCTGCGTGCATTAGTGTTAGGTGCATGCAGCTCTCTCTTTCCGAGCAGAGCCGTGTGAAGCGGGGGCAGGGTCCAGCCACCTGAAATATACAGTGCCCCAAGCTTGGAGGGGGTTTCCAGGCACTAGGAAACCCCCTCTCGGTTTGCCTATGATAGACTTTCGAAAAAATTGATGCCATCTTGCACAGCTAACCTGGAAACAAAGCACAATGGTTTTATTGTACTACTGTGTAAAGCTGGGAGCACACTGCCTCATGTTTCACCAATTTTTTATGCCAATCCCCCGGTGATGTCTCTCTGACGCTGGCCGCAGCTCCCTGCTGTTGCTCGGGTGCACATGGCTAGTGCTACCCGCGTAGTCGTCCACCCCTCCCCGGCATCCACCTCCACTCTAGGCCGTGGCTCGGGGCCCTACCTGACTTCCACCTGGACCTACTCCACTACACCCACGAAACCTCTGCCTGCCTCTACACCCAGCCTGGCCCTACTCCTGGTCTAATCTCCAATGGGCTCCGCTGTTCCGTCTTACCTGCCTGCCACCGTTCCAGCTCCTCTGTCGACGCAGCTGCCGCTCTCTGCTCTGTCTGTGGACGTCCACCTCTCCATGCTCCGGCCCACGCTTCCAAGTGCCGCACCACGTGTTTCTCTGGCTCCCGCTGCAGGTGATGATCTGGCTACACGCTCTCCTCTGGCTCCTGTTTCCTCGTGCTTCTCCGACCTCCACAAACCCACGAAGTGCCGATCCGGCTCCACGTGTTCCTCAGGCTCCCCTTCCGTGTGCTGCTCCGGCTCTCCCATCTCCACTCTTCTGGATTTCTGACGCTGCTCCATCTGCTGCTCCAGCTCCGTTGATGACGTTGTTCCTGGTTGTTCCTGGTCTGCTTGCTGCCACGTCTCTCTGGTGCCTCACTCCCGGTATCCCGCAGCTCCGGTCCTGACGCCATCCCTGCCTCCAGTCCGCCTCCGGCCACAGCTGCCTCCACGCTCCCATACCTCGCATCCCGTGCTTCGGTTCCAATGCTCCTTTGGCCCTCCTGATCTCCGTCCACCTGGACCCACATCATCTCTGGTCACCTGTACTTTGGTCCTACCTGACTCTCTGGATCACTCGTCTTGCCTTAACCCTGATCCCTAGACCATTGTCCCTCCAGCAATCTACCCGTGACCTGGACTCGCCTGCCTGGACTATAGAGGCCTGCACTCGCCTGTTTCCGGTGGTCTCCTTCCTCCTGGTACCTGGCTCTCTTTGTCCTCCTTTCTACTTTTACATTGTATTTTTCATTTCAATTTTTGCATTGTGTGTTTCAGTTCAATTTTACGTTGCATTCTTCTCTTCTATTGTACTATTATGTCACCTTAACCTACTCTTATTTTAAGCCTATTTTACTGTGTTTTATTTTACTGCATTCCATTTCATTTTACTGTGTTTTATTTTACTGCATTCCATTTCATTTTATTTTTATTTCAACTTTAATTTTATTTAATTTAATTTTTATTTAATTTAATTTATATTTAATTTAATTTTATTTTATGTCTACTGAACTCCATATTGTTTTCTGACATTGCCTTTCTTTTCCACCCTGTCTATAGCCCTCTACTGTTCTACTCTGCTCGTCAGCCCTTAGGGAACTAAAAGTCTAATTTGCTCTGTTCCACTACAATCTCCCTTTGCTGCCCTCTGTTACTCCCTCACCCCTCCCCTGCCAACTCTTGCCGCTCTCTTTTCCCTTGTCCCCCATCTCTCATCATGCCACCTCGCTCTTTTCCTATACCCATACTCTCCCCTAGCCCCCACCTATGGCCTAACTCTCGCAGCCCCATCTCTCACCCTCCCCCTCGCTCCATCAACCCTGACAATCTCATCCACATCTCCCCCGGTCCCTCCATCCCTTTTTCGTGTGCTCTCTGGAACTCTAGGTCTGTCCGTAACAAACTGTCCTCCATCCACGACCTCTTCATCTCCAACTATCTCAATCTTCTTGCCATTACCGAAACCTGGCTCACTCCCTCGGATACTGCCTCTCCTGCTGCTCTCTCCTATGGGGGCCTCTCTTTCACTCACTCCACCAGAACAGATGATCGTCCAGGAGGTGGAGTGGGCCTCCTCCTATCCCCTAGCTGCACTTTTCGGGTCATTCCCACTTTACCTTCCCTCTCCTTCTCCTCCTTTGAAGTTCACTCCATTCGGCTCTTCTCCCCCATCCACCTTCGTGTCTCCGTCATCTACCGTCCCCCTGGCCCCACCTCTCTTTTTCTTGACAACTTCGCCGCCTGGCTCCCCCATTATCTTTCCTCTGACCTTCCATCCATTATACTAGGAGACTTTAACATCCCTATTGACAACTGCTCTGACCCTGCCACCATCAAACTTCTCGCCCTTTCCTCCTCCCTTGGCCTCACTCAGTGGACCTCCTCCCCTACCCACTGTCTTGGTCACTCCCTCGACCTTGTGTTCTCTCATCTCTGCGATCTCTCTGACTTCTCCAACTCTCCCTTCCCACTCTCTGACCACCATCTCCTCTCCTTCACTCTGTCCTCCTCCCCCGCTCCCGCCTCGCCTAAAGCCACCCTCACCAGGCGCAACCTCGATGCCATTGACCCCATCTCTTTCTCCTCCTCTCTTGAAACTCTCCTATCACCGCTGCTCTCTATGGCCTGCCCTGATCAGGCGTCCTCTGTCTACAACAAATCCCTCACTACTGCCTTAGACGCTGTCGCCCCGGCCTCTTCTATCCGCCGCCGGCGCCTTATTCCCCAACCCTGGCACTCAAAACTTACACGCTTCCTTCAAAAATGCTCTCGCACAGCTGAACGCCTCTGGAGGAAATCTCGTTCCCTGGCTGACTTCCTCCACTTTAAATTTATGCTCTCCTCTTTCTGCTCTGCCCTGTCCCTTGCTAAACAATCCTACTTCAAGTCCCTCATTTCTTCTCAGTCCTCCAATCCCCGTCGCCTCTTTGCCACCTTCAATTCCATCCTCTCTCCCCCCCCCTCCCCCTCTCCCATCTTCCCTCTCCGCCTCTGACTTCTCCACCTTTTTCTCTTCCAAAATTGAGGCCATCAGACTGAACATTTCCTCCTCCAATCCCTCTCCCGCCACCACCATCGCTTCACCGCCCTCTATTAATCAGCTCTGGTGCTCCTTCACCCCTACATCTGGTGATGAAGTTCGCTCCCTTATTCTTTCCTCTCCACCCTCTACCTGTCCTCTTGATCCAATCCCCTCTCACCTCCTTCGCTCTCTTACTCCTACTGCTTGCTCTCACCTGGCTCACTTTTTCAACTTATCACTCTCCTCTGGCACAGTCCCCTCTTCATTCAAACACGCTCTCATCTCTCCTATCCTCAAGAAAGCCAATCTTGATCCCACCTCCCTTGCGAATTATCGCCCTATCTCTCTTCTCCCCTTTGCCTCCAAATTACTCGAGCGGATTGTCTGCAGCCGCCTCACCAGACACCTCTCGGTCAACTCCCTCCTCGACCCCCTCCAATCTGGCTATCGCCCCCTCCACTCCACTGAAACTGCCTTGGCCAAAGTTACCAATGATCTCCTATCAGCCAAAGCCAAGGGTCACTTCTCCCTACTCATCCTCCTCGATCTCTCCGCGGCCTTTGACACTGTAGACCACCCCCTCCTGCTGCAAACTCTTCTCTCTCTTGGCCTTTCCGGTTCGGTCCATGCCTGGTTCACCTCATACCTTGCTAACCGCTCTTTCTCTGTATCCACGTCTGGTTCTTCCTCTACCCCCTCCCCTCTCCCTATTGGAGTCCCTCAAGGCTCTGTTCTGGGCCCTCTACTATTTTCGCTCTACACCTCCTCCCTTGGCGCTCTCATCTCCTCTTTCGGTCTTCAGTATCACCTCTATGCTGATGACATTCAACTCTACATATCTTCCCCTGATCTTTCCACCTCCCTCCTCTCTCGTGTATCTGACTGCCTCTCAGCCATCACCTCCTGGATGTCCTCGCGCTTTCTCAAAATTAACATCTCTAAAACTGAACTCATTGTCTTTCCCCCACCTCGACTCCCTTCCCACCATGACCTCTCTATCGTTGTTAACAACTCCACCATCTCCTCTGTCGGCCAACTCCGCTGCCTTGGGGTCACTCTTGACTCCTCTCTCTCTTTTGCCCCCCACATTCAATGCCTCGCCCAAGCCTGTCGCTTCCAACTCCGCAACATTGCCCGCATCCGTCCCTTCCTCTCTCAGGAAGCCACCAAAACTATCATACACGCACTCATCATCTCCCGCCTTGATTACTGCAACATCCTCCTTACTGGCCTCCCCCACTCCCACCTCGCACCCCTCCGCTCTATACTCAATGCGGCTGCAAGACTCATCTTCCTTTCACGCCGCTCCTCCTCTGCCTCCCCTCTCTGCCTTGCCTTACACTGGCTCCCTTTCCCCTACAGAATCCTTTTCAAACTCCTTACCACCACGTACAAGGCTCTCTCTCAGTCTACGGCCCCTTACATCTTTAACCTCATCTCCATTCACACTCCTGCCCGCTCCCTACGCTCAGCTAATGACCGCCGCCTCTCCTCCACTCTTATCACCACTTCCCACTCGAGAATCCAAGACTTCTCCCGTGCCGCCCCCCTCCACTGGAACGACCTTCCTCGCTCCATCCGTCTCTCTCCTAATCTGTGCTCCTTCAAACGAGCACTCAAAACTCACCTGTTCCTTAAAGCCTACCAACCATCTACCTAACCCGCATCTCCTCCAAACGTTCTACTCTCTCTCCTCCCGGTCCCTCTCCCCACACTTCAAATTCCTCCAATTGTGTCTGTTCGTTCACCCACCCTTAGGATGTAAGCTCGAATGAGCAGGGCCTTCTTCCCTCTTGTCTCCACACCTGTTCTTCTACTTCGCCTCTACTGCATTGACCTAACTGGAGTTTCTGAAGCATTGGTATTTTTGTTTATTGTTCTGTATTGTTATACCCTGTATAGTCTACTGTTTGCTTTGTGTACGGCGCTGCGGAAATCTTGTGGCGCCTAACAAATAAATGATAATAATAATAATAATAATCCATTTAACATCCAATCGATGGTCCGATCGCTTGGTCTACAGACTGCATACACACTAGCCTTGTTTTAGACGATAAATGGAAAAGCAGCCGTCCCGGTAGCGACTTTTAGAGCCATCTTGTCGTGAACAATGATTTCAATTTCGTTCACACTGAAGCGACATTTGCAGGTGATGTACCGATATACCAAAGACATTACCATAAAGGGGCAGAGCGTTCACTATAGTTAACACCCAAAAACGCATAAAAAGAGAAGGCAACACTGTCTCTTCATTCATTCCTATTTTTTTCCCTACAATGGATACAGTAGAAGAAGAACAAACAACTGCACTTTTCCTGCTTGCTGTGACAAGAAGACTGCAGGAACCGAAGAGAAAGAAGGAGGAAGAGTAGATCTTGTTGGAGCAAAGATTGGTTCAAGAGGAGAGACACATTCTCTTATATGCTACAGGAGATACGGGACAACAATCCAGATGACTTTCCTGCGCATGAATGAAGCCACTTTTAAGGAACTGCTCCAACCAGTAGCCCCTCTCATCCAGAGGGAGAACACCCATTTAAAGAGACCCCTGGCATCGGAGCAAAGACTGGTTGCAACGCTAAGGTTTTTGGCAACACGGAGGACACTGACAGATCTGAAATACAGCTCAGCTGTTTCACCTCAAGCTCTAGGTATGATAATACCTGACACCTCTGATGCTATCATCGAAGTTCTCCGTGAACAGTATATGAAGGTTGGTAAAAAGCAATAGTGTTCATTATAAAAAATAATTGAACTTTATTAACATAGATAATATTCAAAATAAACATTATAGTAGCAGTAAATGCAATGACATAATTAGTGCCAGAGCAACAGTTTATAATTGTTCATAGTGCAAAATTTCACTTGTATCCCTTTGAGATGTGCTCCCAGTATAATGTTGCATAGTTCCTGATGCTATTGGTGTGGATGTAATATACGGTTGAGGCATTAACAGGGCCGGATTAACAATGGGCCTGATGGGGCTGCAGCCCCAGGCCTCTCCAAAGAAATAGGGCCAGGCCAGCCAGGAGGGGAAAAAAAACAACAAAACATTAGCCAGACCTTCGGTGGGTCGGCACTTCTCAAAATAGGCCCTTTATCATTTTCAGCCCCAGGCTGATGTGGCCATTAATCTGGCCCTGGGCCCCATAGGAGCCTTGCGGGATGTTCAGTACCTATAAAATCGCTGTTCGCACCTGACACATTGTGCACAGTGGTGTTTGTTAGAAGATAATGTATTACTTTGTGATTGCCTGAGGCATTTAGGCCACCCGCGTGAGTGTTTGGCGGTGATTATGATGTGTTTGAGGTGTGTGTTTAGGTGTTTTGGGGGTGACTAGAAGTGATTTGGTGTGAGTGGGGGGTGGCTAGAGGTGTTCTATGCGTGGGGTAATTGTTGGTGTTTTGGAGTGACTTTGGCAAGACACGCTGACTTCTCTTATGTCACACGCCCATTGGGCAGTGCGAGACACGCCCCCTCCAGCTGTTTATTCCTGGCCCCAAGAAGTATTTGAGATAAGAACGTCTATCACTTTTATTTTGAGCTTATTTTTTGTAAATTGTGCATTGGGGCGTTTGGGAAATATTACACTAACTTATCATCTAAAATGCTGGATGGGCCATTCACAATGTAATTATGGGACCCATTAACCTCTATTCTCAATACTCTTGTGCAGCTGATTAATCCTCACACCTACAATAATGTAATCACAATCTTCCCAACACTGATAAGAGTTATTGATGATTTATATGAATTGTATCCAGCAGGCAGAGAAAGGAGTTATATAGGGGGAGGGGGTGATTACTGAAAAAGAGGGACAGTCCCTGGGAACCAGGAAGAGCTGGCTGGATACAATCATACTCTGATATTAGTGTGATAATAATGATAATTACTGGTCACAGCAGCAGCTCAGTGTCACATACAGATCAACAGAGAGACCCGGGACCCGGAAGTACAAGCTTTGGACCGCACAGGCCGGAAGCGGCTCCCAGGGCTCAGGACATTACTTGGAACGCATCACCCGGAAGTGAATCGGGTGGAACGCACCACTTGACAGTGAGGGCGGAAGTTATTTGGACCGCACAGGCCGGAAGTGAGGCGGGATTCCCTGACTCTTGGAGGTTGTGTTTCCGGCGCCGTGTAGACAGGACGGGAAGGACTGTGCTGGTCGGTAGGTGGTTATTATACGGTTATTACAGTATTGTCACCTTACAGACACATTATGCAGGACACAGAATGGGGTGGACAGTATACTCAGGCAGGGAAGAGGGCAGAATAAATAATAATATATACTGGTACCTAAATGGGGGCTCATGGACCGGCTGGGGAAAAAGGAGGAGCTATAGTGACATGAGGAGGGGCCACAGTGACATGGGGAGGGGCCAGAGACTGGTATGGGGTGGTCCAAGTGATAGACAGTGACTGGCCGGGTGACAGGTGGAGGAGACGGTGACAGGTGGAGGAGACGGTGACTGGCCGGGTGACAGGTGGAGGAGAGGGTGACAGGTGGAGGAGACGGTGACTGGCCGGGTGACAGGTGGAGGAGACGATGACTGGCCGGGTGACAGGTGGAGGAGACGATGACTGGCCGGGTGACAGGTGCAGGAGACGGTGACTGGCCGGGTGACAGGTGGAGGAGACGGTGACTGGCCGGGTGACAGGTGGAGGAGACGGTGACAGGTGGAGGAGACGGTGACTGGCCGGGTGACAGGTGGAGGAGACGGTGACTGGCCGGGTGACAGGTGCAGGAGACGGTGACTGGCCGGGTGACAGGTGGAGGAGACGGTGACAGGTGGAGGAGACGGTGACTGGCCGGGTGACAGGTGGAGGAGACGGTGACTGGCCGGGTGACAGGTGGAGGAGACGGTGACTGGCCGGGTGACAGGTGGAGGAGACGTTGACAGGTGGAGGAAACGGTTACTGGCCGGGTGACAGGTGGAGGATACGGTGACAGGTGGAGGAGACGTTGACTGGCCGGGTGACAGGTGCAGGAGACAGTGACTGGACAGGCGGAGGAGACAGTGACTGACCTGGTGACAGGTGGAGGAGACGGTGACAGGTGGATGAGACAGTGACTGGACAGGTGGGGGAGATGGTGACTGGACAGGTGGGGGAGACGGTAACTGGCTGGGTGACAGGTGGATGAGACAGTGACTGGATAGGTGGGGGAGACGGTAACTGGCCGGGTGACAGGTGGAGGAGACAGTGACTGGCCGGGTGACAGGTGGAGGAGACAGTAGCTGGCCAGGTGACAGGAGAAGGAGACGGTGATTGGATGGGGGGAGAAGAAGGTGTCTGGATGGGTGACCAGGGGAAGAGATGGTGACCGACCCATTTATGAGACACTGCCTGTCCAGGTGACTAACGGCTGGGTACAGTAAGGCCATGTTTACACAAATACAGCTCATGCAGACCTGCAGATACTCCTGTTAATAGTTTTATCTTTTGTACCTGTTATAGAGCAGGTGCTCTGGTGACTTGTGGTGCTACTAATGAGAAGGTAGAGACATCTCGAGATGTGTACAGCTTTGCATATGGGCGGAAATACGCTATTTTTCCATGCTCTTTTTGTTAAGAGTAATTTAATCCATTTTGCGTCCAACTCTGACATAATGACTGATAGGGGGGAAGGGGAGACAAAGTGACTGGCCTGGTGGAGGGGTAATGGGCATTTTACCAAATTGGGCATAGATCTGGTTTTTTAAACAAGCAGCCTGATCTGCCTGTGTCTGGATACCTTTATAGGTGTCCATAGCAGAAATAATGAATGACATGTTTAAACTATGATTAAGGGCTGCGCTTTTGGTGACAATGGTCTAACAGCTCATCATCCTTGAGGATCCTGTACTTGTAATAGGTCCGTATCGGTGGGGTTGACATGGTCCTGCTGCTAATAAATGTGTGTGCTGGGTTAGCAATGACCTACTAAATAACCAGTGTGGGGCGTCATTTACGCCTCAACTGCGGCCACGACCCATTCCCACCAGTGGGGCGTGCTCCCCGATTTCCAGCAGCAATACATTTCCTGAACATATTTTTTGAACCCAACTTATGCAGCCTAGATGACTGCAGTTAGAAAATATGGAAGAATAGGAGCAGACCGGTACGGTAGCACATTGTTGACAGGATTGATATTGACAGTACAGACAAAACACTCCGGACCTTTCAGCAGGACCAACCTACTAACACCAAGGGATGTGTCTGGATGATGACTGTATCATTCTGTTTGTCAGGTTCCTCTTTCTTCGTGGTATCAAAGAACGGAACAATCTATACAAAGACGTTACGATGGAGAATCACCAGCGCCTTTCATCACTGGGTATGAAAATGTGTTATCACTATCATGTTCATACATGTAGCATACATCACGTGTGTAAACACCTTGTTACATGTGTAGTTGTACTGAAGTTCTTCACAAGGGGTTGACCCTCAAGCTTCGAGAAGACAGCAGGACTGGACAATCTGTCATATCATTGTAGTAGACCAAATCTGTGAGAACATAAACTGGATGCGTGATAATGGAATACTTGCTTTTGTCAGATATTTAAACAAATATATGGTATTTGGAAACTGGTTTATTTGAGGACCTGTTTTGGACCATCTTCTCTTACTATTGAGTATTATTCAGTTTCAATGGGCATGTAGGTAGTTAAAACCCTTCAGGACATTGCCTGATAAGACAGACAGGTATAGATTTGGTCCACCATGGTTCCACATAGGCAAAATTAGATGAGATCAGTAGTTAGGAGTCCAAAGTCCAGACCCGATGGCTCAGTGCTCATCACTCTGATGAAAATCCGTGGTGGAATCATCTCCAGAAATCATCCATGTAATATGTCAAAATATTGATAACATCCAGCAGAGATCTGGTGTTTATTATACAGCTTTCTGGGGCTTTCTAGTTGTTGTTAAGATGATTTGATATTTTGCTTCTCTCTTCAACATCCAGAGTTTCACAACTTTCCCTCTACTATCTTTGCACAACCGGACAACAATTTTTGGTTAACCTGTCGGGACTTCGTACTTCATGTACAAAGAGCAAAGAAGCAAACTCACTTTATATAGCGCTCAACTCCCATAAATAGAAACAATTGTAGCAAAAGGAGACTTTCTTCTCCTGTATATAGAAATATACACAGTAGTGAATATCGTCCTATTGAAGAGAGAAAGGTATATTACTTTCTTTAAATATATATATATATTATATATAAATACAATTGGTTTGCTGATAAATTCATACAATTGGTTACAATTAAATGGTTAAAAACAATCCAAAAATGTAAGTCAATGGATCTCATTCATGCACACTTGAAAGGAACAATAATACTATATTAATCTGTGAAAACAGAAATCCCATGGACACAAATAGGTTTTGGTTTTTTTTCACCTAAATTAGTGTGGCAGACTATAAGAAGAATGATGGTATTTACTTATTTCTCATGTTTTTTTTCCCTTAAGGCTTCTATTAATGATTTATAATTGTGCACAGTGTCATAGACTACAATGGTAAAAACAATCACAAGGCACATGACGTAGGGAGCAGAGAGGCTTTGGGATGCCCCTCTGAGCTCTTAAGTGACCGTTCCCATAACTAGATATTAGGTTGCTCCTCAGATAACCTCCTGCTGTCTTCCACCTCATAAAGCACTATATCTAGTAAAAGTTACATTGGGGGGAAATGCAAGCGGTAATTAAAGTAATCTGAAGGTGGAACCCCCTTTAAAGTTTTACAAGGGTGAGCGTTGCTGTGTAATTAATAATCGGAGTGCTGTCTTATCCACAGGTTTATCTACTCATGTTAAGATAGATCTGGTGTCCTGCGACGAAGGTAACCGCACAGGCAGCAATACCGCCACTTCCACGGATACTTTGCAGTATGCGTCTAAACGGCTTAAGGAGGACCCAGTTTCGCATGAACAAGGAAAACGCAAAGTTAATTACTTGTTTACATCCGCAGCCCACACAGAGACACAATATACTTCTATCCGCAATAAAGTCTCAAGTGAAGAAGCAAATTTCTTGATACCAAGCATTCCGCCACCCAAACAATACACCCAGACACAATACTCCCCTTCTGCCATGGCAGAGCTTAGTAAAAGCAGCAGTTACATTATAGAACAAAACAAGCACCTCTTGGGATCTAGGGGCAGGAAGCTGGGCGAGCCGAACACAGAGCTAGCTTCTACGTCTGTCCTGACTCCGACGTACTGTTCTAAGTGTAAGAAAATGTTCGCCACCAGCGAAGCTTTTGGCAGACACGAGCCCATGCACACATTAAATGTCAAACTCTTTCCGTGCACCGAGTGTGGGAAATACTACAGGCATAACACCGCTCTCGTGATACACCGCAGAACCCACACCGGGGAAAAGCCGTATTGTTGCACAGAGTGCGGAAGATGTTTTAATGCCAGATCAAGTTTGGTCACCCACGGGAAGATTCATTCTGGAGAGAAGATCTATTCCTGCTCGGAATGCGGGAAAGGTTTCGCCAAAACAGATGATCTTTTTAATCACCAGCTGATGCACAACCGAGAGAGAAAATTTTCGTGCAACGACTGTGGGAAATGTTTTAAAGTCGAGTCGGAGCTCATCGCCCATCGGAAGATCCATCCAGTGGAAGAACTGTTTCTGTGTTCCGTTTGTGGTAAAGACTTTACCCAGTACTCCAAACTTCTCAGACATCAAAAAACCCACCCAAAACCACCTCCTGTCTTTATTACTAGTGAAAAAATGTTAAAGGACCAGTGAGTACAGGTTGGCTTATATAACAGGAGTAACCGAAAACCTTCACCTATATCACTACCACGATTTTCTAAATCTAAAATATCTTCTGATAAGTTCCTGAAACTTAAACATGTATATTTGTGAATGATACTTCTTTTAGCTCTTTTATATCGAGCAACTCGTGTTCTCGGTCTAGTGGTCCACTAATGATCACTTAAAACAGGACGAGCTGTTTGAAATCCTGTGTGTTCAAGGAAGTTGTGATGTTTGTGGCTATTTGTTTTTTCCCCCCATCATTTGAGAAATCCCAGTTTTGGTTGGATACCATGAAGGGACAAGGAAAAGCGAAAAATAAATACCATTTATGGAATTTGAGACATTTCGGACAGCTTCTCATGGTGTCAGCAGTGGGATGCATCTCAAGAAGCTCTCATGTAGCCCTCTTGTCCATAAGCCTTTTTATCTGTACAAGAGAAAAATTAATGATTGGGTCTTGATATCATTTCACCAATGAATTAACCGTTGGGAGATGGTCACAACAGGCAAGTCAAAATTCCATTGTTCTTCTGCAGAGTCTTGTGTTGCCATAATGAGGTTCCAAAAAGCATGATGTCTTTGAAGAACACTACAGGCTTACCACATTCTCTAGAAAATGCAGAAACTGAGGAGTTTGTCCTAAAGCCAACTTACTATCTCCGTCGGTTGGGTGTCAAGATTTCAGTCCTACCGCGCTCTTCCTAAAATCTGAACTATTTTACAGGTTACAGACTCTATGCAACCATGCATCTTAATGTGCAGATCGCATTTCAGTGCAACATCAAATAAAGAAACAAATTCATATAACATGTTAAAATATCATGATATATCTAAGACCTGGTTAAAAAATGGGCAACATGAGTGAAAGATAAACTAGTTTATCCCCATAGTAAACACAGATCAGACCACATAGCCGATGAAGGCTCTACTGACCTTCAGAACTGACCCACCTGAAATGCAGGAAGTGTGTTTGAGGGTCGTTGAAAAAGCATATTTATTCTGACAAAAAGAGCTGTATTATATGAATATTGGGTTTGGTGTTTGCTTTCTTATGTTGGCTTTTCATTTAATGCACTTTTTGTCAAGACACATTACAGCATTTTTTTGTTCAGTTTGCTTATTAACACAGATTTATTTTGTGTTTTATGTACATTTGTAACTCCGAGACTGTGTAAGAAAACCTCAATAGACTTGGATCTTAAGATGACACTTAGGGGTAGATTTATCAAACCTTCTAAACAAAGTAAAAGAGGAGGTGTTGCCCATAGCAACCAGTCAGATTCTAGCTATCATTTTCTAAAATGTACTAGATAAATTATAGCTAAAATCTGATTGGTTCCAATGGGCAACACCTCCTCTTTTACTTTTTAAAGTTTTGATCAATCTGCCCCTTAATGTCTCTGCATAATAATAAATAAAATTGTATATTTATCCGTGGTATTTGTTTGTTTTTTTCCATTTATTGCATTATGGCTCTTACACATCAGTCGGTGATACCATGATAGGTGCTGCGTTCATGGTGTAATAACCGCAGCTTGTTTTGATTTACAAAAATAGGGCCTATTCATTAAGGAAAGTAAAGCAAAAAAAACTGAGTAACTTTGCACCTTGTGATGACAGATTTATAGTTGGGGTAGGGCATGTCCTAGATTAACTTTAAATTCTGGTGTACAAATAAAGTTATCAAGTGTGTGCTATATGAAAAGATAGACAGTATATATCATATGTGCAAAATAATAAACTAATTTGCACCCCTTGCATTGTAACATGGTTTTGTCCAGGAGAAAACTTACTAATTTTGTTTGCCTTACTGTCCTAAATAAACCAGGCCCTAAGGGCTAGATTTACTAAACTGCGGGTTTGGAAAAGTGGAGATGTTGCCTATAGCAACCAATCAGATTCTAGTTATTTATTTAGTGCATTCTACAAAATGACAGCTAGAATCTGATTGGTTGCTATAGGTTGCTAAGTGTTCATGGTCAAGCAGCTACTTGAAAACATTGACAGTGTTTACTGATGGTCCCTATTTTACATAGAAAATACATATCCCTATTTTTATAACTACACTATGCCATGCACAGGTCCAGATCACTGGCTCACGTGAGAACATTGTACCAACCAAGGCTTTTTCATATGTAACTTCAGATTGTTGTTGTTTTATAATACTGGTTCTGAAGTTGCTTATACACAATAGGATTATTTTTTATTTTTTTTTATAACTTTACATTTTTTGGAGAAACGTAAGGGGACAACAACAACAAAAAAACGTTTCCAAACATCAAACCATGAACGTTTCCCCTTTGTTCTTTTAAATAAAACTGAGAAGGGGGAGTGAGGGGAGTAGGGTGGGCAGGTACATAGCATATAACATTAGTATCCGTATTGAAGATGAATTAAATAAAACAACAGTAATGTGTATAAATCACTTTCATCAAGTTAAGGTTATTTGATTAGGTTAATGAATCATATCCTGGTCCAACCTGCAGGGGACCATGAGAAGACAACGAGCATGCTCCCTAAATAGTATTTGCATCTAAAGAGGGAATTGGGTCCTTAGAGAAGGTGGGGGATAACTGAAAGATATAAAAAGAGAATAAAAAGCACTAAGGTAGAATAATAATAAATTTATTACAATTAAAAAAAATATAATAACAAAATAAATATAAATCAAAAAAACCAAGAGATTAATCCCAATTGTAAAAAATATTTATCATAGAACATTCAAGTTGTCATATCGGGGAGTAAAGATATTAATTACTGTGGACAGTGATTACTCCACTCGATAATACTTAGTATCCAATTACAACCAGGTGCTCCTATAATTATCCCTCTATAGGTATAGCTCTGTATGCATATGGTCATCTGTTAAAAAACAGACTGATCATAGAAAAAATTGTTTGCATATGTAAATTACGGAGCAAAGGACTTTCATTTAGGACAGGGGTGTCCAACCTTTTAGCTTCCCTGGGCCACATTGGAAGACGACGAGTTGGTTTGGGCCGCACATAAGATACACTAACAATAACGATAGCTGATCATCCAAAAAACCATAGAAAACATAGTTAACATATAAATATGAGAAAAAAAAGTGAGATATATATATATATATATATATATATATATATCACTTTTTTTTCAAATCTCCCTATACTTACCTTTCAATCGCCCTGTTCAAAAAATCCTCTCTAGTTATTATACTATAATCACTTTTTGTATTGTTTCGATGCAAGATCAATAAAGTGCATTTAAGCCAGGCATTGTATATCAGGGTGCCCTGACCAGGCCTGCGGTACCTGACATATACACCACTGTGACCCCAAATTGTGACCTGTTTTGCTATTTACACCACTATGTTAGTTAAGGGATAACAACTTATAATGGGCCAAAGATAATAATATATAATGCCCCATTAGTATTACAAGTAGAAGTATGTAGCAGGGAGACAAGGTCCATGATGCTCCAGGACCAGGTGACTTTTATTCACTGGTCAGCGTTCCTTGAAATAATATAAAAAAAATCCCCCTTAACTTACCTTTTAATCGGCTTGTTCTCCTGTACTCTTCTCTTCTTCTCCTGCTGGTGACTCCTCTGTGCTGCGCTCCGCAATGGATGTTCGACATTCACTGCGAGCACCGCATGGAGGAGGAGATAAGGGAGGGAGCCAGAGTACCAGCTGACGTGACCGCAAGGTAAGTATTTGCTTTTCTTTTTTTTGCAGGATTTTTTTTTTCCATTAACAGTGCTGCCTCCTTGCCACAACCAACACTCCTTCTGGGCCACATTTACAGGCTTGCTGGGCCGCGGGTTGGACAACCCTGATTTAGGACAAGTGTGTAATTAATCGATTAAATCCTCCACAGTCTCTGTGTAATACTGATTGATTGATTGTAGGAAGCTGAATGAACAGCGATGATACAATCTCCAGATATTAAACCACCAACAGTTACAGTTCTCAATGTGAGACGGATATAGAATGGTAAGAGCACAGCTACGTGTGCATCTAGTGATGGTATACAATCCGGAATATGGTGTTTGTATATGTCACAGCTCCGTGTGACAATGATATTACATATCAAAATAAGTAGACACGAGTTCGCCAACAACAAAACGGTACCGTTTTGAAGATACAGAAAGTAAATGGCAATTAAAATACAAAGCTAATATACAATTTTCCTCATATATAAATAATACACAGGAAAAAAAAGAAGAAAGGGTGAAAAACATAGAAAGGCTCAATATTCTAGAATATGTAAAATAATAAACCGTATAAAAATATTATATAAAACTTGATGGATATAATCATATACTAAAATAATACTTGAACAGATAAATTATAAATATGGATATATATTTTTGACAAAAGTAAAAATAAAAAAATAAATATATATATAATGTAATGACTATCCAAAAGTTACAATAAATTGTAATTACTAATTAAGCAAAAACACATCTTGAATAATAATCAAATAACACTAAATAAAAAACACATTCGACTCACAAATTCACGTGCGCAGACAGACTATGGATTTTGTTCTTATTCAATATATTTCAACGGTATTCTTATTCAATGTTAGTTTAACTACTCACAACTTGTCAGGGGCAGGAAAGCTAAAAGTTACATGGGTCTTTGGGTACTGGCTGCTCGGACATCGAGTTAATAATTGGATGGACTTTGTCCCAAAAAGGGATTATACAAGGATAAGTCCGCCAACTGTGTAATATTGTAACCTTATGTCCACAGTTCCACCAGCAATTCAGATTTGACTCTGGAAAGTTTTGAGAAAGCTTCTCGAGAGTATCACAATGACATTTTGGAGCTTACAATCTATATGCCTTACCACACACACTAGGGTTCATTTTGCCAATTGACCTACCAGTATGTTTTTGGGCTGTGGGAGGAAACTGGAGCACCCGGAGGAAACCCACGCAAACGGGGATAACATACAAACTCCACTCTAAGCCACACTAGCTCCTCTTGTTTCAGCTGTGCCCTCTTCCATTTAGAATGTAAGCTCTGTAATGAGAAGGGTCCTTCATACCCTTTGTTTTCATGTCTGCATTTATTTTGTCTACCTTGTATGTCCGTTTTATGTATGTCCTGTTTTCCCTACTGTCCGGCGCTGTGGAGCACTGTGACGCCTTACAAATCTACGATAATAACAATACAGATAGGGACATGGTTGGAATCTAACCCATGACCCCAGCGGTGTGAGGCAACAATGCCAACCACTGTACCATTGTGCTGCCCTTTTAGACCTAATTGACCACAAACTTCAGCTTATATGGACCTAAAAAGACCACCAGATTACGATCAACATCTTATTGGGGTCCACCAGATGTTGCTCTTGGAAGGTAAATCTGGTGGGTTGATGAACACATTTAATCATGTATATATTCATGCATCCTTTAGAACACGGGTGTGTGGCACACAGCCTCTTCAGATTTGGTCAAACTGTCTTTACGTATCTGCAATGACAAAAAGCGAGAGAATACCACAGTGAAAATAAATAACATAAAGAACATTGCTCTACTCACTTTCATTGATTGGTCATGGCAAATAGGTTACCTGGACATCTGGGGGGTAGGGCATACAGAAGTAGCTTCTGAAAGGACTATTATAAGCAAATTTATGTTGACTACACACCAGTTAACTCATATGGCCGAGGCAAAAAAGCAGCGGCCACTCTTGCCCACATTAATCTAAAATCAAGGTAACATCACAGTAGGTCACAAAGACTCGGCCAGTGTCATTCATTGTGTATATGATGAACGGAAAGCCGATGGTGAAAATTTTGAGAATATCCTGGGCTTTAATATTGCTTGCATCCACTATCCATGATGAATGATGAGTCAAGCCTCCATGGACATTGGTGTTCATGCCCGCCACCTTCTCCCATACAATAGTCTTATCATTATTTCTTATACATTTCATATTCCCAGCTCCTCATGCAGTCACTGGTTGACTTACTTCAAGTATTCTTGTGATAACAGAGCAGCAAAACTGTGACAGGATGGACCTCCTATGTTACCCTTTTAGTGTTGCTGGGGACCGGCTGGGCTTGTCTTGCCACGGTCCCGTTTCCTTATCCCAATTGCGTCCCTCTAACCACAGTAGTAGGGGCCTGCTGTCAGCGCTAGGCTCCTTCACTGGCACCTATAACCGCTTCCTTCTGGCTAACTCTCGCTGCTAGTGTACCCCCTTGCTGGGCACCTGGGCTGGTACCCCTGACCTCTTCCTTCAGATCAGGGTTGCTGTGGATAGTTCCCCCTAGCCTATCACACTGGCCAAAGCTGATAGGTAGTGGGCAGAGCGTTGGTTCTAGAAACTGGGTCCCAACCTCAGAACTGCTGGATAACAGATTAGATTGGTCTATTCTGTAGGTCACAGAAATTACTGCAGGTAAGTAGGCATCAATGCAGGATCTTGACGCTGTGATGTTTTATTAACTCAAGCCATCCTAATAAGGACAGTTACACGCTAGTTTGTGGTACTAGCGGTCTTCCAGAAGTTACAGATGGAATGATACATTACATGGTCAAACAATGCTCTTTTATACAGATTCTGACACATGTTGGCAGGTGGTAAACCAGCTCAGTTTTCAGACCAGGCACCATAAATTCTGATATATTACATCAAATAGTTACCATCAGGATGTGATATATCCTCCAAACTTGGCGTTAACGTGATTTAAAACTTTTTTTTTTTTTTATAAACAGTTTTTTATTGAGGTATACAATATCACATATACAATTGGATGCATTATGAAATAAATACATATTTTCACATTTTTTCAAACAATTCAATAAGTCACTAACATGCCCAATCTCCCATTTCCAAACATGATTTTAAACTTTTAACAAAATTTACATCAATCTGTGATTTCCTAAATAACTTGCATCCTTTCTTAGAGAGATAGGAGTCTAACGACTCCCTGCTGGATGCTCAAGCTAAACAAGTGTTGGTCATTCACAAATGGAAAAGCCTAATTAGCACTTCTTTTGGCAAAGTAATAAAAAAAACAAAAAACAATTTTCTCCCCTGGCATGCTGTCTCAGAAATCAATACATTTCCACTAAATAATATGAAAAATCAGTACACTTGCAATTATATAAATCGGTGCACTGCGACACTAATTTAAATAAATTTATACAGTAAGTATAAATAAGTGATCCAGCCACAACAACACTCTCTAATGTGCTGAAGGAATACTAAACCTACCATGAAGCAGTTAAATAAATATCCCTCAGGTAGCGTTCACTAGGAATACCTCTCAAATCACTAACACACCATAATTTAATCGGAGCTACTGTAAACCAAACAATTCACAGCATAAATATAGCATCATAAAAAGTATTTAAGAACACAAATACAGGACATTATTAAATTGAGTTTTAATAAGACAAAAAGTTGTGGTAAATGTATTATTAGATAATTCTACCATTACATCCAAGAAATAATTATTTGGAGGACCTAAGGACAAATGGAAAATGATTCGCTTGTCAGTGTGGTAACACTTGCCATAGACCCATGCAAATTTTGACAATATTGTCAATATCAATGAAATGTTCCCCTTGCATTTCCACACGTTGCTCCTTGCACGGAAGGAAGCATTTTCTTATTACATATATGTGTACGATATAACCACAACATAAAAAGTCACAAGAGATTGTCCAGGGAGATAATTAAGAACATTAATATACAATGTGGCCGGGATTTAGGTTAAACAAAGGTTATATCGTTCCAGTAGCCTCCTTCTCAGATGTTGCTGCCAGTTATGCCCGTATTGACCAGTAATAATAATGCATTCATTGTAATGTCTTTATTGTGTTGTTACTGCCCAGAAAAGCCAGAGCTGGGAATTATACAAGGCCTGTACAGTAACTATAATATCCATGTCTTACTATGTACTATTATAGTAGTGGGAGCAGCATTTAGCTCTCACAGGGATATAATACTGGCTTTATATATGATAATACATATTTATATACACAGAATACAGCAGAGCTGGGCTCCTGGGTAATCACTCAGCTTAGTGAGACCTCAGCAGTAGATGAGGCCGCCGCGATGCATGCTGGGATGTGCGTTCCACCAGGGAAAGCAGCAGACCTCCTGGGTAGAACTGCGCAGGCGCACGGTGACACGCACAACCCGGAAGTCAGGTGGAACGCAGACCGGGATGTAGATGACAGGAGGGGTAATCACTTCCGGTCCAGGCCTTTAACACAAAAGGGGGAACACTGCGGCTGGGATATCACACCTACCCCAATATATCCCGGTGAGAGAGGGGTTAACTGTTATTATCAGTGTTATTGTTTTATTATTGTGCATTATATACATATTATATCACATTATAGAAGGGTCTATTCCTGATATCAGTGTTATTACTGTATATTATATACATGTCACATATTATATCACATTATAGGAGGGTGTATTCCTGATATCAGTGTTATTACTGTATATTATATACATGTCACATATTATATCACATTATAGGAGGGTGTATTCCTGATATCAGTGTTATTACTGTATATTATATACATGTCACATATATCACATTATAGGAGGGTGTATTCCTGATATCAGTGTTCTTACTGTATATTATATACATGTCACATATTATATCACATTATAGGAGGGTCTATTCCTGATATCAGTGTTATTACTGTATATTATATACATGTCACATATTATATCACATTATAGGAGGGTCTATTCCTGATATCAGTGTTATTACTGTATATTATATACATGTCACATATTATATCACATTATAGGAGGGTCTATTCCTGATATCAGTGTTATTACTGTATATTATATACATCTTATATCACATTATAGGAGGGTGTATTCCTGATATCAGTGTTATTACTGTATATTATAAACATCTTACATCTTATATTACATTATAGGAGGGTGTATTCCTGAAATCAGTGTTATTACTGTATATTATATACATGTCACATATTATATCACATTATAGGAGGGTGTATTCCTGATATCAGTGTTATTACTGTATATTATAAACATCTTACATCTTATATCACATTATAGGAGGATGTATTCCTGATATCAGTGTTATTACTGTATATTATAAACATCTTACATCACATTATAGGAGGGTGTATTCCTGATATCAGTGTTATTACTGTATATTATAAACATCTTACATCTTATATCACATTATAGGAGGGTGTATTCCTGATATCAGTGTTATTGCTGTATATTATATACATGTCACATATTATATCACATTATAGGAGGGTGTATTCCTGATATCAGTGTTATTACTGTATATTGTATACATGTCACATCTTATATCACATTATAGGAGGGTGTATTCCTGATATCAGTGTTCTTACTGTATATTATATACATGTCACATATTATATCACATTATAGGAGGGTGTATTCCTGATATCAGTGTTATTAATGTATATTATATACATGTCACATATTATATCACATTATAGGAGGGTGTATTCCTGATATCAGTGTTATTACTGTATATTATATACATGTCACATATTATATCACATTATAGGAGGGTGTATTCCTGATATCAGTGTTATTACTGTATATTATATACATCTTACATCTTATATCACATTATAGGAGGGTCTATTCCTGATATCAGTGTTATTACTGTATATTATATATGTCAGGAATAGACCCTCCTATAATGTTGTTTTGTAATAGTCCAGTGACTTCTATAATGTATTATGTTGCTGGTTAAATAATTGTGATATAGGGGAGGGTGTTTTTAGTTGTTATTGTAAGCTGATTGGAGGCACACAACAACAACACACAACAAAACACAACAAGTACAGCACATCCTTTTTTTTCTCACCCACAGAACAACATTTATATACAGGGCGTCATGTCATTGAATGGGTGTGCAATTAAGGTAGCATAGAAGCAAGAATTTAGGAGGTATCGTGATAGTTCCCCTCTTAATGGTAACTGCTGCCTGACTCTTTGATCTAGACAGCATCTGAATCCTCTTACTAAGTCATCACCACCAGGTATGACTGTCTCACCATGAATACACTTCTGGTGACATTGGCAGCAGGGGGTAAGGGCGCCCGGATTTGTGTAGTTTGGCATTCATTCCACCTCTAGTGATGCCATAGAAATATATCATTCCTTACACAGACAATTGGTAATAGGACATCATTTGGTCTTGGTCTGAAGAGTGGCATGTTTGTACACAATTATTTTCCATCCTCCCATCATTGTCTTGTGTATTCAGATTTCGGGATCCCATAAATGAACTCCGTTTCCCCTGTCTTCCTCCTGGTTGTTAATGCCATTATTCAATCCCAGATTTGTACCTTAAAAAGCTATGTGATGTTAAATAATTTTGTGTAAAAAAAAAAAGGTATTATAAGAGTGATACCTTTATTGGCTAACAAAAAAAAATATTATATTTGCTAGTTTTCAGAGCACAGAATGAATGACTGAGAAACAGGCACAACATTTAAGAGCTGTTACATGAAGAAATTTGTACAGGCAGGGAGAGCAATACATCATCAAGATAAGCTAAAGTAATAAAAAGGAGGTTTTCGTTACGGATGGAAGAGTAAAAGTCCGAGTTCAGAAGTCGGCACTCTGCTGTGGGGTGTGAAGTGTGTCCGTGTATTGGGTCATAAATCCAGGTGTTAGATTGAGTCCTTTAGTCAATGAATGGAATGTTCTTATCAGCTTGAATTCCCATATTTTTCTCTCCCTGTTATTTTTAAAAAGACCTTTTAGTATTAGAACTTTTAAATCTGTCATACTATGTCATGGCCCAGGGAAGAGTTTACCTACGGGGGTGTCCAGAGTCTTCTTTATTGTGTGTCTGTGTAAATTCATCATGGATTGTAGTTTCTGCTTGGTCTCTCCAATGTAAATTCCCTCAGGGCACTTTGTACACTGTATCATGTACACCACATTGTTCATTTCTTTGAGGGAGCCTGTCAAGGCTGAAATGTGCCATTATCCTCAATGTATATTCCTCACACGCCAAATCCTGAACTTGTAAGTAAGGACTCTTGTTTTATTTCCTATTTTATTTTCTGAAACTCTTTTGTGCAAAACCTATTGTATGTCTGTTTATTACCTTTATGTAAATAAGCCTTGGAAACATTTTTCAGATTAAACATATTTTATCTAGCGTACTCTCCGTGATTCTTTGTGAACTTACGAAGCTCAGGTAGGCTCATGCTACATGTGTATGCGATTGAAGTGTGAAACATTAATAAGTGGTTCTGGTGAACGTAAGGACACCATAATAAATCCTTCGCGGTGGCAGAAAAGGTGTATTTATTGTTAATTAACTAAGGTAACACCAGTCACCGACAGCTGTTCAGATTGTTGTATCTGGGACAGCATACACCCAGGACACATTATTATTATTATCATTTATTTGTTAGGCGCCACAAGATTTCCGCAGCGCCGTACACAGTACAAACAGTAGACTATACAGGGTGAAACAGTACAGAACAATAAACAAAAATACCAATACTTCAGAAACTCCAGGCAGGCTAATGCAATAAGCACGGAGCAGAAGAACAGGTGAGGAGACAGGAGGGAAGAGGGCCCTGCTCATGTGAGCTTACATCCTAAGGGAGGGTAGACAGAATCAGGCACAAGGGGAGCCAGAAGGGAGAGCGAGTAGCGGAGGTGAGGGGTTAAGTGGATGGTTGGTAGGCTATGCGGAAGAGGTGAGTTTTTAGTGCACGTTTGAAGCAGCACAAATTAGAAGAGAGACGGATGGAACGAGGGAGGTCATTCCAGCAAAGGGGGGCTGCACGGGAAAAGTCTTGGATTCTGGAGTGGGAAGAAGTGATAAGAGTGGAGGAGAGGCGGCGGTCATTGGCTGAGCGTAGGGAACGGGCAGGAGTGTGAATGGAGAGGAGGTTAGAGATGTAGGTGGCAGTAGAGTGGGAGAGAGCCTTGTAAGTGGTGGTGAGGAGCTTGAAGAGGATTCTGTAGGGGAAGGGAAGCCAGTGTAGGGCGCGGCAGAGGAGGAGCGGCGTGAGAGGAAGATGAGTCTTGCAGCCGCGTTGAGTATAGAGCGGAGGGGAGAAAGGAGACACATAAAGAAGTCCATCATTTACTGCCAAGCTCTGAGATGCATTCAGATTTGTTCAGACAGTGAAGACGGAAAACAACACCTGTTATCACTGAGGAATACATTCCTACAACAAGGATACCATCCAACAGTTATAGATGAACAGAGCCACAAGGATCCCAAGGAGTAGCCTCCTTTATTACAAACAAAAGGAGGTTAACATCAGGGTGCCCCTAGTGGTCACTTACAATCCCCACATGAACATCTTGGGGAAAATTGCTGCTGACCTTCAACCCATATTTCAGAGAGACAACAGACTGAAGGAAATATTCCCAGATTTACCTCTCCTTTCATATAAACAGCCTCCCAAAAACAAAAAATGCAAAACCTGCACCCATGTCCTACCAACAAAGCAAGTCCACATACCCAACACACAACGATACTATAAAATCACTGACACATTCTCATGTACATCCTCCAATGTGGTTTACATGATACAGTGTACAAGGTGCCCCGAGGGAATTTACATTGGAGAGACCAAGCACAAACTACAATCCAGGATGAATCTACACAGAATAAAGAAACGTCTGGACACCCCTGTGGGTAAACACTTCTCTGGACCAGAACACAGTATGATAGATTTAAAAGCCCTAATACGGAGAGGTCTTTTTAAAAAATGACAGGGAGAGAAAAATATGAGAATTCAAGCTGATAAGAACATTCCAGTCATTAACTGAAGGGCTCAATCTAACACCTGGATTTATGACCCACTACATGGATACACTTCACACCGCACAGCAAAGTGACTCCAGATCTCTAAACTCGTAGGACTTTTACTCTTCCATCCATTATGAAAACCTCCTTTTTATTACTTTATCTTATCTTGATGATGTATTGCTCTCCCTCCCTGTACAAATTTCTTCATGTAACAGCTCTTAAATGTTGTGCCTGTTTCTCAGTCATTCATTTGTAAACTTGCCTAACGAAGGGGCCTCTGTGCTCTGAAAGCAGCAAATATAATAATATTTTTTTTTGGTTAGCCAATAAAGGTATCACTCCTATAATACGTTTGTTTTTTTGACACAAAACTATTTAACATCACATAGATTTTTCTGTGTAAAACGGTAACATTTAGTACCTGTAAGTTGACAAATAAATGAGGTAGATGGCTGCTTGGGGGGGTTCAGGGTATAGGATGCATTTGAAAAAAAACTCTCCTTCTTGTTTTTGCCCAACTTTGTGGACATAACAGAACTGTGTCCCCCTCCTACAAGCAAGTAGAGCAGCAGAGGTGCCATGGTTGGTACTATGCTGTTTAGGGGAAGATCAGGCCCTTTGTCTCCTGTAAGACTATGACGCTTCGGGCTCACAGCCAGGTGATTGGAGGTAAACTAAAGATGCAACGACAACATGACGTCCCATCAGCCATGTTGACAGCCCCCATTTACACCAGATCACATTTAAACCCCGTGCAGGATCATGGGACTACGGGAAATGAAGGGTCTGGTTTTTCTCCTGAATCGTGCCTGGGATCCCCTTGGCTGTGCTATACCGGGAAATGGGGATTTATTGCCCAAATTACAATTTTTTTCATGCAATTCTCTATTAACCTCTTCATTGTCTAATATTGACGTGTCTCTCTATTCACAGAATTATATTGTTGTCAAGGAGTGTGACTCTCCCCCCATCAGATCTCCCTATGAGTCAAGGAGTGTGACTCTCCCCCCATCAGATCTCCCTAAGAGTCAAGAGGTGTGACTCTCCCCCCATCAGATCTCCCTAAGAGTCAAGAGGTGTGACTCTCCCCCCATCAGATCTCCCTAAGAGTCAAGAGGTGTGACTCAACCCCCCATCAGATCTCCCTATGAGTCAAGAGGTTTGACCGGGATCCAGAGCCCCATTTCTATCAATCCTGACACATGAAGTGGAGTGGGAGTATTTAAAGGACACAGGGGGTCTGTGCAAGAACGCGGCAATGGAGACTCACCAGACCCTCACGTCAACGGGTAAGAGGAGATTTCTTCACCGCCTTACTTACTTATTCTACAGCACTTTCCCCCTCACCCCTTTGAATTAGAACCTCCTGCACACAGTGACCCAATGTGGCCAAATGTTCACATGTTTCATAGTTTAGTGAGACTCTTTAAAATATCATGTTACTGTTTCTGTAATATACCGTGTGTTATAAACCAGAATGACCTTTTTGAAAAGACCTTCAAGTTCCTTTCCCCAGGACAGCGTCAGAAACCTCTTAGTCTTTAACCCGCTGCTGAATCTGCCTCCTCTTTCTCTTCTAATATATAGAAGAACATAGTTAAAATAAAATAGGGATTCTTTTAAAACAAAAAAATTACGATGACATTTATTTCAAATAAAGAATAATATTTGGCAAAGAATAACAAATGTATTTAAATCGGCCTTTTCCAGTATACAGTATCTGACACACATTGATGGTAGGAGCTTTGTATATAAATCTCAGTAGACTGCAATCAAGAGTTCTCAGTTATAAATATAATATTAATCTGGAGTGGTTGAACAGAATACGCTGGTATTATCTCACCAGCCTATTATGTCATAGACTCTTTTGGTGTCCCCAACATTGGCGGCTGTATAACGCAGAGATAGTGGTGACAGATGTGTGCGGTCAGTGGTCCGATGAAGGATCAGTAGATTCTAAATCACACATATAGTGTCACTGACGCGTTTCTTTACTTTCTTCGATTTGCAATTTTCACCTGTATATCCGGGTAGAAATTTAAATCCCCAATAGCCAATGAGTGTCCATGCATGTTTCTGATTTTCCTATTTGTCCTTAGATTTGAGGCGTTCAGAGCTATTTCCCAGAAGTCGCTGCTTTTTGTATCTCAAATGTGTCATTGTAAATTTTATTGTGTTTTTAGCACCTAGGCAAGTTTGTCTCTATTTCCGATATAAAGGACAAGACCGCCTTCCAAATAGTTTTATGTGGAACACAGAGCCAGAAGTTCACTTCTAATATCCTTCTAGTTCACAGAAAGAGTGCATTTATGTTTTATTACATATGTCCTCAGCAACAAAAAGCCGCATTTTAGGATCTTTTTATTGCCCTAGCATTACACTATTTTTCTCATGAGATTTTATATCATATACTTTTAAACAGCACAAAACAATGTACACAAAAACATATTTGTCAACCTTAATATTCTAATATGTATTATTTTAAAAGTTAGGGCCTTGTAAATGCTTGTTTTCAGTAAAACAAAACTGCAACTAAGGCGTTAAAAGTTAAGTAACTAAATCGTACTAATTTAGAAACCTGTTTTCGTATTTTTTATCCTAAAAGTAATACCGGTAAATAAGTTTGAGTTTGAATGAAAATGTAAAAAACATATATTTTTATATAAAAAAAATTGCATGGACCGTTTATGGATTATTTATAAATTTAAAACCACTCACCTCAATATTCCAGAATATATAATTTGCCAGCTAACTTTGGCACAGAACAGAAGCATTGTGGGTAATGTATAGACTGCTGATCAAACTTTTCAATACAGGGTTCTACAGAGTAAACTACAGCGCCGTGAGTTGGTTTGAAATGTGCTTTATTAATGCAAACCTGTAAACATATAGGGAATGTAAGCCAATAATTTATCATGTAACTTGGTCCATTGTTCTGGTTAATGCGTGGTCACATTTTGTTTGTGTTTGTGTTTAACGTCCATCTGTGTCTATATAGAAGATGTCACAGGAGCTCGTGATGGTGTGTAAAGTGGTAGTGTACAATAGAAGCTGATATATTGCAATAATACCTATACAGGAAGCCTGTTGGGTATGATATCTGATAATGCTGTATAGTCCATGTAATAGAATATAGAAGTCACCAGGAAAGAATCGGTGGAGTCTTATAAATAAATAATAGCCATAAAAGTATGCATCAAGTATCAATGCAATGCAACCCTTCTGTACATGTCTCGTATTAAATGGCCGATCTGGAAAATCTACTATTAAGTTATATGATTGTATTGTTGTACAGAACACGGGATAATGCCTGTGAGTCCATGTAGTAGTTAACATGTAATTATATATGTATGTAGAAGATATTTGACTTGCGTAACATAAACATTTACATTCTGTTACTGAAGTTTATACAAGTTGTCCTCATTTAAAGACGAAAACATTAACTCATAAAATAAACATTATAAAACTGTCCGTTGAGACATCAGCCATGTAACAAGTAATCCCGCTACAGTTTGCGTACGAATATAAAATGCAATGTGTGAGGTCCGTTTTATGAATGTCTTTGGGTATTGGGGCTTCAAGCCACCCTATATCGCTCTCACACAGACTCAAACCAATAAAGTTTCAGCTGCTCTGTTTTGAAGGGCAACTGTGCTAGTAGTTTTGACCTCTTTAGTTCATTTATCCAGGGCTGGGGTCGTTTTGTTAACCATTTTAATCCCTAATCCATGTAATCTTTGACGTTTTATGGGGGAAAAACTATCATTTTAATCCTTGTCAAAGTTTATTGGACACCAGAAGACTCTTAACAGTCAGACTTATAAATCATACAAAATACATAACAATATAGAGCAAGTACAGGTGAGGTTGACAGAAGAGGTGCAGACGTGAGACGGAGGGTGAAGAGGACCCTGCTCATGAGAGCTTACAGTTTAGACAGATTGCACTGCTGAGACATTAGGAGCAAGTAGGACTCCTAGTGGAGGTGGGACTGTAGCTGGTAGAACATACAGAGGGAGAAGTATAGGTTTGGGGTAAGAGAGGCTATAGTGAAGAGGTGGTTTTTTTTTGAGAGTGCTGAAAGGGAGGAGGTGAGGTTCATGTCAGAGGCAGATCGAGGGCGATGAGGTCAGAGATAATAGAACTGGAGAAGTTGGTGAGGGCTTTGAAGAGAGAAGCTTGAATTGAATTCTGGAGGAAACGGGGAGCCAATACAGGCGTTTGCAGAGTGATGAAAGACTATTCCAAATGCTCCATCAGTCATGGCTATCAGATTTATTTCTTGACGTTCCTAATCATCCCTCATGGTAAGGAAGGGGAGTGTTGCATTGCAGGTAATACATGTCTTATATTGCAGCTTCCTGGCCAGTCAGATGGGAGCCATTTATTATCCTGAACCTAAGGGTAGGGAGTATGTTACAGATGGGCTTTCTTATCTAGGAGGACGTACTGTGTATCCTTGCTGGCTGTCACTTCACCAAGGTCTTATAAGTCAGCAGTAGCTGGTATGGACCTTCCACCTGGGATCTAATGAACTTTTCTTCTGGTGTGTCCTTGATCATGGCCCAGTCTCCTGGACTTATACTATAGCCAATGTGAATGTTGTTTAGAGTACCGTTTGTTCTCTACTTTACCTCTAGCTTGTTGGTAAAATAGTGTTTGCAACTGTTTTATTTGTAGTCTGTTTTTTTTCTCGTCATATGTGTTCACATGTATTATGATTATGCCTGCACCTATCTGTTAAAACATATTTTATTATGTTAACTTATTGTGTTTTAACAACTGGTCTCTCAGACAACTACCGTCTACATAATGGATGCATTGGGTATAGGTCCATCACTGAGGTCCCGCTTGGCTTGGAGACTAGTTCTAAGAATGTTTACACGCTATTCATGGGCATTTAATAAAAATATAATATAAGAATATGGAAGAAACACAGATCATTACTGATAAATTATATTATAATAATGCGCTGGAGAAATCACTTTGGTTACTTACCTATTACAAACCAGACCTTTTTACAAACAGGTTTGGATTTGTTTAAGCTTTTGTATCAATAGGAAGAGGTGAATTCTCTTTGTGACAGGATGGGATTACTTTACCAGCCTGTCTGGGGAGTTACAGATTGTCTTGCCCCAGTTGCAGGAGAGTGGTCCCTGCCACTACCACCACTCTCGCCCACGGCACTTGGAATCGCTTCCTTCTGGATTGTGTGTAGCCCTTTGCTGGTGATGTGTGGCTGGGTTCATCCTGACCGTTTACTTTGGATCAGGACGTGTGGTTAGTGCAGATCAATGTCCCATGATGCTGGGTTCAACACAGGACCGGCGGGTGACAGATTAGAGTTCTAGCCCCTATCTGTCACAGGATATAGCAAGTCTTTATTAATAGTGTTTATTACTTAGGTTGGATACACACTGCAGTGATTCAGCCCAGTATCGGATCAATGAAACGATAAACAAATATACGACCTGATATAGCATTAGTATGTACCCTGCAACGATGAACGATTATTGTTCCAAAGCACAACGTATCATTTCATTTGATTTTTAAACTGAACTAAAAATGTTGTTCAACGGTGGAACAATATTATTGCAATTCTACAGTGTGTAGGTACTCAAGACTGTCGGAGACACTCTTCTCTACTACTCCCTCTCCCCAGTCTTCATGCAGCACACACCGATCCCCCTACAAAATACATACACACACATAAACACACACACACTAATTTCGCAGACAGTGGGAGAGATGAAACTATGTCTACTGACGTATTCCCTCTTATTGTGCTAGATATAAATGTGACAAACCAGTAATCAGTGCAGACACTTAGGTACTTTATTCTTGCTTAATCCTCGTGTATTGAGATATTCCTGGCAGCAGTGACAGGTTCATGGAAACTGTGTGACAGCGCGTACAGACCCACACTCACATATAAGTGTCACATAGACATTTACAGATCTACGCACTGGGACAGGTACTGGGAGTACAGCATATTCCACACCATGACACATTCGCACACTGACCTATCCCACGTGTTCTCAGATCCACACTCCGCACACAGGGTTGTCTGATATACTGTGCTATATTACTACAAAGTGTGCAAAATGTGTGACTAGGTCCCATCCAATACCTAGCCATATGCTAGAAGATACTTGTCACGATCTGCCTGCAGCATACTGCTTTGCATGGCAGCTCCTAACCTGGACTATCAGTCTTTACTATTTTGTGTTCATTTTGTGTCTTAGCAGCAGTACCTCTGCTCACCAGAGGTGCTGCTATTGTGCCTGTTGTGCTCCTAGTACCTTAGGAGTTAACACTGTTCACTAATTATTCCATGCACCTGGGTGTGTTCTAATTTCCCTTTATATACCTGTCACTCCCAACACACATTGCTGGTTATTGATGTCATATCCTGTTGTTGCACCTTGTGGATTCTTCTGCTGCCTTGCTCCTCTGGTTACATGCTGCATGGAATCCGTTCATACCTCCTGCTTCCCTGCATTAGCTGTGTACCTGCTGGTTTCTGGTCATTCATATTACTTCCTGCATCAGCTTGCACCTGGTATCTATGACTACTCTTGATTACCTGTTATTTATACTTTTTCTGCAAATAAACAGAGTGTTTTCACCATATTCGTGGCTCCTAGCTGTACTCCTGTATGTTACCGTGACAATACTATACTGTGACTTTTTGTTTTTTGATAAGAAAAAAATCTGCAGAACTCAATTTAGTTCTGCAGACAGGTGTCGGTAACAGCTTTTGCATTGCTACATGTGTGCAATGTCTTGTATGCTAAGTGTGTGTGTCTGGAGTGGCACATACTTATTACACGCAGTGAATAAGTAAAAAAAAGTATAATGCGGAAATAATGGGGAACGCCTGTCCTAGCCTGTAGGGTAACTCTGTGTGTCTTGCTCGATTCGGCATCCAAATTTGTACTTGGCTTCGTCATCTCTCTGCAGTGGTTGAACCTGGGTGTTATGCTGCAGTGTAGCAGACGGGTTATCTGGTGTTAACCGCTGGACCTGGATATCCTTTCAGCCTGTGGCTATGGCAGATGAGGAGCACAGATCTGACGGTAAAACGCCAATAGCGTGTATCCATGAATCAGCTGCTGACCGGGACTTTTTTTTTTAAATAAAAAAAAATATATATTTTGTACCAGCACTTTAAGGTAGTGGAGACAAACATACACAATGACATGTGCTCCTTATATAGAGGTAAAAGCAGTTTCCATCACCGCCATAACATCAAATAGACACAACCACTTAAACCAATCTGGGAGATGGTGTAGATACATCACTAATAGTTGGCATCATGGTGTTGGCTCCCAATCACAGGGGACACTGTCTGCTTAAGTGTTTTCAACAGTATTTTGTGATTCCTTAATCACTTTGTAAGTTTCAGCGATAATCCCCACAGTTCTTAACAGTAGTGTAACATAAATCAGTAAGGCTTCCCCACTGAGACAGCTGATACATGAGGATTGTAATCCTTTCTATGTTATACGGATCATCTTACTCCGATCCTCCGTTTGATATAAGAACTGACAGCTTTGTGCTGTGGATTGATGAACTATGTGCTCTGTGGGGTTTCTTTCTATTATTAATATGAATTATTTACCACTGTGGAAGTGCCTGTGGTTCCGTTATCACTGGCCAATCTTTTCATTCATTTTCCTTTGCCAAGAGAAAGAAGTCTTAAGTTTGTATCTGTCTCTAATTGTATTCTGTGTATTGCGTGGATATTTGTAACCTCACTGAGATTAGTAGTTTGTAATAGATTACCAATGACATTAAGATTATATATTAACATTAAGGATTGATCCCATTTGTATGATATTTACTATTATGTGAATATTTACTAATTTCTGTAATGCACATTGTTTTATGATATTTAAATTAGTTATTGTTTCTAATCTACATCTACTATACCATGTAGATATCTAATGAATATTAACAGATTTATTTCTCTGGTTTAAACTCTTATCCATTGCTATTTCCTTAGTAACTGCATAGCTATACAGGTATGATTTACCATTAGGGCAGTTTTCCCTACCAGTCCTCCTCTACATAGGAAGACCTCACACTGTGCCTCTCCCAGCTATCAACGAAAGAATGTAGTGGTCAATGTGATACCCCTCCCCGGGCTCAGACCAGATGCGCAATTAACTTCTCATATCCTGTGTCACAGCTTCGTGCAAAACATGCCCTGGGCGTTATACATCAGAAATGCATCGGTACATTCTACATCCATATACATGAGAAGCAATACCAACAAAACAATTCCCTAATGCACAGCCCAGCCTAGCACACAAAAAATCACATTATATATATATATTAGCGTATTCATTTTTCTATATTAATGTTCTGTTGCTCACACATCAACCCTAGTATGTGGAAAGTAAGGTTAAAATATTTTACTGAAGCACGTGGAATGGGGCCTGAGCCATCTGGCTGACATACTTTTCTCCTATTACCTCCAAACTTGTAGTGGATTGCTCTAGCTAGAACAAAGAAATAATGATGTACAAAGAACTAGGATTAAATCTATAACTGCTCTTCAACTCCATTGTGGAACTGCAAGTTCCATACGCTAAAAATAAACACTGAGCAAATTGGACTAATTTCAATAATACAAGCAGCAAAATACAACCACACCTTTATAGTAATCTTTGAATTAATGTTGGATTAATTCATTTTGTACTTTTGTTTTACTTATAACTCGGTGGTTCAACTTACTGATTTTACCTTCCATTTTCTTTTTCTTTTTTTCTATTTATTTGTTCTAATGTTATTTTAATTTATGTAGATCAAATATGCTGTCACATTATAACTATATAGTTGAAATATATCTTATGGGTTATTTTCTAGGGCCTTTTATAGCTGTTTTTGAACTACAAGTCCCAGCATGCCCTGTCTGAAAATATTTGGTAACTTTAATTTAAAAAAAAAATTTGAATTGGGATAATAGTAGATTTGTTTATTTGTTTGTGCTACCAGTGTTTCTAAATACAATGTATGTGTGTCATAGGTATGGAGCAGGTCAGCACGGTGGCTCAGTGGTTAGCACTTCTGCCTTACAGCACTGGGGTCATGAGTTCAATTCCCGACCATGTCCTTATCCGTGAGGAGTTTGTATGTTCTCCCCGTGTTTGCGTGGGTTTCCTCCGGGTGCTCCGGTTTCTTCCCACACTCCAAAAACATAGTAGTAGGTTAATTGGCTGCTATCAAATTGACTCTAGTCTGTGTTTGTGCTTGTTAGGGAAACTAGACTGTAAGCTCCAGTGGGGCAGGAACTGATATGAATGACTTCTCTGTACAGCGCTGCGGAATTAGCAGCGCTGTATAAATAAGCGGTGATGATTATAGGTCAGTTCAAAGGATTCCTCTGATAAGGTGGGAGCAGCTTACTCCCAGCAGCTGAGCACATGTTGTACCTTAGGGAACCCACCTAATCCACTTTAAACCAACCTATAAACATGTGCTGCCTACAGTATTATAGAGCATCAATTTTATTTTATTCATAACTAACGACCTGTAGGTGCGATCGCTACTCTGGCGAAATGAGGAATGATAGAGGACCAAACACCATACATTTCTTAGTGCTTCAACCATAAATACCTGTAATGTAAATTTATATTTGCATAAATAACCTTTGCTAATAAATTGATGTGAGTGAAAACTTTATTAAATGTGTACTATGTCCAAGTGTAAATGTGTGTGTTGTTTTCCCGTGCCATTGCGTTATTAGCCCTGGTATGACGTAGCGTGCTAATCGCAATCACACAGAAAAGATTACAATTGATATTTGATCATTTAGAACGACTCCATCCAATTATTTGACATCAACAGTATTTATGTGCGTGTGTTCATGATATAGCTCCATGATGCGTCCAGCTGTAAAACATTAGCATTTGCACCAGAGGTACATTAAGAATACAAGTGCGTATGCGTAGACCCCATGATAGTGTGAAGATAGCGGACAGTTAGCGTGTGTGACAGTGTTAGTAGTAAATGATAATGTCATATTACTATATTATGTACGAATAGGGTAATGTAAAGAAGTGTTATATACTAAAGAGATGATCGTTTCTGGGCTGTTATTAATAATGCAGATGTCTCATTTTTCATATAAGATTTAAATCACATACAAACATCTGTTGTTTTAACCCTTACAATCAAATCGGAATCAACTTTAGGAAAGTAATCAAAATGGATATGCCAAGTAAGTAATGTGAATATACTGTGACTTGATATAAAATAACCACGACTCAAGTGATTTAAGTACTGGCATTCAGACAGCAGCTAGACGTGGCTGCACTTTAATCAGGTCTGTGCCATTCCTCCCATGTACTCGTCTTCTCACAACTATTAAACAGTCACAAATTTGTGAAGGTGGTAGGACATTACATGATGGCGCCGAGAAGTCCTCACATCAAGGACAGGGTGGTTGTTTAGAAGATCTGCTGGATACAATCTGAGTTCCGCTGCTGAACCCAGAGAGTTCAACTGTCAATGCTGTTGCCATCTCTCTTCCTCTCTGGCGATCTCTGCAGCCTCCTTGGTGGTAGGGCATTACATGGTGGTGCCGAAAAGTCCTCACACCAAGGACAGGGTGGTTGTTTAGAAGATCTGCTGGATATAATCTGAGTTCAGTTGCTGGACCCAGAGAGTTCAACTGTCAATGCTGTTGCCATCTCTCTTCCTCTCTGGCGATCTCTGCAGCCTCCTTGGTGGTAGGGCATTACATGGTGGTGCCGAAAAGTCCTCACACCAAGGACAGGGTGGTTGTTTAGAAGATCTGCTGGATATAATCTGAGTTCAGTTGCTGGACCCAGACAGTTCAACTGTTATTGCTGTTGCCATCTCTCTTCCTCTTTGGCAATCTCGGCAGCCTCCTTGGTGGTAGCAACCGCAGACATGGTGAACAAGTCTCCAGGCTCTGTGTCCAAGCATGATGCCAACAAAAATCCTGGGCATAAATTTACTCCAAGCTGGCAGATAGCCCAAGAGTGCCCAGACAGCACAAAAGCTAAAGCCTATCTCTACTCATTCCACCTGTACCGCACCACCAGAAGCTGCAAAAAAAAATGCCAGTTGCCAATCGCCGGCTAAATAGTGCTGGCGATTGTCATTATCATCGCACCAACCCTCCCAAGAGAATATGCCTCCTAAAAAGTACATCCGCTGATATATTCAAGTCTAATTGTGTCTCAGGTAGGTGAACATGCCCGTAATGTACGTAAGGGCACACAATATACATCTACTCATATTAAGGAGGAATCAGTCTCATGTGATGGAGGAAACCTCACAGACACTGACATTTATACACCCACAGATCATACACAATATACATCTACTCATATTAAGGAGGAATCAGCCTCATGTGATGGAGGAAACCTCAGAGACACTGACATTTATACACCCACAGATCATACACAATATACATCTACTCATATTAAGGAGGAATCAGTCTCATGTGATGGAGGAAACCTCACAGATACTGACATTTATACACCCACATATCATACACAATATACATCTACTGTTATTAAGGAGGAATCAGTCTCATATGATGGAGGAAACCTCACAGACACTGACATTTATACACCCACAGATCATACACAATATACATCTACTGATATTAAGGAGGAATCAGTCTCATGTGAAGGAGGAAACCTCACAGACACTGACATTTATACACCCACAGATCTTCTATTGATGAGCGTATTTTAAAACATAAACCAGCAGAATGTTCTTCTACTTCTAATTGGGATGGAACCTCATCTGGTGATCTTAGTGATAATGCAATTCTGGC
The DNA here is from genome assembly GCF_038048845.1 of Mixophyes fleayi. Classification (NCBI taxonomy): domain Eukaryota; kingdom Metazoa; phylum Chordata; class Amphibia; order Anura; family Limnodynastidae; genus Mixophyes; species Mixophyes fleayi. The sequence goes on along the minus strand of NC_134407.1, from coordinate 222,094,590 downwards.
CTTTACACAGGAGAGTACACAGAAGAACATAAATCTACACAAAACTGTCATGGTCCTAAAGCAGCACTGAAAGGAAACAGATATATAATACACTATATGAATGCACATAAAAAAATAGATTGTATTGTTGTCAAACCTATCTAGAGACGTTTTCCCAATAAATCAAATGTGGTTACACATCAGAAAATTCACAAAGGTGCTAAACCATTTATTTTTTTTGGCTCAGAATGTGGGACGTGTCTTACCAGCAAAGAAAGTCTGGCAAGCCATCAGCAAAAACATAGCAGATGAAAATTGTTTCATATAGTACTGGTCACATTACGCTGAGCTGTACAGAGAATATGTAATCATTGACATAATTGAAGCGTTCATTCTAAATTCCCTAACACATACTTATTTTTATTGCATCGTGAGGACCCATGTCTGGAACATGCCACATAGTGACACCACCTTCCTAATGCCCTGTCAGCAGGAGAATCATATGGGTATGTGTAGGAGCTGTTTGTCACCACTTGAGATTTACAAAGTACTGACAGGGACTGCATAATGGGGAAAGTTTTATGTATGTCAGGTGTGTGAGGGCATCCACACGCCCACAGACACCTAGCCATGGATGTTACAGCACTAGTCAACCACTGCGTATCGTTTTAAAAAGTTTGATTTCTCTTTAAAGCTGTTATACAGTTCTTTATGTAGAATTTCGCAGCCGATTAGTTCCGAACTTTCACTACTGATTGTTCAGCCATGAGGCATGCAACGCAGTCACGCTGTCCGTGTACCCGGCTTGTTTGGATAACGTTGATCATATTCTCGCCATAGCTTGGACCTAATCTCTGTCGCAGGTTTTTCTCCACACTTCTTTACAACCTGCAAGGAAGCAAAGTGGTCCATTACCAATCTGTGAAAAATAAGAGAAGACCACGTGCTTTTGCATTGCAAAACGATGCATCAGACACAATATTTCCAACTTACTGCCTAGATTATTGTCCATCTCGTACAAATTCTTGTCTTTGTATTCAGCCAGTTTGCCACTCTCCAGAGTCAATAAAAGTTTGCTAATCTTGGCAAGTTGGAGGGTACATTCTGGAAGGCGATAATGCTGCCAGTGCACCCTAATGTTGTGCTCAAGGAATTCCGCCAACTGACCCAATTCTGTGTCGTTTAAGTTGAGCACCTTTTGAAAGACTGTTGACGTGCTTTTGAAGCTTCATGGAAGAGAGTATTTGGGGATGTGTGGCCCCACACACTCAGCAAACACGCAAGTGCACTGGGAGACTGAAGTGTGAAAATGAATCTGGTCTGGCAAACAGGTAGACTTGTTAGTAACCACTCCATATTGTTCACGCTTCTCTTCGAGAAGTTCCATTGCGCCTTGCATGACCCCAGGGTCTGAAGTGTGTATATCGGAGATTAAATATTTGTGAAAGGTCTATGTCCAATTTATATTATTATGCCTGTAATTCTGCCATGAAACCTGGGAAATACAGTTTGTTTGTGAGTTGAGGAAAACAGATAGCACCGCTGACTTTAATTACTTATATGGGAGGATCGGTCTACTATTGCGTGATTAATTCGTAAAACACTGGCATTCCAGCGGATATAACTTTGTTCATATATGCTGGAATATGTGTGAGTTGTGTATATGAAAGGAAAGGGTTTTAACAATAAGTTAGGATAAAATGGAGTTAATCCATTGCACACCTTACAACACAAATTAGACATTGTCTGTGCAAAGTGGAGGCTGCCATTTTTTTGACTGGACTAATTATGCAGATTATCAGTTCACTGGCAACGCTGAACACCAGTGACCTATATCACTGATGGAAAACATGGGGAATATTGCTGGAATCACTAGTTCACTGTGGAATCATAGGCTGCCTTCTTATTGGCCCACACAAAATAACCACCTCCAACCAAATTCATCCGCCGTCTGTAGACGGCGGATGAATTTAAATAGAATGTAGTAATGAGCTCATGTTTAGTTCATTACTACAGAACATTACATTGGCATTATAAACACATTTTTACCTTTGACCATCAATAAAACAATTTTTAAATAAAATTGTGACTTATAATGACATTATATATAATGGCACTCTTATTTTGCGCCTTATTAGCCATACTCTACTTTTTTTAAGCGTCTCCAAAGAACATACGTTGAGATGAACCTTTTGTGGATGTTTTGTTTTGGGGTTTTTTTGTTTTGGGTTTTTATATAATCAAAATAATCTATATGGATCAAGAACAGTGTGGAGTTAGGGAAATATAAAATTGGTGAACAAGGACAGCATAATAATTTATTGCAGACTAATCACCTTTTCTCATATAGAAGAAGCAGGAAATAATATAGCTGCCTACACAGGGTGCCAATAGGTTTATTAAAGGGGGCATTTTTCACGAGCACTTGGCCTGCGAGCGGATACTATAAGAAATGTTACACACAATAAAAATAAATCCAGCCTGTTCGTATTTCATGTTATATTCCAGAAAAGACACGTTGGGCATTCCCACCTCCCCCTCCATTGTTGAATGAGTGGCATCATTATTGGAGTTGGAAATGTAGGTGCCCATGGAAAATGCAGCTTGGTCTTCCACATTTGTGGCCAATATCCCCACTGATTCAGCTGACCTGCCAAACGGATGTATTGCAGTGTGTGGGGACCATGTCTCTGGTGAGAGAGAGAAGGAAAATGACATCCCTGTTGTCAGACAACCAGTGGTTCCATGGACTTATTGGGGAAAAAAAATTACAAGCTCAGTTGTTGATGCATTTAAATTAAAAGGCATCAGGTTATTCAGGAGGAAATCTATGAGGATTTTATTCCTGGAAAACTTCTTGAGTTGACAAATACACTGTGGTTGAGTGTTGTCTATATATAAAGTCGATTTCTTAAATCCAGTTGAAGTGGTGAGGTCACCAACTGCAAGTGTCTAGAGAGAAGAGAATTGATTAAGTTTGAAAGCTCACTTGAAATCAAGGTTACAGATGAAGAGAAGGTATCGCCGTACGACACAGGTTAGCCAAAAGTCTGAGAAGAACCAAGATAACATTGTCCGACAGTGTCTGAATAAGAAGCGAATGATCACTAATGCCAAATGTAGCGTCTGGGTCGAAACGGAGTAACAATAGGCATGTGTTATTTCACGTGGAAGCATGGAGAACATTATTAATTGTGCAGAAGGCCCAGGGATTTCTTAAGACAAGCACACAAAGAAAAAAGAAGCCACTTTAGAGAAAGTTAGTGGATTGGGAAATTTTTAAAGCTTATGCTACTAAAACCATACCAAAACACGTCTTCTGTACTAAAACAAGGACACATCCATCTCTGGACTTTTTTCAAAAGTTATAGTTTAATAATGGCAAATAGTACCTCTTATGCCAAAATTATTTTGTCCTCTTTGTCTTTAGATGACTTTTCATTTTACATCGGAGAAGGAAGCAAAACTGCCACTTGCACTTATATTATTTATGAATGTGGAAGAATTCTATAGTTATGGCCACACATTTACTGAACATTTAATAGACCATTAGAAATACAGTATGTTTTCACTTTCACAGTGCCCCTTCCCTATTACCTGAAGCAGCTATCAGAAGTCATATCATTGCACTATTGAAAAGGACTGGAGGGAATAAGTCTCCCCACTATGGATAATAACGGCTTCAGGTAACCGGATGGGTCCCGGGGAAGAAATCTCATTCTGTTACAATTTTGACACTCATTAAAAAACAGTTCTTGAGGTCATGATTTATAGAGTGGTTACAAGAAGCCAGTGGCAGATCTCGGAACCAATTAGAACATAGAAGCTATCACTAGTCATATCAAATCTAGAAGGGAGTCTACAATCTACCCAACACGTTTCGTGACACTGGGCCCTACATATTTACAAGGTTATATAGTTCATATACTGTGGTCGCATTATTTTTATTGGTATTTTAGTATTGCGTAGTGAAGTGCACTGTTTTATTATTCATGGATTGTAAGTTGTGTATTTTTCCACGGCGGCATCAGTCAGAATTTGGGATCATTAATAATTTCCAAGCAAAACATTTAATTAATATGTAAACATACTTTTGGATTTAAGATTTAGGGTAATGCAGATGGTTAAAGATTTAAGTACTTACTTTGTATATCTTTCTAACAGGTCTTTGAGAGGCCATGAATGATCTGGAGGATTCAGTTACCGCTATTTTCTACATCCAACTGTAAAAAGTGAAGATTAGATCTTTATTAAATACACCAAACAAAACAATGCACTGTTTAAAACATATGGGGGCGTCAACCTCACGTAAAGAATTAACTGACCTAAATGTCAGTAAACCCATGATGAATATAGAATATAGTTCAACACATCATGTTAAAGAGGACTCCGTCTCATGTGAAGGAAGAAAAATCACAGTTGCTGGCATTTATACATCCACAGATCATACACAATATAAATCTACTCATATTAAGGAGGAATCAGCCTCATGTGGTGGAGGAAACCTCACAGACACTGACATTATTACACCCACAGATCATACACAATATACATCTACTGATATTAAGGATGAATCAGTCTCATGTGATGGAGGAAACCTCACAGACACTGACATTTATACACCCACAGATCATACACAATATACATCTACTGATATTAAGGATGAATCAGTCTCATGTGAAGGAGGAAACCTCACAGACACTGACATTTATACACCCACAGATCATACACAATATACATCTACTCATATTAAGGAGGAATCAGTCTCATGTGATGGAGGAAACCTCACAGACACTGACAGTTATACACCCACAGATCATACACAATATACATCTACTGATATTAAGGATGAATCAGTCTCATGTGATGGAGGAAACCTCACAGACACTGACATTTATACACCCACAGATCATACACAATATACATCTACTGATATTAAGGATGAATCAGTCTCATGTGAAGGAGGAAACCTCACAGACACTGACATTTATACACCCACAGATCATACACAATATACATCTACTCATATTAAGGAGGAATCAGTCTCATGTGATGGAGGAAACCTCACAGACAGTGACATTTATACACCCACAGATCATACACAATATACATCTACTGATATTAAGGAGGAATCAGTCTCATGTGATGGAGGAAGCATCACAGACATCACACATCAAACACTGACTCATAGTAAGGAAGAATTTGTCTCTTGTAAAAAAGAAAATCTCACGAAAACTGACACCTATTCTTGTGCTATTACTGGAGAATATATTGAAGGCATTGATAATCCCCAAGAAAAATGCAAGCCCCCTCAAGACAAATCTGCTTCTTCATCTCTCCAAGCAACAAAGACCATGTATACTTGCCCTGTTTGTAAGAGAAGTTTTAATAATCACAGTAATCTTGTAAGACACCGAGAAACACACAAAGGAAAGAAAATGACTTGCTCGGAGTGTAGTGCCGACTTCTGCAATAAAACCGATCTTTCAGTGCACATACGAACACACAGAGCAAGTAGAAGTTTGTACTGCTCTGAATGTGATAAAATGTGCGTTAGCCACTCACATCTCATCCTCCATCAGAGAATTCACACAGGAGAGAAGCCGTTTGCATGTTCTGATTGCGGTAAACGGTTTTCCAAAAAATCAAATCTTGGCGAACACATGAGGGTTCACACCGGATCGAAACAATTCTGTTGCACAGTTTGTGGAAAATCTTACGCTCGAAAAGATAATCTGATCAGTCACCAACGGATTCACAAGGAAGACGTAACATTCACATGTTCTCAGTGTGGAAGGTGTTTTGTCGATGGGGACAAATTTGCCAGACATGAGAAATTTCACATGTTGGAGAAACCATTCTCTTGCCCTCGTTGTAGGAAATGTTTTACTCATAAGACTCTTCTGCTTCGACACGAATGGACTCATGTAGATGAGAAGCGATTCCTCTGTTCTCACTGTGGCAAATGTTTCCGGAGACAAGGTGATCTGGTCACGCATCAGAGAACTCACACAGGTGAGAAGCCTTTTGCCTGTGCCGAATGCGGGAAATGTTTTAGCACCTGGTCAGGTATTTTGAACCACAAGAAAATCCACACCACGGAAAAGCCCTTTGCCTGTTCCGAATGTGGCAATCGCTTCAAACGGAAAAACAACCTCATTAGACATCAGAGAATCCACACAGTAGAGAAGCCTTTTACCTGCTCTGAGTGTGGTAAATGTTTTAATACAAAGGCAAATCTTAATATACATCAGAGAATTCACACGGTTAGGAGACAACATTCCTGTCTGGAGTGTGGTAAACAGTTCCCTTATAAAAGTAAACTAAAAGAACATTTGCAAAGTCATGAAGAGGATAACTTCTGATGATCCTCAGTAATGGTTGAACTTGCAAAAAAATATTTCATTTGTTTATGCCGCATATATAATATTAGTCTGAGACAGGGTGAAACTCAACCCAACAAGTTCATCTGTTCTTATTCGTGAATGTTACCCTGCTCCTATGATTTTGTTTTTACAGTTATAGTACAGTTATATGTACGGATGGAAGGACAAAGATATATATTGTATACTTAGTAAATTTACAATTTTACCAATGATGATCAATTGGTGAATGTTGTTAAACATCTAGTGTAACTTCAGTAAAAGTTTTTCTTTAGTATACGAGACTTGTCCTGTGCTTTATTGTTATCATCCTCTAGTTTTTTTAATACTCTGCTTTGCTAAGAATTGCAGCTCGTCTAGAAGTTTGCAGGTGTTAACCATTGTGTTATTCCGGTGCTTTGTCACTGGACGACAGACTGAAGGCTGCAGTTATAGTGATAGTCTGCATTCTCTGGAGAAGAACATCTAACACCGTACAGAACATTGGGCCCGTTCTGGACAATTGAGGATATTGATACATCTGAGAAGAATCAAAGAAGTGCTGCAAAAATAGAGTAGGGTTTCAAGCACAAAAAGCTTCAAGAGTCAGAAAAGAGGGATGAGACCAATTCAGCGAAGCTTTTAATAGATGAAAAAGAAAGATGGGCGTTGCTGTAACTTTGGTTCAACGAAAAGGCAGGTCCTAAAAAGGAGTACATCATTCAGTTTATAAAGTTTTGTGGGTTCAGTCAAGCAAATGTAGTGAATAAAGTATATTGCCAATAAATATTATTAAATGTACTGTGAGAGAGTCCACCATTCACAGGAATCGGACACAGTAATGCTGAACCATTTAGCTGTTTATTAGCAGTTGTCAGGATGGTAAAACAGCTCCAATGCTGGTACAGCATCATATCCAGTAACAGTACACGAATATCCCCACCACTTACATCTGGCTAGATATTACTTCCCTGTCTACTCGCCGGCCACTTACTGGCATCGGTGGTCCCACCCACACATACAGACAGTGGCTTTATCCTGCACCCCAAGCACTACAGCAAATCACAGCAAACCAATCACACCCATGAGGAACACCTGTGTGTGTGTGTGTGCGTGCTAAGAGAGGAACCTAGGGAAAACTTAACCCTGTCTGCAGCCTGTTGCTGCAGACTATCTGTGTTCCTACCTGTTCCCTTACAGGGAACTGTGGCAAATATCCCTCTTTGCCACAGTACACATTCAAAATTTTATTTATAGATATTAATATGATATTTACCTGGGCTAAGCAATCCTGAGAAAGTTGTTCAGTGCTTTTTTGTTAGGTTATTATAAATTATCGGTAAGAAAGTATCGATTGTGTTATCATTGTGCTATCATTAGCGTCTTTTTATATTACTATCATTTAAGTACAATGCTGGCAATTATAATCTAGTAAATTACTAATATACACTACACTTTGAGATCCGGTATATGTAAAATTTATGTCAACTTGTCAGAATTGAGGATGGTGAAGTTTGTCTGAAATGACCACATGTAAGCCCAGAGACCACTGGTCCAAATCAAGGTTGGTCCAAACGAATGGAAATTTAATTGAGCCCGAAGAAATTTCATGTTGACCGTTAACTATATCAGTCTTTGTGTGTTCATGGGCTAAGAGGAAATATTCGTTGTCTTGTCCAGCCACCTGTAAAAATTTGACCTTTAACCCCTTCAGTGCCAAGGATGGGTTCCACTCCTCTTTTGCACTGCAAAAGTTTAAAGAATGTAAAAAAAAGTAACGAGAAGTACTTGTAAGGTATTAAATGGCAGTGGGAGGCGGAGAAATAGCCAAGACTTGATGATGTCAGCAAGGTGTCGTAATGATGTCAATATGCCCCGCCCCTTCCAATCGACTGCTGTATGGTAAATTCTGACACTAAGGGGCGTATTCACTTGTTAGCGTTAACGCTGAAAAACGAGCGCTCGAAAAATATTACCGTTTATACGGTAATATTGCGCGCGAAAACCGTTAATACGGTAGTTTACTCGCGGAATTTCACGGCGAGCTGAAATTCCGCGAGTAATTACCATATTAACGGTAAGATTTTTCGAGCGCTCGTTTGTTAGCGTTAACGCTAACAATTGAATACGCCCCTAAGTGCCATATGTCCTTAATTCTGGCACCTAAACATTCAGGATTACTCTCTTTTGCAAGAGGAGAGTTCCCTCTTTTTAAACTGTTTTGACCCAGAGAAGTTCTTTTGTGGTGATCGTGTGTGATCACCAGATAAAACCTCTTCAGAAATCATTAAGAAGTTCAGTTAGGAGGGGGATCTCCCCCATCCTGACTCCCTCTATAAAATGATGTATTCCCTTAGTAGTTATTGTTTGGTAATCACCAGACAATAACACCCGACACTACAGAAAGTGTTAATAAGTCCAGAGATGGGGGGTTCTAATGCTCAGATCTCCCTCATCCTGGCTTCAGTAAACACAGGGGTACCCTTATTTGATGCTATAGGTTGCCGATCCATATTATGCCTACACATTTTATGCATTTCGTTCAAGGCTGCAAAATAAAATGTAGTATTCTGATTTTTGCTGTTTTGGAAAGGTGGATTATTGCTAAAGCAAGAACACAAAGTATTTTTTGGAAAATATTAGAAAATAAAATACACAAGTATTCTTTAATTCAATTTCAATTAAAAAATAGCAAAACACTTTTTTTTGCCAATTTGGCTAGATTTTCCTTGGCGTGACAGTATGTGCAAGCAAACTAATGGTATTTTCGCTAATTAATAAACCAAACCTTAAATAGCTGAATTGCTTATATACTTTGTCCACATTAAGTGGACCTATAGACGAATTCACCATCGATACACAATTGCCTTTTGAGTTTATTCTAATTAAAAATTCCATAACTAATTTGTCCTGTGGTTGTCAGATTCTGAGCTGGGTTGTCAATCAAACTTCCTTTTGATCCTATATGATTGACAGTCCGCTGCATGATTGCTGGAGCTATGAAGAAAAACTGACTTGACTATTCTAATTTTTTTGTCAAATAATGTCAGTATACCAAATTTCAGGTCAATTGGATGAGCCCTTTCTGAGAAAATAGTTTTTTCCACACACACACACACACACACACACACACTAACGCACGCCTCTACACATGTGTGTTCATGAGGTAAAATTACCTCACGAAAATGAGTTTGAGCCCTACCAAATTTCAGCCCTTTTTGAATTTTTTTCCCCACACACACTAAGAATTTAGTAGGTCAGTGTATAACTCTGCCCAGCAGGTGGCGCTGCAACTTGTTTTTCTTTTTTCACACACACACAGATGCCACTAAGCATTTATATATTAGATACACACACATACAGAGCTGCCTAGAGAAATTCATGGCCCCAGTACAGCAACTCCATGGATCCTCCCTTATAGTTAAGCATAGTTAAAAAAATGTTTTGCCGCCGCCGACATTTTTTCCCCATGCGAGTGGTTGTACAATTGGGGGTGTGGCAGTACATCATTGGGGGCGTGTCTAGCAGGTGAAAAGCACCAGGCCACCCTCTTACAGAAAAATGCATTACTCACACATGCCCCCTTGCTCAGCAGCTTTGCTCACATATGTCCCCTCTGCCCACATGCTTTAATCACACTTGCCCCCCCTATGCCCAGCACCTTTAGTGACATATGCCCCTCTCCAGCACCTTTAGTGACACATGCCCCTCTCCATCACACCTTCTTCTTACCTTATTCTCCACTGCACAGCATGGGAAGATATCCAGCAGCCCGCCGAGTACCATGTGACCACTGCAGTCACATGACCTGGTGTCTGAAGGTACCTGAGCTGAAGGGGATTTAGTCACTACCAATCCCCCTGCACTCAATAATTTTTTTTTTAAAAAAGTACTTTTAAAATATTATTTTTTTTTTCAAAATTAGGTCTCCAGAGGGGACTCGGGCCACCATGCAGGCCCAGGCAATTTGTAGCCGCCCCTCCCCTCTCGGCGGCTATATATATATATATATAATTATTTCTCATTTTATGAGGCTAATATCATATTAACAGTAAGGAACCAGCAAAAAATGTTATGCCGCACAGTAGTGCCCCAGTTCACATCATACCTCATAATTGTGCCCCCAGTTCATACTTTGCCCATAAAGACATAGTATGCCACAGTTGCCCCCAGAAACACATAGTATGCCACAGTTGCCCCCAGAAACACATAGTATGCCACAGTTGCCCCCAGAAACACATAGTATGCCACAGTTGCCCCAGAAACACATAATATGCCACAGTTGCCCCAGAAACACATAGTATGCCACAGTTGCCCCAGAAACACATAGTATGCCACAGTTGCCCCAGAAACACATAGTATGCCACAGTTGCCCCCAATACATTTTATGCCACAGTAATGTCCCCAATATCTTTTATGCCCCATTTACTCTTATGGCCTCAGAATTGCATAAAACATTTTTTTAGGACACTAATAAATTAATAAAAAATTATATAATTTTATACTTACCTCTTCTAGCAGTGATCCGGTCCGCAAAGGTGCTTGGGAGGAACTGCGCAGCCGACACTGAACTGCTGCGCTTGCGCAGCAGTTCAGCTCTTCTCCGGCTGTCATTTAGAACAGTCAGACAGCCAGCATGCCAGGACTAAGGGGGCTGCGTGCCGGGGGTTGCCGACCCCTGCGTTAGACCATTATTTATACTTGTCTACGATTTATTATTTTATTTTTTATGTTGTCGTTTCGGGCTACAGATACTCCATATGCAGTATTTGAATTGGCCAACTCTCTTCCTCTTCCCCAGAAAAAATCAGCAGGTAGATGGTTATTACAATACTAGATGTATTAGTTATACTAATGGAGAGGATTGGATTAAAGTCTTTGTCAGGACAGGTGCTTTCATTTTTTGCAGTTTATTTAGTACTATTTCATTTTCGAGTTTTTGCTGCTGTAGAAAAAGTAGACAGGAGTACTTGCAATTTATTATATATTTCCAATGTGACCATTTTCAAAAGTATTTTTTTTTTTAGAGTAGTCTAATCTGTAGGTCACAGGAATTAGAGCAGGTAATTAGACATTAAAGCAGGATCCTGAAGCAGTGATGGTTATTGCCCAGAAAGGGCCATTATAAGGACTGTTACAAATTAGTTAGAGGTACTAGTGATCTCCAGAAGTTCAGATGGGATATATCAGTTGAAATGCAAAATACAGCTCTTTAAATACTGTTTCTGATACACATGTTGGCAGAGGGTAAATCACCCCCCTGCCTCTACCTGGCACTACAATGTCAGAGATATACCATCCAATGTTTAGCATCAGGATTAAATATATTCTCTATACTTGGATTTAATGCAATTTAACCTTAACAAAATTTACATCAATCTGTGATTTCCCAAATTACTTGCTGTTATGTTATTCAGATAGGTTCTCTCTAAGACACAGGATGAAAGGATAACAGCCCCCTCATGCGCATAGAATGTCCTACAGAAACATGGCATACTGCCTCAGGAATCAGTACATTTACAATACAAAAATCAGTACATTTGCAGTGCTATACAATAACTTATTTCTAAGTGATCCAGCCACAGCATGCATTCTGTATCCTTGCTTACTATTGTCCTTAATGTTATCTTGCTTTTATATTTTTGTTGTTGATTTCAGTGAAGTAAAATCAATCTACCATTTTATTAATACAGATCTATGTGAAATCTATAAGCTTAGCATGCAGAGTAATATTATATTTATATTGCTATGTAAGCTGTGCACTTTCAATAAAAAATGTTTTTGTAATAAGAGTCTTGTGTACTTCTTACCGTTTCATTTTAACGTGCTTGCAGTATGATTCACTAACTGTTACGACTCTGCCTGTTCTTTGTATCTAGCAGCAGTACCTCATACCACCAGAGGTGCTGCTGTTCTGTTCCTGAACTCTTCTACATGCCTGAAGTAGTTAATCTCCTTGCATGATGCCTAATTAGAACTGCACCTGTCGCACTGCTTCAAATACCTGCCTCAAGCTGTGCTCTGTGCAGTTCATTTGTTTATTCCTGGCTGCTGCTACCCTGTTCCTGTGTTTGCTCCATTACTGCTTGATCTTCTGTTGTGACCCTCGGCTTGATTCCTGGACCCTGCACGTTTGCAGGGTCCAGGAACCTGTTATTTCTGTGGACATTTTTTGCCATTAATCACACCTGTTCATAACTGTGGTTGAAGTGTACCTGTTAATCCTGCTTTCCGAAATCTGCATATTCTCAGAACAGAATCCTTGTCCTATATTTTGCCTGAATGAAGACATTTGGTTTCATACTTCTGTTGCTGCCTCATGAATGCACTAGGATTCCTAACACTAACTGGTAACAATCCAGAACAAGTCTGACGTTTATAATCTCCGACAGACTGGAATCACTGCATACAACGAATTCCTCAGTTTTAAAACAATTCAAAGTCATTCTATCAATCGGTATATTTTTTTTATTCACGAGTTTAATTATATTTGCTAGTATTCCTCAGGTTTTTATACAAACAACAGAAAAAAACCTGTTATAATTGCAAGGGAGAAGCCAGTACTGCGAGGGAAGATTTTTTTTCCCGCCTTTTTTACTTTCTAATGCTAAGGACGTGAAAGATAATTTTACCTATTCAATTATTGAAAAATTATCAGATATTACCAAATACCTTCTTTAAAATTTGTAGTGCTTGTACTAATTTTACATGGTATACTATCAGACTTGCTTCTGATGAAACAGCCGTAAGGCTGAGTGAGAAATGCGTCAAGCTGTTTGTGATTTTATGTGATTGCCGAGACCCCGGGGACTCCTCTCTATGTGCATGACCATACAGTGTGCTCTGAATTATGATCTAAAACTGGGGCCAGAACAAAAAAAACTGGCTGGAAGATTAATCAGGTGATACCTATTCAGTACTCCTACGGGAAAATGTTTGGCTGCCAGTAAGTCAGTGAGTTATGTATATATTCTTAGCTGTATTGACGAACAGTCTCACAGCGGAAGATATGACATTATATATATAGGGAACTTTGGGGATATTTGACTATACTCTGTTGGAGGACAGCGAGGTTCAGTTCCCGTGTTTTACAGGTTGGATCTTAAGAGCTGGATAATAGGGATATCATATTCACAATCTCAGCTCCACTTGAAAAAACTATACTGTAGAGTTCAATAACGGATATCATCCTTTGTTCTAGTAGTTTTATACATTTCTCCACAACGGCACTATGTATTTACATATGTTTTAAATATTCATGTGACAGTTTATTGTTACATGGTTTTTTTTAAAGTCTCAGTGTCTATGGCCATATTCACAAGTATATTATGATATTAATAAATGAATATGTTTTTATAAAGTGATTGACATAGCGCTCCTATGTTTTCTTTTGCATGGTATACTATCGTATTGGGTCAACATGTAATTTTTGGTATTTTTTTTTTGTTCTTTTAATAGATGGCTTTCATTAATTATTTAGATTTGTTTCATATAGCACCAATCATATTGCGCTGAGTAGTACAGAGAATGTGCAATCATTCACATCATTTGAGCTTACATTCTAAATTTCCTACCACACACACACACACACACTAGGGTCCGTATTGTCAGCAGCCAATGAAACTACTAGTACCCTTTTGGGATGTCTGAGGAAACTGGAGCACCCAGAGGAAACCCATGCAAATAGGGGGAGAACATACAAACTCCGCACAGATCGGGACCTGGTGGAAATCAAATCCATAACCCCATAGGTTTTTAAAGATTCCTCCCATATCCCATAACTGGAATAATTCCCCCAAGCAATCCTCCCAACTATAGATACAGATGGCATTTTGTTTGCATCTCTCCCACAGGGTCAGATGTGTGTATATAAGAGGTTCGATATTTGTAAAAGGTCCATGTTCAATTTATATTATTTTACCTGTAATTCTGTGTTGAAACCTGGGATATACACTCTGTTTGGGGTGCTGAGGAAAACGGATAAGCATCGTTGATTTTAATTACATATAACAATCGGCTACAGCATTAAAACCACTGATAAGTGAGGTGAATAACATTTAGCATCTCGTTACAATGGCACCTGTCAAGGGGTGGGATATATTAAGCAGCAAGTGGACAGTCAGTTCTTGAAGTTGATGTGTTGGAAGCAGGAAAAATGGGCAAGCAAAAGGATCTGAGCAACTCTGACAAGGGCTAAATTGTAATGCTTAGACGACTGGGTCAGAGCATCTCCAAAACGGCTTATGTTCCCAGTATGCAGTTGTTAGTACTTACCAAAAGTGGTGAAAGGAGGGACAACCGGTGAACCAGCAATGGGTGCCCAAGGCCCATTGACGTGTATGGGGAGTGATGGCTAACCCGTCTGGCCCAACGCCACAGAAGAGCTACTGTAGTACAAATTGCTGAAAAAGTTAATGCTGGCTACGATAGAAAGGTGTCAGAACACACAGTGCTTCGCAGGTTGCTGCATATGGAGCGGTGTAGCCGCAGACCGATCAGAGTGCACATGCAGACCCCTGTCCACCACTAAAGCACCTACAATGGGCACATTAGCACCACAACTGAACCATAGAGCAGTGGAAGAAGATGGTCTGGTCTGATGAATGACGTTTTCTTTTACATCATGCGGATGGCCGGGTGAGTGTGCCCCGTTTACCAGGATGCACTCTGGGAAGAAGGCAAGCCAGTGGAGGCAGTATGATGCACTGGTCAATGTTCGGCTGTGGAAATTTAAGTTCTGGCATTCATATGGATGTTACCACCTGCCTAAACATTGTTGCAGACCAAGTACACCCCTTCATTGCAAAAGTATTCCCTGATAGCAATATCCTCTATCAGCAAGACAATACGCCCTGCCACACTGCAAAAATTGTTCAGGAATGGTTTTGAGGAACACAAGTTCAAGGTGTTGACTTGGCCTCCAAATTCCCTAGATCTTAATACAATCGAGCATCTGTGGGATGTGCTGGAAAAAAGTCAGAGCCATGGAAGCCTCATCTCTCAACTTGCAGCACATCTGTAAGGATCTGCCGCTAACGTCTTGGTGCCAGATCAAACAGGACACCTTCAGAGGTCTTGTCGAGTTCATGCCTCGACGAGTCAGAGCAATTTTGGCAGCACAAAGGACACCTACACACTATACAACAGGTGGTTTTAATGTTGTGACTGATCGGTGTATATGGGAGGACTAGTACTATTAAGAGATAAAATGGTAATACATTGGCATTAGTCTTCCAGCTGAAATAACATTGTTCCTATATGCTGGTATATCTGTGAGTTGTATATATGAAAAGAAAGGGTTTTAGCCATTGCACATCTCACAACACAAATTAGGCAATGCCATTGTCTTTGCAAAGTGGAGGCTGCCATTTTGTTAGCTGGACTAATTATGTAGAGTACCAATTCACTGGCAACAAGCGACATGTGACTGTATCACTTTTATAAAAAAAAACTTATTTTTGGCTGGATCACATATAAATCATTTATATCATTGCAAATGTACTTATTTTTTTATATTGGTATGTATGGACTTCTGAGACAGTATGTCACGTTTGCGTTTTGCAACTGTCTAGAGACAGGTAATCTCATGTTAATTAGACCTTTTCCAAAACATCTGTTGAGCCTGAAAGACAGGAGGAGGTAATTAAACTTGCTAGTAGACCCCCTATGCAAGTGATCACAGATGAATGTGAATTTTGCAAGTTAAATAGCATTCAAAGCAAGATTAGATAAATGTTATATCCTGGTGGTAAACATTTAATAGAAAAGCTCAGACTTCATGGCACCGCTAGTAGCAGTAGTAAAAAGGTGATTTAAGGGGCAGGCTGCAGGAAGCACCTGGATTGGTTAGAGGGGCAGGAGTTTGGATTACCTCCTGTCAGGGTATCTGTGTAAATCTGTATAAAAGGACACTGTTTGATCATGTAGTATTCCATCTGTACTTTCTGGATATCTCTAGTACCTCAAACTAGTGAGTGTGTAACTGTCCTTTTAGGACTTCCTGAGCTAATAAACATCACTGCTTAAGGAACCTGCTTTAAAGACTACTTACCTGATGTAATTCCTGTGACCTATAGATTAGACCTAATCTAATCCATTATCCGGCTGTTCTGTGGTTGGGACCCAGCATCTGGTACCAACTCTCTACCCGATACCCTGCAGCTCTGGCCAGTGTGATAGGTCAGGGGGAACCATCCACAGCAACCCTGATCTGAAGGCAAGAAGTCAAGGGTACCAGCCCTGATATACAAACAAGGGGGTACACTAGCAGTGAGAGAGAAGCTTCCACGTGTAGATGCTGCTAAGGGGCCCAGTGGTGGCAGCAGCAAAAGCCCCTGCTACTGCAGGTTAGAGGCCGCATGTGGGCTAAAGAAAAGGGGACGGTGGCAAGGCAAGCCCAGCCAGTCCCCAGCAACACAACAGACAGGGTGGCATAGGAGGTCCATCGTGTCACAGGACATTACCCAGGGACAAAGTGAAGACAGCCATTTTGTGGCTTGAATCAATATTCATAAAAATGCAGTATGTCAATTCACTCGTCACCAGTGACCTATATCACTGATGGAAAACATGGAGAATATTGCTGGAGTCACTAGTTTACCATGGAATCATAGGCTGCCTTCTTATGAATATTGGCCCACACAAAATGGCCGTCTTCACCGTCTGTAGACGGTGGATGGATTTGAATAAAATGTAGTAATGAGCTAGTGTTTAGTAAAGTAAACATAACATTGGCATTATAAACACATTTTTACCATTGACCGTCAATAAAATTATTTTTAATAAAATTGTGATTTACAATGGCACTATATTTAAAAAAAAGCAACACTCTTTTATTTTGCACCGAATATCATTTTAGCCATAGTCTACTTTCTTACAGCATCTCCAAAAAAAACCCTTAAGATGAAACTTTTGGGGTGTTTTTTTTTTTTGTTTTTTTTTAATAACCGAAATAAGCAATATGGATTAAGAACAGTGTGGGGTTAGGGATATATAAAATCGATGAACAAGATCAGCATAATAATTTATCACAGACTAATCACCTAAAATAATCCAGCCTGATCGTATTTCAAGTTATATTCCAGAAAAGACAGTTTGGTCATTCTCACCTCCCTCCTCCATTCGTTGGATGAGTAGCATCATTATTGGAGTTGGAAACGTAGGTGGCCATGGTAAATACCAGTGATCGGGCCTTGGACAGCTAGTATACAGCAGCTTGGTCTTCCACATGTGTGGCCAATATCCTCACTGATTCAGCTGACATGCCAAACGGATGTATTGCAGTGTGTGGGGACCATGTCTCTGGTGAGAGAGAGGAGGGAAGTTACACCCCTGTTGTCAGAGACAACTTGTGGTTCCATAGTTGCAAGTTCAGATTTTGATTAATTTAAAAGGTATCACGTAATCCATGAGGATTGTTTTTAGAGAACTTCTTTAGTGGATAAATATACTGTATTTGAGTCTTGTCTACATATAAAGGCAATTCTTAAATCCAAAAGAAGTAATAAGGTCACCATCTGTAAGAGTCTACAGAGAAGATAATTGACTAAGCTTGAAAGCTTGAAGAGGAGTTATCATCGTACGACACAGGTTATCCCAGAGTTATCATCATCATTTTTTTTATTTATATAGCACCACTAATTCCGCAGCGCTGTACAGAGAACGTACTCACATCGGTCCCTGCCTCATTGGGGGTTGGGTTCGCTTTACCGATGGGAGCATGATGCTGACAGCAAGCGATTCTGATTGAAGAAGTGTTCGGCACTGCAGGCTGACGTCATCACGATGTTCTGTGAATAGAAATTTAAAGCGGCAATGTCGGGTTAAGTGTTTAAACACTTAACCTTAGGGGTTCCCAATCAGAATCACTCATTGGAGCTTACAGTCTAAACATACACAAAGACGTCTGAGAAGAACCAAGATAACTTCGCCAGACAATGAAGACTTATCAATGATCGCTAGTGCCAAATCAGTGGCACTAGGGTGGGTCAAATCAGAGTAACCATTGTCATGTGTTCTTTCACGTAGATTGGCAACTTTTTAAGGGATATTTTACTAAAACCATACCAAAAAACGTCTCTGTACTAAAACAAGGACACATCCATCTCTTGACTTTTTTCAAACATTATAATTTAATAATGGCAAATAGTACTTCTTGTGCCTAAAAGACTATGTCCGTTTTGTCTATGGATGACATTTCTTTTTACATCAGAGAAGGAAGCAAAACTGCCACTTGCGCTGATAATATTTATGAATAGTGAGGAATGCTATAGATATGGCCACACATTTACTGAACATTTAATAGACTATTAGAAATATAGTATATTTTCCTCTTCATACTGCCCTGTCCCTATTACCTGAAGCAGCTATCAGAAGTCATATTATTGAAGAGGACTGGATGGCTTACGCTTCCCCACTATGGATGATATTGGCTTCAGGTAACAGGAAGGGGCCCTGGAAAAGAGACCTCATTCTGCTACAATGACGACTCATTAAAAAACAGCCATGAGAGCTTGAAAAATGTACTTGCAAAACAGAGATCCTTGTAAAACGTTCTTGAGCTCATGATTTATAGAAGCCAATGGCAGATCTAGGAACCAATTAGAGACATAAAAGATATTACTAGTCATATCACACGTAGAGGGAGTCTTTCTGCTCCTTACTGCAACCTACCCAACGCATTTCATGACACGACCACATCACCTATCTATGCATTTCGTGACACGGCCACTTAACCTACCCAACACATTTCATGACACGGCCATTTCACCTATTTACGCATTTCGTGACACGGCCACTTAACCTACCCAACACATTTCATGACACGGCCACTTCACCGATCCATGCATTTCGTGACACAGCCACTTCACCTACCCAACACATTTCATGACACGGCCACTTCATGATAACAAGGTTATATAATTCATATACTATGGTCGCATTATTTTTATTGGTATTTTAATATTGCGTAGTGAAGCACCTTGATTTATTATTCATGGATTATAAGTTGTGTATTGTTCATCACTATAACAAGGAGCTGGAGAGTCTGTGTAGCTGCTCATTCATTTACCACACTGGCATCGGTGAAAATTTTAATCATAAACACTTTCCAAGCAAAACATTTGATTAATATGTAAACACATTTTTGGATTTAAAATTTAGGGTAATGCAGATGGTTAAAGAATTAAGTACTTATTTTGTATTTCTTTCTAACAGGTCTTTGAGAGGCCATGAATGATCTGGAGGATTCAATACAATTATTTCTACATCCAACCATTAAAGTGAAGATTAAACCTTTGTTAAACACACCAAAGAAATAACAAAAGACAAAAAAATGAACTATTTAAAAGGTATGGGGGAGTCAACCTCACTTAAGGAACTAATTGGCCTAAATATCAATACACCCATGATGAAGATAGAATGTAGTTCAACAGATCATGTTAAAGAGGACTCAGTCTCACTTGAAGGAAGAAAAATTACAGACACTGGTATTTATACACCCACAGATCATACACAATATACATCTACTGATATTAAGGAGGAATCAGTCTCATGTGATGGAGGAAACCTCACAGACACTGACATTTATACACCCACAGATCATACACAATATACATGTACTCATATTAAGGAGGAATTAGTCTCATGTGATGGAGGAAACCTCACAGACACTGACATTTATACACCCACAGATCATACGCAATATTCAACTACTCATGTTAAGGAGGAATCGGTCTCAAGTGATGGAGAAGACTTCACAGACACTGACATTTATACACCCACAGATCATACACAATACACATCTACTCATGTTAAAGAGGAATCGGTCCCTTCTGAAGAAGATAATCTCAAAGACCCTGACATTTATACACCCACCGATCATACACAATGTATTAAGGAGGAATCGGTCTCATGTGATGGAGGAAACAGCACAGACCCCAACATTCACACATCCTCACATCATGTATTGACTCATAGTAAGGAAGAATTAGTCTCTTGTAAAAAAGTAAGTCTCACAGATACTGACATATATTCTTTTACTATTACTGGAGAATATATTGAAGGCATTGATAATCTCCAAGAAAAAAAAAAGCCCCCACAAGACAAATCTTCTCTCCAAGCAACAAAGACCATGTATACTTGCCCTGTTTGTAAGAGAAGTTTTAATAATCATGGTAATCTTGTAAGACACCGAGAAACACACAAAGGAAAGAAGATGACTTGCTCAGAGTGTGGTGCCGACTTCTGCAATAAAACTGATCTTTCAGTGCACATACGAACACACAGAGCAAGTAGAAGTTTGTACTGCTCCGAATGTGATAAAATGTGCGCTAGCAACTCGCATCTCATCATCCATCAGAGAATTCACACAGGAGAGAAGCCGTTTGCATGTTCTGATTGTGGTAAACGGTTTTCCAATAAATCAAATCTTGGCGAACACATGAGGGTTCACAACGGATCGAAACAATTCTGTTGTTCAGCTTGTGGAAAATCTTACGCTCGAAAAGATAATCTGATCAGTCACCAGCGGATTCACAAGGGAGACGTAACATTCACATGTTCTCAGTGTGGAAGGTGTTTTGTTGATGAGCACAAATTCGTCAGACATCAGAAATTTCACATGTTGGAGAAACCATTCTCTTGCACTCGTTGTAGGAAATGTTTTACTCATAAGGCTCTTCTCCTTCGACACGAACGGACTCATGTAGATGAGAAACCATTTATCTGTTCCCACTGTGGCAAATGTTTCCCGAGACAAGGTGAACTAGTCAAGCATCAGAGAACTCACACAGGTGAGAAGCCTTTTGCCTGTGCCGATTGCGGGAAATGTTTTAGCACTGGGTCGGGTCTTTTCAACCACAAGAAAATCCACACCACGGAAAAGCCCTTTGCATGTTCCGATTGTGGCAATAGCTTCAAACAGAAAAACAACCTCATTAGACATCAGAGAATCCACACAGTAGAGAAGCCTTTTACCTGCTCTGAGTGCGGTAAAGGTTTTAATACTAAGTCAAACTTTAATATACATCAGAGAATTCATACGGTTAGGAGACAACTTTCCTGTCCGGAATGTGGTAAGCATTTCCCTTACAAAAGTAAACTAAAAGAACATTTGCAAAGCCATGAAGAAGGTAACTTTGATGATCCTCCGTAATGGTTAAAAAATCTTCAACTTGTTTATGCTGCATATATAATATTAGTCTGGGTGAAACTCAACCTAACAAGTTCCTCTGTTCTTATTAGTCCACATTACTATGCTTCTATGATTTTGTTCTTAAGTTATTAAACATAAACTGTGGCAAAGAGGCATATTTGCCACAGTTCCCCAATAAGGGAACTAATAAAAACATAGGTAGTCTGCAGCAGCAGGCTGCAGACAGGGTTAAAGGTTCCCTGGGATCTTCTTTAAGCACACACACACACACACAGGTGTCCCACATGGGTGTGATTGGTTATGCTTTGCTATGATGTGTTTGTAGTGCTTGGGGTGGAGGATAAAAACACTGTATGTGTGGGTGGGACCACCGATGCCAGTAAGTGGCTGGCTTGCAGACAGGGAAGTAATGTTTAGCCAGGTGTAGGTGGTGGGGATTTTTGTGTTGCTTTTTCTGGATGACTGATGTACCATCACTAGAACTGCTTACCATCCTGACAACTGCTAATAAACAGTTAAGTGGTTCAGCATACCTGTGTCGGATTCCTGTGAATGCTGTACTTTCTCACAATCCGTATGGTTGGCAAGACAAAGATATATATTGTATACTTTGTAAATTTACAGTTTCATGAATGCAGATCAATTGGTGAATGTTGCTGAACATCTAGTGTAACTTCAATAAAAGTTTTTCTTTAGCATACAAGACTTGTCCTCTGTTTTATTGTTAACATCCACTAGTTTTATAATACTATGCGTTACTAAGAATTGCAGCTCGTCTAGAAGTTTGCAGGTGTTAACCTTTGTGTTATCCGGGTGCTTTGTCACTGGACGACAGACTGAAGGCTGTAGTTATAGCTGATAGTCTGCATTCTCAGGAGAAGAACATCTAACACCGTTCAGAACATTTGTCCTCTTCTGGACAATTTAGGATATTGATACCCCAGAGAAGAACCAAAGAATGGCTACAAAAATAGAATAGTGTCTCCAGCACAAAAAGTTTCAAGAGTTAGAAAAGAGGGATGAGACCAATTCAGCCAAGTTTTTAGTAGATGAAAAAGAAAATTGGCCGTTGCTGTAACTTTGCTTCAATGCAAGGACAGGTCCTAAGAGGAATCTAAAGTGAGTTTCTAAGTATTTGTGTGAGTCAAGCAAATATAGTGAATAAACTATATTTCCAATAGATATGATTAAATGTATGCTTTCAAAATATAATTTATAGCTATAAATATGCTATTTAACTGGGCTTGGTAATAGTGAGAAAGTTGTGCAATTTTATTTTGTTAGGTTATTATCAAAGCACAAGCAATACCATCATTAAAATCTTGTTCTGTTCCTATCATTTACGTACAATACTGGAAATTGCAATTAAGTACATTTTCTGTAAGTGAGTTCATGGTATAATTATTTGGCCATTAAAGCAGCAATTTTTAGACAAACAATCTCGAGAGATTAATTTAATAATGGAGATTGACCATTTCATAACTTATTGTTTTCTATGTCATCTGCTTCTTACCTGTTTTGTATTGCAATGATTTTCTTCAATCATGCAGTGTACATTGACTGGCAATTATAGGTGGGGCTGAACTCTTGTTTGTGATATAAGACTACAGAAAAATATAAATGTCAATGTCACTAGTGTAATTAATTTCTTTCAAGCGACCATTTTTATTAATTTTTATTAATTGTAAAATATTTTTTCAACAGATTTTTCGGAGGGCAGTAATGCAAATGGAAAAATCGTCAACTCTACTACTTCTCTGACTTCTGGTAATAACAAATACAAATTAATTAGGAATACTCAAAAAATAAAATGCTCAACAAACTATAAACCGGACCTGACAAATGTTGTTAAAAAGTTTCCTGAAGACTCAATATCAATTGAAGAAGGAAACATCACAGACATCAACTGTTGTTTATATACGCATACGAAAGAAGACTCCTGTCACATTAAGGAGGAATCAGTCTCATGTGAAGGAGGAAACCTCACAGTCACTGACATCTATACATCCACAGATACAAGACAATATACATCTACTCATATTAAGGAGGAATCACTCTTATGTGAAGGAGGAAGTCTCACAGACACCGACATTTATTCACACACAGGTGATAGACAATATACATCTACTGATATTAAGGAGGAATCAAGCTTATGTGATGGAGGAAACCTCACAGACACTGACATTTATATATCCACAGATCATACACAATATACTTCTACTGATATTAAGGAGGAATCGGTCTCATGTGAAGGAGGAAACCTCACAGACACTGACATTTATACACCCACAGATCATACACAATATACATCTACTCATATTAAGGAGGAATTAGTCTCTTGCGAGGGAGGGAATGTCATCGGCACTGACATTTATGCATTTACTTTTACTGGGGAATATACTGATGGGAACGGACATGCTGAAGAAAAACAGATACCTCCACATTTAGCACAAGGCAGTAAATATATTAAATTCACAGCTCCATCTTCTCAAACCACTAAGACAATGTACACATGCCCAGTGTGCCAGAGAAGTTTTAATAATCACGGGAATCTTGTGAAACACCGCGAAGCTCACAAAGGAAAGAAGCCGACTTGTTCAATTTGCTGGGATCAGTTTTTGTCTCAGTCAGACCTTTTGGTCCATCAGATGCAATCCCACAAAATCGACAAGTCATTGCGGGACCCTCCTAAAGCAAGAAAATCAACTTGTTCAAAGTGTGGAGCCAAATTTTCTTTTAAATGTGACCTGTTGGCACATCGAAAAGTGCACAAAATTGATAAACATCTTTATTGCTCTGAATGCAATAAACAATTTACTTGTAACTCCCAACTAGTAATACATCAGAGAATTCACACCGGAGAGAAGCCGTTTGCATGTTCTGAGTGTCGGAAACAATTCTCCAATAAATCAAACCTCGCAGAACATAAAAGAGTTCACACGGGGAGTAAACCTTTTTCTTGCTCAGACTGTGGGAAATGTTTTTCTCGAAAAGATAACCTAATCAGCCACCAGCGAAAGCATGAGGGTGACAAAACGTTTACATGTTCCGACTGCGGAAGGTGGTTCATCGATCACCACAAATTTGTGAAGCATCAGAGATTTCATGCGTTAGAGAAGCCGTTTTCTTGTTTTGACTGTGGGAAAAGCTTTACCCACAACGCAGTTCTTCTCAGACACCAGCGCTGTCATGTGGACGAAAAACCTTACGTCTGCTCTGACTGTGGGAAGTGTTTTATTCGACATGGCGAGCTTGTCAAGCATCAGAGAATCCACACAGGAGAGAGGCCATTTGTATGTTCTGATTGTGGCAAGTGCTTTAGCACAGGGTCAGGTCTTATAAACCACAGAAAAATCCACACAACCGAGAAGCCATTTGTGTGTTCGGAGTGTGGCAGTAGTTTCAAGCAGAAAAACCATCTGATAATCCATCAAAGAGTCCACACAGGAGAGAAACCTTACATCTGTGCCGATTGCAATAAAGGATTTACTACCAAGTCCAACTTCAACATACATCGGAAAATTCACACAGTTCGGCGGCAGCTTTCTTGTCCTGAATGCGCTAAACATTTTCCTTATAAAAGTCAACTAAAAGAGCACTTAAAAATCCATGAAGATAATATATCTGACGATCCTCAGTAATGACTGAATGTATGCAAGAACTTTATACATTCACAGAAATAATGCACAGTGGAAGGGACAGAACACTACACTACTGGGACCCATAGCGAAACTTTGAAGGTGTTCTGATGCTGTCCCGCCACCCATGCTCTGCTCTACCGGGTCCCGTATCTGCTGCAGCAGATTCAACGACAGTAGTTCCGGCATTGCACAGTGAGCATTAATAATGTAGGAAGTTTACAGCTAAGGACCATGAAAAAAAGATCTCGTACAGAAGTCAAGCTGTATAAAGGAAAAGGGAGTAGGTTAAAGAACGGCATTTAAGGTGTAAAAAATAAGAAAATAAACTATCCAAATTGTTTTGTATTTTCTTACTTTATTACATAAAAATATGTTTCTATAACACATTTGACCAAAGTAATGGAGCAAATAAATGCCTGTAAAATGTCATATGTATTCTTAACACATCAGTCAAGCGACCCGCTATAGATTTAATTTATTAATACAGTGTGATAATATATTACTATGCTTGGGTAATATCAATAAAGCTTTGTTGTAAAAAAAAATAAACAATTATTTGTGGTGCCTCTGGTCCATATCAGCTGGCGTTGGAGTTGGTACGGAGGGTAATTGCTGGGCACATTACATTCACGCTTGTTTTAGATTATTAGAACACAGGATCGCTCACCAATGTATCACTGTCAATCCAGGGTAGGAATTTTTGGGAAAATTATATAAGGATCCCACAATTCTAGGATGAAAGTCCAGGGGGACAAAACAGAAGTGCATAAAAAGTTTTTATTTTTATCCATGACGTGATTTAAAACAAATACTATGCAAGAGACACAATTGGCTTAATACAGCACACAAGAATGAAATCCACAATTATATGAACTGATTGCCACCAATATAGTTCATCTCACAATAAAACCGATAATATCCAAAGAGAACGTGCTTCTGTGCAAAAGAAATGTGATCTGTATTGAAAATCATGTTTTATATGGGGATTCCCTTGTATAACATTATTGTCCTTATAAATAATTATATCCCGTGACTAAATAGAAAAAGAAAATCCAAAATTCATATTGTTTATATATATATTAATGTCTGACAAAGGGCATCATTATATAGAAAAAATACGCTTCATCATTCTAAAGCAGCAAAGTGTATAAATGTAATATAAATAAACTAGTACTAGTAACAGCCCACCGAAGTTGCCGTAGGAATTAAATAACAGCTGTAAGCAGCAAAAAGTAATCCAGGGCTAATAAAACGCTGCTAATATGGTTTAGAAAGTAGGTATACAGTAAATAAATATGTTGTGAACAAAATCTAACAATGAGCTCCAGGGCAGTCACTGAGGTATGTGTTATACATACAACATGTAATAATAATACCATAAACACTAAAAAAAAACTCCAATATATGGACTGAGTCAGTGCACACAATCTCCACCTTAATGTATGTGGAAAAATGCGGGTATTATTATTATTATTATTATTATTATTAATGCCCCCCTCCACTGGAACAAGCTCCCTCCCTCCATCAGAACATCACCCAATCTGTCCAGCTTCAAACGGGCTCTAAAAACCCACCTCTTTCTCAAAGCCTTCCAGTCTCCCTCTTAACTTCCTACCTTTTCTTCTGCCTCTCCCCCTTCTTCCCCCTCCCCTGAATCTGCCTCCGTTTCCCCCTTCTCTCCCTCTCACCCCTGTGTCTCTCTGTCTACCCTTCCCCTTAGATTGTACGCTCCCTTGAGCAGGGACATCTCTCCTCCTGTTTCCTTCACTTCTAACTCTGCTCTCCAGCTACCTTTCCCCCCACCACTCTGGGGGTCTCCCCGTCATCCGCGCCCTGCCTCTTGGGCTCCGGCGCTTGCAGGTCTTCCCTCCCCCCTCTAGCTGTGCTTTGAGCTTACTGAGTTACTGTGCTTATTGTTTACTGTACTGTTCCGTCACACGTTGTATTGTAATTGTCCCTGTACGGCGCTATGGACACCTAGTGGCGCCCTATAAATAAAAATTAAGAATAATAAAATAATAATATCAATTTTTATTTATAGGGCGCCACTATGTATCCATAGCACCATACAGGGACAAACAGAAACATGATACAGGGTGAGACAGCACGGTATAGTTAACAAAAAAGCACATTAACTCGGAAGCTCAAAGTAGCTAGATGAGAGGTGAGAGCCCCCAGCGGGGTAGAGAGAGGGGTAGAAGGGCTGGAGGACCTCACAGAAGAGACAAGGTGCTGGAGAGCAGAGTTAAGGTGGTGGAGAACAGGAGGAGAGGAGGCCCTGCTCGAAGGAGTGTACAATATAAGGGGAGGGTAGGACGGACAGTGACGCAAGTGTAGGAGGAGGAAAGGGGGAGAACGGAGGCAGAGACGGAGAGGGGGGGTAGGAGGGGGACAGGAAGGCTTTAAGGAAGAGGTGGGTTTTTAAGGCCCGTTTGAAGCTGGACAAGTTGGGGGATGTTCTGATGGATCGGGTAACGGCTCGTCTTCAATAAAGGCAATTTTCCAACCTTATTATTTCACGCATTATTGCCCCGAGAGGTGCAAACAAAAATCAGCATTAAAATGACCGTACTAACGTTAATACTGCGCACTTTTACCGTACTAACGATGATAGTGCGCATGCCGCATTATTCATAGAATAACGTGGCCGACTTGAATTGGCCCCAAAGTGTCCATCCTCTTTGTCCAAAATACCGCTTTTAGTTTCTATGCGAGACTTTTTCAAAGAGTCCATATCCGGGGAGCGTGGCATGGCTACCAAGATGGCGGCACAAGCTTTTTGATGGCTCCTTACGGCTGTGTCAGATCGTTAAACCAACTTACAGCAAAGCACACAAATCTTAATACAGCCTATAGAATCAGCTTCCATACTGGAGGAGCTGTCATCTGATGGAGAAGCTCTCCAACTACACTTTTAGGAGGGATTCCTGTCAGGACACTAGTTTGGCGCCAACGCCGTATTGGCACCATAATTGGATCGGCTGTGCTGAACTAACGGATAATACTCCTCGCCTGTTACCAGCACCCCTTCCTCCTTTATTCGGTGGACCCCTGGATGGAGTGGCTGATTGCCTTCACTAAAATAAGTGCCCTCACTTACCTCTCATCCAACCAGACCTCTGGGTACGGACACCAGCTAGCAATTCATAAAATCGTGGCTACCCTTGGCTGACTGGGTGAGTGTGAGAGGAGAGGTGCGAGACCACCCCGAGTAAAGACCCTTCAGTTCTGACACCTTGCAGTGTCTGTCAGCAGTGTGCACTTTCCAGAGTCTGCCCCCTGAGTGTCAGGTGGGGTCTGAACAACCATCAAGCTATCAAAATTGACCCTAGTCTCTCTCTGTCTGTATGTCTGTATGTTAGGAAACTTGTAAGCTCCAAAAGGAGCAGGGATTGATGTGAGTGAGTTCACTGTACAGCGCTACGGAATTAGTGGTGCTATATAAATAGCTGATGATGGAGTGTAGCTGCCGGAGAGGAGAGACCTTACACTGACCAGTCCCCGTCCCCCTCCCCTCCCCCTGTGATAACATTTCTGGACACTGAAATCAGAGGAGTGACAGTTCTGCTGACCCCACCTCATCTAACAACTCTACAGCAAGCGACTCTCAGGTCCTCTCACTGACCCTGCTTCCCACGGTGGTAATCATTAATACAATTACGACACCCACTTGACCTACAAATAAAAACAAAAGTGTTAAAAACCGAGGTAAATATTAATAGACTTCCCTTTAAACCGACTGTGCAGATCACCGATAGAGCAGTATGCTGACCGCAAGTGATTCGTCTGAAGAGCTGTCCGGCACTAGGGTTTAGTGTCATCACGACTTCTATTAATCTGAATTTAAAGTGGCAATGTCGGGTAAAGTGTACAAACACTTAACCTGCGGGGGCCTGGCTTACTGCTCCATTGGTGATCTGCACAGTCGGTTTAAAGGGAAGTCTATTAATATTTACCTCGGTTTTTAACACTTTCGTTTTTATTTGTAGGTCAAGTGGGTGTCGGGTTTTTTGCAAACCGTACCCAACCCGCTTCCCATCCACAGCTGCTAAGGCAGATCTGCAGAGACTATGGTCACCGGGTATAAGCTCGCTGTATCAGAGGTGGGAGACTGGAGCAAGTGTGGGACATTGTTCATGGAAAGACTCTCACATTATTACATAGATGTGAACTCATCTGCATTGTTAAAGAGCTAATTAAGAGCACCTCTATCTGGGCTACTTGCATACTCCTGTGCTCACTTCCACATTGCTCTAAAGCCAGATTCCATCTGCATGCTGTTTACTTTTAATGCTGCCTCATCTACATGAGCCATTCAACCTGTCAGACAGAGGCACGTTACATTCAGTGGTGCAAAGGAGAATCTGTCCCTTCACCGCCATCTAGTGGCAGAACCTGTTAATCCACTCAATCCGTCTTAATTCCTCTGCCATTCAATTGCTGTATAATAAACTGTGCTGCCATCTAGTGGCAAAAGTTGTAATTGGAGCCATGACTTTGAGAATCATCCTCTGTACATCTGCAATACCTGAAGTGACATCACCTCTAAGTCTATTCAGCAAATCAAACTGCTACTGACTGCTGTATTTTGAGCCCACGCTCTTAACTTATAGAGCACACTACTACCATTCTCTCTACTCTAACAGCCAAACTGCCTTCTTCTGGTTGTTGTAGACAGTGAATGCAGAGCCATCTGACTCCATTTTTTTCAATACTAAAATGCTATGCACAGTGCTTTGAGTCGAAACAAACGTAACCTTTGTATACTGATGTCTACAATCTAGTCTAAGTGGCCGCCTAGGTTCAACACGGAGAGTGGCCAGTGACTACCGTTGAATCTACAGTACATCTCAGCAACACTCTGGGTTTTAACACTAACCTAATATTCGGACCATTCCGATCTATAGGTACAGATAGAAGAGGCGCTTCCAAACAAGGGTCAATGAGCCTATCTAATTCTTCTCATCGCTCTGATCTTCATCAGTGTCTAAAAGTCTCCAGCTCAACGGCAGTGTCTGAACATCTCCAACAGTCATCTCCTGCCTCTTTGACATCTTCTGATTTGCCATCCATTAAATAATGGTCAGCTTTCCAATCTTCTAGATGGTTCTCATGACATAAGTGAAGTCCTACAATTGCTTAAGTCTTTACCAACTAAACAAGACTTACCGACTAAGGTGGACTTTGAGAAACTGGAAATTAAGCTCCAAGATATAGTCCCTAAGGAAGTGGCACATATCCAGGCAGGTCTCTCTTGCATCACCACCAGAATATCAGTTTTGGAAGAGAGTAAAGAGGTTGCTACAGAAAATTTTAACAGCCTTAAAGAAGTGGTCAAGCGCCAAGTCACAGAACTGAAGTTCTTACAATCTAGGATGGATGACCTGGACAACAGGGGTCGCAGAAACAATGTTACAGGTACGTGGAATCCCAGACGATATCCCGACTCAAGGCTTAGTTAATGTATTAAGAAAAATCTTTAACGAAATCCTGGAGCAAGATCCAAATGAGCTTATTACATGTGACAGAGCACATACAGCTCTCTGCCCGACAAGTGCTGCAACTGAAAAACCTTGAGATCTGCAGGCTCCATTACTTTACCCAGAAGGAGGAGATCCTTAACAAAGTCAGATGTCTGGATAATGTTGAATTTGACAGCAACACTATACAAATATTTCCAGATTTATCTTGGCATACGTTACAAATTTGCGGAATGCTAAGACCCTTAACGACAGGGCTTCGTAAGAACAATATCAGATACTGATGGGGTTATCCAACGAGTCTCCAGGTTACTCACAAAGGGACATCCGTGATTCTTCGTGAACCTTCTGAGCTGGAGTCCTTCTGTAACGCCCTTGACCTTCAGGTGATCTATATGAATGGCAGACTCATCGTCAACTGCTTTCTCCACAAATGACTTCAGCAGGCTCTGAAAATATGCAACTGGAGGGAAGCCGAAGAGAAATGCCAGGAGACGACAAAGTTCTTTTATTGAAGAAAATACTTCAACATACTCATCTACCTTAATTTCTCTTGAATTGACCTCTCAGGTCTTGGACGCTTTGCTGATCTCAATGATGTCCTAGTTGGTGACATATAGTTAATTCTCGCCTACATGTTATTATATGTCTCTTCCCTTTATCTCTACAGGTGCATTAGATGAGATTGGCTTATGCTCTGATCATTGGCACAGACATTGTAGGAGCAAGATCCAGTCAGAAGATCCTTTTGTATTTCAAGTATTAATTGGTCAGACTATTGGGTTATGGTTTATTAGATTTCTAGTCCACTTTTTGGAGATTTGAGTGTTGCAAGATATAGGTCCACCATCGGTCTATTCCATACATACTGCTTTTTACCACTCAAATAAGATTGTAATTCTCAAGGGTGTTATTTTTTTACATTAAGTAAGTGTTCTAATTTGTTATTGATGTGCTTTACACATATATCTGTTTTTGAATAGATTTGTTATTTTATGGTTGTCACCGCCCCCTGTGAACCCCCCCCCCCCCCTTTAACCGCACACCCCAATTCCGGCACATGGATGGTCTTTTTTCGTATCAGGAGAGGTTTAAATATCGCCACATTTCTAATGTGGTATGGTTCTTTTTGGTTGTATGCTGTTTTAATTTTACTTCTTCCCCTTGCCCCCCTCCTGGTCCTTTCCCTCTTTCCTTTCCCCCGTCAGGATCCAGTCTTCATACACTCTTACAGTCATTTTCATGCGTTTCAATTGTTTTGCCCCTTTACAAGTAAATTGTGACAAGATTGAATGGATGTTCATTTGGTTGATTGTAATATCATGGCAGTGAAACTAAAGATTGTTTCTATCAATGCAAAGGGGTTAAATATCCCAGAAAAAAGATCGAGGGCACTACGGGAACTCCAGGCCGATAAGGTCGACGTAGCTCTCTTTCAAGAAACGCATTTCAAACAAGATTCAGCATCTTCCTTTCGTAATTACTATTATTCTCATGCCTACTTTAGTAATAACAGTAAGGGGGAGACTCTGGGCTTGGCCATCCTCTTTTCTAAGCAACTCCCGCTTATTAATGTAGAAAACATAGGTTGGAGGAGGGGAGGGGTATTCTGCTGAAATGTAAAATGTATAACCAAACCTTCGCCTTTGTTAATATTTACTCACCTAACGAGGGTCAACCTGGCTTCTTCAAGGAAATTATGGAGCAAGTCGACTCATTCCTGGAGGGAATTTTGGTGGGGACCTCAACTGGACTCTCCACCCTCCGTGCCCATCAGCTGGCTGACGTGTGGAGACTCCGCCGTCCCACTGATCATGATTATACTTTATTTCCTTACCCACACACAGTTTATTCTAGATTAGATTATTTTTTTCTCACACATAGACATTTGCACTTGGTACAGGACACAGCAATTGGGCAAGCCACTTGGTCTGACCACGCTCCAGTTTCTCTTACGCTCTAATTTGATAAATCTTAAGTTTCTGGAAACTAAATGAAACATTATTGCAGAACTCATACTGTACTACACTTTCAATGTGTCATGAGACGCGGCTTCACTGCAGTGCGCTGCGGCTCGCTCTCAGCTGGGTCTCGCATCCAGGCCATCACCATGACGGCCAGTGACGTAAGTTTCCTCCCGCACATCCTGATAGTCACCAGGGAGACAGCCGGGACGCTTCTCTTGTTCACCGCCACGGCCCGGCTAAATTGTCAGTCGGGTAATTAATCAGCAGCCTTACGAGGCTGATTAGGCTTTTTGTGTCTCCCTTCTTTGATTGTCCAGTCTGAGTATATAAGGCAGGGAGGGCTTATCCTCCCTGCCGGTTATAGCGTTCAGTTCGTGTCTGCTGGAACCTTTGGATTGATTCTCTGTGCATGACCCTCTGTTTGTTTCCTGGACCTTTGATTGTTTGCTGATTGCCCTGACCTTTGCTTAGTTATATGGACTTTCCTTTGATTGCTGCCAGCCCTGACCACTTGCCTGTTTCTTACAGATTACCTGCTTCGGACCCAAGGCCACGGCCTGTTCCTGACCTCGCTTCGCTTGTCATCACCCGCTTTCCAATGCTGCGCTACATCATAAGCTTGCACTACGCTGAGTGTAAGATCTGGAGGCATCTGAGTACCTGTGAGCACAACAAGCTCTATGGGAAAGGCGGCTGGGTGGAGACCTCTACATCCTGTTCTACATGATCATGATAGTAGCCGCTATGGGGCAATAAGCCGAGGAAGATGCTGGCCAAGGCCTTACAAGAGCCACTTGTTTATTCAGACAATATCTGATGACAAGGGGACTAAATGTAACCACCTAAGATATAGCCTCCCTGCTAGAGCATTCTATACCTATTATTCCACATTATATAATTTGTCCCAAGGCGTTGAGAACGACATACTTGAGAAACAATTAAACAATGCCTCCTATCTAGCAGACGCTGGCTACCCCACTCTCCTTTTACCACTATATAGTTAGTAGATGTGATTAAATCTACGCCATCTGGAAAAAGCCCGGGTCCCGATGGGTTTACCATTACCTATTATAAAACCTTCAAAGAAAAATTAGTTTCCTTAATGCTTCAGGCTTTCAACTCGGTCTCCAATCGAGATCGATTCACAACACAAGCCTTAGAATCCGTCTAGATGTCCGAGTTATAGTCCAATCTCTCTCCTTAATGTGTATCGATACAATACTTTTTTCAAAGTCTTGTATAGAGACAAAACGCATCAGGGTATTTTATATCTTGCATATTGTATACATATATACCGGTACCTTCATATTGTGTTTTTACCATGTCCATTGACTTATCTCCCTATAGTAAATAGACATCCAACTATGTAATACAATCCATGGTATGTTGTTTGATAACTAATACTTTCTAAGACAGACAGTATATTACATTTCCCTATTGAAAACACAATCTTCAAGAGTATGAAAATGACTCTAATATGTCTCTCTGCCAGAATCTTGGACCTGTAACCTACTTTTGTTACTCTATATGAGAGATGGACACACCTAAATCACTTCTAGGCTTGGTGTTAACCAGTACGTCACACCTGATGATTCTCCTTAACGACCACATTTAAATACAGAATGGACTGAAAGGTCCTCCGAGTTATGTCTGTAGCAGATACGTGGAGGATGTTTGGTGAGAGCTGACATGCCAATGTTTCCGTATAATAGCATTTACCTGTTTAGACGCTGTAGAGTATGTGGATATAAAATACAAGTTTAATTGAACTTTTTATCTTGGCAAATTGGAGCTGATTTATCTATGATATCCTGCCATTGGTTGTTTTATATGATAAGTAGTAATATACAAAAAGGGTTCTACATTTTGGGGACGTGTAGGATTATAGGGGCCACACGTGGTGCCGCAGTAGTTAGCATTGCTGACATAGCTTTAATTTGAAGATAAATAGTGTACAACACCTGTATCTATCATGGTGCCGGTTACAAACTAGTCAAGCCCAGGTGTGCCAGTTGGGCATATATATATATATATAAAATTACGTCATTAACAGTAATAGGACCAGCAAATAAACGTTATGCCACACAGTAGTGCCCCAGTTCACACCATTGAACCCTCAATTCATATCATGAAAGAGAAAAAGGTGCACTTCTTAAAAGTGCAAATAAAAGAAAAATGTTGTCCGGCGCTAAGAAACAAACAATATATGACTCACTATTTGTTCAGCATAAATATAAAGGAGAATTCTGTGCACAATATAGCTATATTGGGGTTAAGCTCACCTGCCAACATCAAGGCATCTCCTGTAGGCGAGTCCCTAAGTTAGTCATACAAATTTATATTCAGGGGGGGTATTCAATTGTTAGCGAGTTGTTTTTTTTGAGGACAATAGCGACCGTTTTGATTTAGTGCAGCGGGAAAACTTGTGCAATTCAATAGAAAAAGAGGGAACGTTGCCCCCGCGCGTTAAACATTGTGTTTGCGAGATTTTAGGGGAGCAAAGGGGAGTTTTCACGCAGTCATGTATAACACAAGAAAACGAATTTCCATACATTAGATTGCATTACACATTGATAATATCTACATTACAGGACTTTCTTTAGCATATTTTTTAATTGAACTATTTTTTACCATACAATCATCTATTCCATGTCAAAACACATTACTACATTCATATTTGTACCAAAAACATACATAAATATAACTAATTAGTGATTTTTTTTTATTTCATTATTTTTTCACAAGAAAATCAACTTACACAAGTTAGGAATTAGTGATAAACATACGTTTAACGTTTTTCCACATTATTACATGATTTCAAATACTTTTCAGAGGTTTTTTATTTTTAGCACACCCCAAAGAGGTGTGAGATAAAACAGCATATTTGCCTATTCTACCCGCTGCGTTAAAAAACAATTTTAACGCGGCTGCCTCTCGCACTCCCTATACTTTCAATAGACCTTCTACTGGAGCGCGAGAGGAGCGTTTCATGAAAAAAAACGTGGCGTTAAAAAATAAATTGAACTGTGGGTAAAGTTAACTCGCTCAAAAATGATAAAAAAAAACAGCATTAAAATGACAACACAGTCAAAAAAAAAACTCGCTAACAATTGAATACCCCCCAGGGTGTGTCATTTAAAACCTTCCCCTGAACCTCCATCTTATAAAGCCTGCAGCACGTGGAGGGAGTGGTGTCGACTCCCCAACAAACTAGAGATTAGTGAAAGAGAAAAAGGTGCGCTTCTTTCAATTAATGAAATGTCTACAAGTGAATAAAATCATTTGAGCCATAACACCTGGAAGTAAGATAGTGGGGACCAGTAGCTTAGACTTTAGTTCACAATTATGAGATCAGATCCACAAAAACAACAACTCTGATCTGACGGTGAAGATGAGATAATGGGGATGAGGGGAAAGACGGATTTGAGTTTGCACAATCGGAAGATTGATAAATGTTTTGCATATGTAGCAAGAAAACATCCTTAGTAAATCAGAATATTTTCCTTGTACCCATCAACTATAATTATTAGATACTTTCAAGACCAGCTCTTATAAAGAAGGAGCATCGGATACGAGACCCTTAATGTGGACTTGTCACCTAAGCACATGGTGGAATGAAACAATTAGTCACAGGACGCAGCTTATCGTTCCTCCAGCAGCTAAATCACTGAGGTATGAATATAAAGTACAGGTGGAAATTTACCGTATATACTCGAGTATAAGTCGACCCGAATATAAGCCGAGGCACCTAATTTTACTACATAAAACTGGGAAAACTTATTGACTCGAGTATAAGCCTAGGGTGGAAAAGAGCGCTAAATTAAAAACCTAAATGAAAATGATAGGTTCAATCTATGAAATCATTTCTAGCTAGAGGACAAGGAACATTCATAAATGATTATGAAATCATTGGGTACAAACTAACTTAAATAAAGGGGGAGAGAGAGAGAGAGAGAGAGAGAGAGAGAGAGAGAGAGAGACTTTCAATGCATACTGTGCATATGATGCGTTTTTATAGAATATCTTAGCAGCATACAGTTGTTCTATGATAGCAATATCTAGTGTCTCCAAACCTATGTAGCCGAACTGCATTATCTGCTTACCTGTCAGCCGCCGGGAGGGAACATCAGTATAGTGAGCTGCCGCTGCTGAGATCAAGACAGATGAATGGAGAAGGCAGTGTCCAAAAGATGCCGCTATGCCGTTATTCCTGACTACAGGTGGAAGCGGACGTAGGGTGAGATTTTTTGTTACCTACCCGGCAGTGGAACGCATATGCGTTCCAAAAACAGGAAGTTCGGCATTTGGAACGCAAGTTTGCGTTCCAAATGCCGAACTTCCTGTTGTTGGAACGCATATGCAGAAGTTGACAGCCAGGGACCGGACACCAGGTAAGTTCACCCGTGTATAAGCCGAGTGCCCTTTTTCAGCATACAAAAGTATGCTGAAAAACTCGGCTTATACACGAGTATATACGGTAATAGCAGAATGCAATAAAAAAATGCATTTTTCCTAGAATACGTCTCTTTCCAAAGTAAATCCTCCATTCCCCCTTTTGTGCTTCCAGATATTATATTCTGCCTTCCATGTAACCCTGCAGGGTGCAAAACTGTGGTTCAAATCTATGTACAACTTCAGCCACTGCTAGATAGCATGATGGAGGAATGGCCTGGTAGGGATTAACAGCTGCAGTACTCACACCAGATCCATGTATTATATACAGCATTTAACCTGAACAACTGCAGCTAAATCCACTTTTCGTCTGCATGTGATCTATCTCCACATATCTAAATCATAGGAGCAGAGGAAGAAAAGGCTCTCGTCTGTACAATGCTCATTAACTATGAATTAATGCAAT
Organism: Mixophyes fleayi; assembly: GCF_038048845.1. NCBI lineage: Eukaryota > Metazoa > Chordata > Amphibia > Anura > Limnodynastidae > Mixophyes > Mixophyes fleayi. The sequence continues at coordinate 222,057,149 of NC_134407.1, read as the reverse complement.
TCCTCTATGTGCCTGCACTATATTGCATCTCCCAATTCACTTCCAGGCTCTGCGTTCCAAGACCCCTCGTGATTGCCCAGCCAAAGGCTACTCAGGAGCGCTTCATAAGCTGAGCAAGTCCTTCGGTGATGCATTGGCGCCATCTAGTGGCCGTTACAAGGAAGACGTCAATTTTCAGATAATTCATCAGTGTTGTAAAAAATATATAGAAGTAATTATTATAAATTATATCTTTATATATTTATTAGTTAAACAGTGCTACATATGGTTCCCCAGCTGTCTTGGAACTACAACTACAAGTTGGCATTGTGCAATAGCTGGAGGCTTAGTTTGCCAACATACCTACTTAAGGATTGAGATTATACTACAATTATACAGTATAATCAACCTCATAATAACCTTATAATATAACCTCAGTGATATGATGAAGATATACTTTCAGCGCTGTGTTTTGACTTGTTACTTTTCTGGTCTTCATCTAAAGGGGAATCAGTAGACCCTTAATGCCTCCCCCCCCCCTCCCCCCTAAAAAAAATCCAGCTGCTTTAGGAGTGCTTGTATTATTTTCCTTTTGGTCTTTGCTAAGCATTCTCTCAATATTACCCTGAAGAGGTACATACCTGGGCAGATGTTTCTACTTAAGTACATTTGCTCAAAATGTTATCGGCCCCATGATCTGTAAGCAGCCATATTTATTTCTGGAAAGGTGTAAAGGAGTCATCCATGACATGACCCACAGAAGGACAGGGGGAAGAGTAAGTACACAGAAGCCTTAAACTTCATGGCTAGAAGTCATTGTCTTGGGAGTGTCCAAGGTGGTGGAAATTATCTGGGTAAGAGAGCTGCTCCTTTATACCTGTGAAGTGCAGGATTATACAACAGAAGCCTCTAATATATTCCATCTTACATTCTCCCTCTATTAGCTCCTAGGGAACATGGACGTTTAGAAATTTGTTGACGACCAGTGCGATATCCGGGATTGCCCCATTACCAAGCACAACTACTATTCCTGTGATGTCCGTAGAACGGAGTTAGACCCGATCACCAGAGCCTGATGTGTATATGAGGAACTTTACTTATTGGTAGCCCCCCTCCTCCTCTACCAGCCCCCTCACAGGTCATATGTCCCTTCCACTGTTTGCACAACACAACAGCTACAATGGGATTGTGAGCCGTGCTACTTAATAACTGTAAGATAAAACGTACAGCAATCAGGCAGATACAATTTTAAGAATCCTTTTATGTCATTATACATTATAATATTTGGTGGCCCAAATTGGCTGGTCAGCCATTATCAATCATCGTACTTTATAATCACTAACTAGACAAAACTAGTCGCCCTCGACGGACGGTCGCGCTGTCTCTGAGCTCCGTGGAAGTCCACTGTCAATAGGGACTCCACACTGCCCCCCAATAGTCAAGACCCTGCCTATAGCGCTTCCGCGACTTACCGGAGGTCGCTGCTGCACTTCAGATCGCCCCCGGGATCTCCGCCGTGCTCCTGGACCTCCCGACGGTAGTGAGGCCTAGCCCGCGCCGGAAAGCCGGGGCCTCGATTTTGACCCCGCGGCCGCCATCTTGCCGCGAAGGCGCTTCTCCTCACAGGACCTCCAGTTGTAGGGCAGCTCCATCTCATCTGGCCTCTCTCCCCCTGGAGTCTGCTAGCTGCACTGTGTGGCTTGGGAGCCCTTGTCCATCCTGGGAGCTGCTGACGCTGCACTGACCTGCTCCTGTCTTCTTCCAAGCGGTGAGTCACAATACCCTCCTTCTGCCTTGAGGCTGGCTGCCACACAAATTTCTAAGATCCCCTACTGGGAATAGGAGTTCGGAGGAACATAAATCTTCATTGTTATTAACCCACCTGGGTCAACCAGATCTTTACAATAGAAATTGCTTGTTCCTATCTGCACTTCAACACCAGTGCTGCCACCCAGTGGCCAATACCGGGCACTGCGCTCTATAACTTTCTAAGAAATAATACCTATATATCCATAGGTCTCTTCAGTGCTTATACAATTCCATTTATTGAGAAGGGCCTTGACCGACAAATTCCTTATAATGCGGGGGCTCCCACACTTCCCACCAGACGATCAACAGATGTCTAGATGCTAATCATGTCTCTCTATCCCCCTCGGCCCTGAACCACACATAGCGAAGCAACCGATCCTCCTCCCTCACCACTTCCTCAACGGGTTTTCTTCCCACTCTACTACGATGCCCAGAGGAGGAAAGAAACCTTCAGGAGGAGATCTCCTTCCTTATCTCTCCAAACAGAAAACTCCGGCCAGATCTAGTGATCACTCTGACTCAGATCCTGAAAGTGAGGACTGTTCTCCTTTGACTCGCCGAGACTTTCTATCTCTCCTCAAAGAACTGAAGGAAGTCAAAACATCGGTCCAAGCCCTCCACTCACTTAAAGCAGATATTGCTGAAATAGGCGGTAGAACCGATCATCTGGAACACAGAGTGGAAGAAGTGGTAACCTATCAACAATCATACGAAACAGACCTTCACCAAATTCGCCAAGACATTACCCAACTGCAAGAAGGACAAGAAGACCAAGACAATCGAGCACGACGCAACAATCTGAGAATCCGCGGAATACCGGAACAGATCGAGCCAGCTCACTTGGACCTTTACCTCAAGAAACTTTTCTCTCAGCTCTCCCCTTCTACTCCTGAGGAACACCTTCTCCTGGACAGAGCCCACAGGGCGCTGAGACCCCGCTCCCAGGACCCGTCCCAACCCAGGGACGTCATACTCAGAATGCACTACTTCACAGCGAAGGAAGAAATCATGAGAGAAGTCCGCCGCCTTCAATCCATCACCTTCGACAATGTTACCCTTCAAATTTTCCAGGATCTTTCCCCAATCACCCTAGCCAAAAGGAGAGACTTTAAGCCTATCACCACACTTCTTCAACAGCGACAAATTAAATACCGTTGGGGATTCGCCTTTCGCATCCTGATTTGGCATCAGGGCTCAATGCTAATGGCCAGAACTCTATCTGAAGCCCACTCCCTACTCCCGAAACTTGGAATTACTACCGGTCTTCCAACCCCTTCTGAGTCATCCGTTCTCCCTCAGAAAACAGCAAGACCCCCGTCACGTCAAGCTCCCAGTGCTGAATGGACCACTGTGCCGACATCATCGCCACCACCTGATGAAGCTTCCGTGACTTGATTACCATTCTTAGGTTTTGTTTTCCCTGTAATTTGTGTTCTTCTCTTACCAATGGGCCCACACCTCTAGTGAGGTCTCCCCTCACTTTGAGGGGCTCGCAAAGGAACACTACTTTATTCCGTAACGTCTCACATGTTAAAACCCCGTTATGTTTTTGTATGCCACTTGCTATATTATTACATGGTTAGGTTCATCTTGTTTAATATTGTCTGGGAGACCCTAGCTCCTGGTAGATCTTTAACCTTTTTTCCACTGTACTGTGCTGCATTATACTCGCTAGTAGTACTGTTTATTAGCATCTTTGCTGGGTGCTCTTGTGTCGCAGACCCTCACTACAGGTGCCTCTTGATGGCCCAGGCTGTCATCTGCCTAATCTTCCCGCTTTATTTATCCACCTAACCTGTTTTGAATGAGGGCTGTTACATGAGATCACCCGATCAGTTATCAATCTTTGTTTTACTCCACTAGCAACTGATACCTCTTTTCCATGAGTAATTGTTAAATATATGGTTATATGGTTCCAGTATTTCACTACAATACCACTTAGTGCTATTCTACTCTGTTTAATTTCAATATGTTTGGTTACACTGATATGTCTTGCTCCATATTTCTACTCTTCGCTATACCTTCCATACTTCTACTCCTCGCTATACCTTTGCCCTCTTCCTCTTACACTCCCTACCGTCCCCCTCCTATACTTCACCTCAACTCCCACCCCTTACAATATTGCATAAATTCATTATCCCCACCCCCCTCCCAGGTTGCTTCGCCCAACACCCACATTTAATCCACTACCAAAGCCTCTATTTCAGGTAACCCAGAGGGATACACCCCTCTGACCCGTTCTCTTTGGCCAGCGCGATGCGTCTGCTGGATGCCTCGCCACGCTCCCCCGGAGCTGTTAGCTCCTATGCTGACCTATGTACTCCCCCAGTACATAGTATCCTCTCCAGATGTCGGCACCACTGGTCCCGGCCTACTTTGCCGTGTGACTTACTTCCTACCCTTTCCCCTCCTTTTCCCACCACCAACCTTCCCCTTTTTCAAACCGACCACATGAAACATTCAGATATGACTTTCTCACCTACCCCCCCGTGTACTGCACAACCCCCCAAGTGCCCTCCTGTCACTTTTTTGAGACTTCCCACGGCCCCCTACACATTGGGCTCTATCTCTATCTTTTTCCTTCTTACCTCACATGGGTCTTAGAGTTCTCTCCTTTAATGTAAAGGGCCTTAACACCCCCCAGAAGCGCGGTAAACTCTTTGCTACTCTCAAACTTCATACAGGCGATCTAATTTTCCTACAAGAAACGCACTTTCTACACAACTGCCACCCTGAGTTACGCTCAAAAATTTACCCTAACACTCATCATGCATGCGATCACTCAGCCAAGAAACGCGGAGTGGCCATTATGTTTTCGCGCCACCTTACATTTGAACTCATTGACTCACTCGCTGATAAAGAGGGTCGGTTCCTCATCTTGGTAGGTAAACTTAACAATAAACTCTGTACCCTGGTTAACATCTATGCCCCTAACCAAAACCAACATCGTTTTTTCTCAAAACTGGATACTTTGTTGACACGACTCCGTCAGGGGGACCTTATAGTAGCGGGAGACTTCAACACCGTCCTAAATAGCTCTCTCGACCGCTCTTCCCCTGTGGCTGCAGCCCTACCCATTTCAGACCCACTCTCCTCTAAATCTCTCCTCAGTCTCATGAAGTCCCAGCTTCTTTATGATTCCTGGAGAGTAAAAGACCCAACAGCTCGAGACTACACAATTTACTCCTCACCTCACCAATCTTATTACCGCATAGATATGATCCTGCTCAGCCATGACCTTGCCTTAAACCTCCAGGAGGCCCGGATCCATCCCCTGATTTGGTCTGACCACTCCCCCATTTCCATTGATCTTTCTGGCCTCACACCTCGTCCACGCCCCATGACATGGCGCCTTAACGAATCTCTCCTCCACAATGTAGACATAGTATCCCAGCTTAGATCACACCTAGAGACCTACTTCGAATTAAATGATTCACAGGAGATCTCTAAGTCTACTCTCTGGCTGGCGCATAAAGCGGTCATGAGGGGACATCTGCTCAGCATGGCCTCCAGGAATAAAAAAGAAACCCTCTCCAATATCAATAAACTCTCACTCCAACTCCATGATTTAGAAACCCAACATAAGATGACCTTTGACCCTGCCACGTTAGTGGCCTTACATAAAACAAAAGCTCAACTGGATCTCCTTCTCTCCAAACAAGTTGCCAAGCGACTCAAATGGCTTCGCCAAACTTTCTATGAGAAAGGAGACAAAGCAGATAAAATTCTGGCATCACGTCTCCGCACCGCTAGGACGAATAATAATATTGTCTCGATCCGTAACTCCCACAACCAGCTTCTCTACGATCCTGCGGCCATCAGAAAATCCTTCCAACAATATTACACAGAATTGTATAACCTCCCACCCTCCCCCACCTCCCCAACACAACAATCCAATGCCACTCTGATCTCAGAATTTCTAGCCAACTCCAAACTTCCGAAATTACCCCACCAAGCTCTTGAACATCTCAATGAGGAGATCTCGATAGAGGAAATCCAGCAAACCATTAAAGGGCAAAAAAAAGGCAAAGCCCCAGGCCCCGATGGCTTCACGGCCGCTTATTATAAGAAGTTTTCGGGCTTGCTTGCTCCCCACCTGCGCTCCCTTTACAACAATGTTCTTCAGGGAGACTCCTTCCCCCCTGAAATGCTCGAAGCTAGAATTGTAGTAATCCCCAAAGAAGGGAAGGACCCCCTCCACTGTGCAAGTTACAGACCAATCTCCCTTCTTAACCTTGACTTGAAAATATATGCCAAAATTCTGGCGAATCGTTTAAACCAAATCCTCCCTTCCCTTATCCATTATGACCAGGTGGGGTTTATCCCGGGACGCCAGGCGAGAGATAATACCAGAAGAGCCATTGACATTATCCACGTTGTCAACTCAAGGAGCTCCCCAACTATTATGCTCTCTCTCGATGCTGAAAAAGCATTTGATAGGATCTCCTGGGACTTTATGAGGGCCACCCTTGAGGCCTTTGGATTTGCTGGCAGCTTCCTCACTGGCGTCCTGGCATTATATACGACTCCCCGTGCCAAAGTTTTGATTAATGGTATACCCTCAGACCCGATCTTGATCCAAAACGGCACAAGGCAAGGTTGCCCCCTATCACCCCTTATATTCGCTCTGGTGATCGAACCCTTGGCTTCCCAAATTAGATCCAATCCCAACATTCAGGGGGTGCAGGTGGGTAGCATCAACTCCAAAATTTCTCTTTTTGCGGATGACGTCCTCCTCTCTCTATCCCAACCAGCGATCTCCCTCCCCAATCTCTATGAAATTCTCCAAGCCTATGGGATCACCTCTGGTTATAAAATAAACTATGCAAAATCAGAGGCCATGCTGCTGCATGTCTCCCCTCGGGAAACGGATCTCCTCCAGACAACCTTCAATTTTAAGTGGCAAAAAAGAAAGATCAAATATTTGGGAGTTTTCCTCACCTCACGCTATGACCTCCTCTTTCCTGAAAACTTCCCTCCCCTTTTCACTAAGATGCTCTCTGACCTGACCTCCTGGAAACGCCTCATTATCTCCTGGCTGGGCAGGATCATAGCAATCAAAATGTCTATTATACCAAAATGGTTATACCTCTTTCAAACACTCCCGGTCGCAGTTCCTGCCTCCTTCCTTTCTAACATACAAAAATCCCTCATCCGTTTTGTTTGGAATCACAGACCCCCACGGATCTCAGCCAGCATTCTCAAACGACCAATCTCTTCTGGCGGCAGAGGTCTCCCCGATATTAAACTATATTACCTGGCCTCCCACTTTTCACAAATTGTTACCTCATATGCCCCCCCAGGCTCCACTTCCTGGCTCGATATAGAATCGGCTTATACTACCTTGCCCTATCTTACACCCTTATGGGGTCTCTCCCCTGCACATCGCCCTCCTGCATCTAAAATGCTCCCTACTATCAAGTTTGACATCAAGTTATGGGATTTTTACTCCTTTAAACTGAAGCTTACCACACAATTATCCCCCTTAACCCCCATTTGGCACAACCCTGTATTCCCTCCTGGACTCTCCGCCGCGAGAGCTCGTCTTTGGAATAAAGCTGGCCTTAAATTCCCGATAGACTTTTCCAAAGCAAACAACTGGCTCCCACTGGCAGAACTCCAACGTCACTCCCCATCCCGCATACTTAGTCCGTTTGAGTTTTTCCAAATTAGTCATTTTTTGCGATCCCTCCCACCTACCTGTGTTTTGAGAGATTTAACCCCCTTTGAAGATCTTTGTAAAAATCACCCTAGGGACAGAGGCTTGATATCCCAACTTTATGGTATATTTATTGCTGCTGTCCTTCCTACTCCGAGGGCACATGAGGCTGATTGGGAAAAGGATCTAGGCCCCCCTCCGGACGATGAGGCATGGGACGACATGAGACTGGAGATAGCCAAAAGCTCCATATCCACCAAACTTAAAGAAACCTCTTATAAAATCTATTACCGTTGGTATTATACCCCTACTCGACTCCACAGCATGTTTCCCTCTTCTTCACCTTATTGTTGGAGGGGTTGTGGCCACAGGGGAACTATGCTCCATATATGGTGGACCTGCCCAACTATCTCCTCCTTCTGGGATGTGGTTTGTGGCATTCTAAACTCTCTATTTGAGGCTCCCGTCGCAAAGGACCCCTGGGTCTTTCTACTATGCTATCCTCCTCCAGAACTTGACAAATTTTCCAAAAAACTAGCCTCACATATACTGACAGCGGCTAAATCCCTTATCGCGCTAAACTGGAAAAAAACGTCCCCCCCCTCTCTAACAGCCCTCAAAAAACAAATCTGGCATGTCGCAGCCATGGAACAGATTACCTATTACCTCCATGATAGAGGCCATGTTTTTAACCAGGTTTGGGCTCCTTGGCAGTTTGTGGAAAGCTCGCGTCCCCCTAACAATTAGCCCCGTGATAAGGACCCATGTGGGGTAAGTCCAGCTCCCTTATACGCTTTGCCCCCTTATCTTCTTGAGTCGTCTACACACTCTCCACCCCCTGAGCTCTTTCATATACCTGCTTTGTGGTCTCCCCCCCCCCACTTCCTTTCTGATTCCCTTCCCCCCACTCCCACATTTCACACTTTCACTACAGTTATATACAATTTGATACCGCATATAAAATTGTAAAAATGGTTGTCTCATTATAAGCTTCTACGTACATGTTGATTCAATTGTTCTGACTGTTTTTGTACGTCTGTTCAATAATAACACTTTTATTCCCTGTATTTGCTTATATGACCAACCAAAATAAAGAATTTAAAAAAAAAAACTAGTCGCCCTCACGATGTCCCTTTTAATACTATCCAACCTCCCGACATTTATACATGCAAAACCAGGATAAGTCCTGGATCCAATGCACTTTTTCATCAAACTAAACAGCTTTTGAGGTCCACGAATTAGGACAGTCGGCCTGTACGTAATATGGTACAAATATAATTGTTTCCTAATTTATAAACCAACTGTCATCCACTGTGGGCCCCTCCTCTCCTCTACATAAGAGCCAAATATTAAATGACATGACATTGTGACTGTGCGATCACTCTTACAGGTGGAACAGTCAAAGTATTTAAACTGCAACAACAACAACAGTACCATAATAACAAAAAGTTTATTGAAGCTTAGAGGATAAATAAAACAATGAAGAGGGAACATAATTTTTTTTTTTTTTTAATTCTCACCATCTTGTAGTAACGAAAGGACATAAGATATATTTTCCCTTGGGGAGATGGCTGTATAATATTGCTCAGTCATTTTTGGAAAGATGTAGGACCTGAGTCATTAAGGAAAGTAGGGCAAAAAAATTAGTATGTTTTCTCCTGGTCAAAACCACGTTACACTGCAAGGGGTGAATATTAGTTTATTATTTTGCACATAAGTTAAATACTGGCTGTTTTTTCATGTAGCACAAATACTTGCTAGCTTTATTATTACACTGAAATTTAAAGTTGATCTAGGACATGCCCTAACCCAACTATTTAATCTGTCCCCACACTTTAAATTTACCTCCCCCTCCAATGCAACATGGTTTTTGCCCATGTGCAAAGTTACTCATTTTTTTTTTGTTTTACTTTCCTTAATGAATCAGGCCCGTAGTGTTTTGCCCCCAGAATAATAGCTTATTGAGAGCAGAAGAGCTGAGATTCCTTTACATAGTGTCGCCTCCAAGTGGTCAGTCTGTGAATGACAAGTCGAGAAAAGACGTGCCAATTTAAACCAGCCAGCAGCCTCACATCACGGAAAGGAATAAAAATGTTTGGCCTGTAAGGACAATAAATTACAAATAGGACTTATTCAAAATGGAAAGGAAAAAAGAGTTCTTCTGCATTCTAGAGGATATTTCTTACACAATATAGAAAAAGATGTTTACTTAGCTTTGGATTCGACGTAGACCGGTCTATGAGCTAAATATGTCCTATTTATAATCATTTGTCAGAAGTGTACATCATACAGTAACATAACTATACACAATTTACAGTTTAAGAAAATCCGTTTCGTCATTACATAGTCTCTTCAAGATTTTCAGTGTCCCTATAGTCTAATAAATATTTTTCACTAAGAAATTGTTTCCTTTATCCCATTACAGTGAAAAGTTATATTTACGTCATTAAAACCCAGAGTAACAAATAAGATATTCTATAAAATAGTTAACTTATATTAAGGCTGCACAGTTCCTGGGTTCAATGGGTCATAGATTTAATTTCAGGATGACGGGTCGGCACCCAACTCCAGGTTTCGAAGGTCGAGATTTTTTGAATATTCAATATGAACTTGTTTTTCAGTTGTTGAAACCATTTTCATTAAACCCCAGAGAAATGGATAAGATATTCTTTAAAACAGTTTTTAAGACCATTAACTTATATGAAGGCTGCACAGGTCCTGGGATCAATGGGCCATAGATTCAAACCGGGCCGCTAGAGTGGAAGAGTCAGTTTCAGGCTGCCGGATCGGCACTCAACTCCAGGTTTCGAATGTCGAGATTTTTTTTGAATACCCAAGTATGAACTTGTTTATCAGTTGTTGAAACAGCCATTTTGACTGCCACGCATTGGAATAATTGGGGAAAGCAAAAATAAAAACTACTGTGCTCCAATGCAGCCGGAGCTATAAAACATTCCACTGGCTATTCATGCACCAAGAATGTGTTCCTGCCGTTAGTGATAAGTAACATTTTTTTCTCTGGAGTGAATTCTGAAATGATTATTCAGATTACTTTTTTGTGTAAAACATTTCCCACATTCCCTACAAGTAAATGGCTTCTCTCCTGTGTGAATCCTCTGATGCTCGACTAGATGAGACTTACTGCTAAAAAATTTCCCACAAACGGGACAAGGATACGGCTTCTCCCCTGTGTGAGTTCTACGATGTGTAACTAGATGTGACGTACTAGTGAACCTCTTCCCGCACTCCGGGCAGGAATACGGCCTTTCTCCTGTGTGAATTCTCTGGTGTTTAATAAGATTTGACTTGTTGGTGAAACATTTCCCACACAGGGAACAGGGGAACGGCTTCTCTCCGGTGTGAATGATCTTATGTTTGACAAGGTCCGAGCTGCTGGTAAAACATTTCCCACATTCTGAGCAAGAAAACGGCTTCTCCCCAGTGTGAATTCTCTGGTGGGTCACGAGATTCGAGTTGGTCGTGAAGAACTTTCCGCACGTGGAGCAGGCAAACGGCTTTTCTCTAATCTGAATCCTCTGGTGTTTATTACAGGTGAAACATTTCTCGCATTTGGCAAAGCTGTGCATCAGTTTGGTGTCTTCCAGGAACTGGCGATGAGAGGTGGAAGCAGATTTATTACATTTTTTATCTGTTCCGGTGTACATTACCGTCATGTTCTTTTCACCCGCTCTTTTGCAGATGGAGGCATACTCTCTAGGGGTGTACACATCGTTATCGGTTAGATTCTCCTCATCGCATGATTCGTCTTCTTCTTTAATATAGGTGATAATATAATCTATCTGTGCGTTATCCGTCGGTGTATATGTGTCTGTGAGGTTTCCCTCTTCGTAGGACACTAGCTCCTCTTTGACACGAGTAGTTATGTACTGTGACTGATCGGCAGAAGTATAAGTATCTGTGAGATTCCCGTCTTCATCAGACACCGACTCCTCCTTAGGGTCAAAATTGGTTTGGACTCCTACATCTGTGAAGTTTCTAGATAAGTAGTTTAGGTTTTGGTTGTAGTCTCCTCCCTGCTCTTGCTTAATACAGTGCAGGTTTCTATTGCCCGAACCTGTTGGAAACATACAAAAACTGTAAAGAAGAGTTTTTTTCAGAGATTTCGTTACTGGGATTGATGTAAAAAAAAATCTCATTACATTATAAGCATGGTATATAGATACCTACAGATCACCGTTTCATTAATTAGCCTATCTAGTACAATACAATGTACTTACATGAATTTAGATTTAACTGAGGTATGCACTATAAAGCCACCGCAGATCTGGGGTCTGCACTGTAAAGCCATCAGGGATCTGGGGTCTACACTGTAAAAGCCCCAGAGATTTGGGGTCTGCACTGTAAAGGCCCCAGAGATCCGGGGTCTGCACTGTAATCTGATAAATATTTTAAAAGTAAACAATCCAGCTGCAATGCAAATGATGATAAATACAATTAAGCTGGGTACACACTACAGAAAATTACTTCAGATGCAACTTCTGTAACGATTTCACCAACCGAATGCCCTGATGATCATGCAGATTAATGTGTACACACCTACACGATTTACCTTCAGGTCTGTGCTCTCCATCTGTCATAACCATCTGCTGATGACTGTGACTTTGTACACTCTACAGAGATCTGCCTACACTGCTGGTAGTGAGTGCGTACACAGTGCTGGTAGTGAGTGTGTACACAGTGCTGGTAGTGAGTGCGTACACAGTGCTGGTAGTGAGTGCGTACACAGTGCTGGTAGTGAGTGCGTACACAGTGCTGGTAGTGAGTGCGTACACAGTGCTGGTAGCGAGTGCGTACACAGTGCTGGTAGCGAGTGCGTACACAGTGCTGGTAGCGAGTGCGTACACAGTGCTGGTAGCGAGTGCGTACACAGTGCTGGTAGTGAGTGCGTACACAGTGCTGGTAGCGAGTGCGTACACAGTGCTGGTAGCGAGTGCGTACACAGTGCTGGTAGCGAGTGCGTACACAGTGCTGGTAGCGAGTGCGTACACAGTGCTGGTAGCGAGTGCGTACACAGTGCTGGTAGTGAGTGCGTACACAGTGCTGGTAGTGAGTGCGTACACAGTGCTGGTAGCGAGTGCGCACACAGTGCTGGTAGCGAGTGCGTACACAGTGCTGGTAGCGAGTGCGTACACAGTGCTGGTAGCGAGTGCGTACACAGTGCTGGTAGCGAGTGCGTACACAGTGCTGGTAGCGAGTGCGTACACAGTGCTGGTAGCGAGTGCGTACACAGTGCTGGTAGCGAGTGCGTACACAGTGCTGGTAGTGAGTGCGTACACAGTGCTGGTAGTGAGTGCGTACACAGTGCTGGTAGCGAGTGCGCACACAGTGCTGGTAGCGAGTGCGTACACAGTGCTGGTAGCGAGTGCGTACACAGTGCTGGTAGCGAGTGCGTACACAGTGCTGGTAGCGAGTGCGTACACAGTGCTGGTAGCGAGTGCGTACACAGTGCTGGTAGTGAGTGCGTACACAGTGCTGGTAGCGAGTGCGTACACACTTCCTCATTTGCCCGACATCGTTTCATCGTTGATAGTGATTTTTAGTCCGCTTATAACATTAAATCAACATATACGATGTGCTTTGGTACAATAAAACATAATCGTGGGAGCGTACACAGCAATGAGATATCTGCCCAAATGGTCGTTTATCGTGTGATTGACAAGATAATCAGGTGAAAAACCTGTAGTGTGTACCCAGTTTTGCCTGCAAGATTTTGCAGAGGCAGTGCTTTATCTGAACTGCTTTAATAAACAGAAAGATGCAACTTACAGCCCGCAATACACTTCCTATGACCAGGGGCGCAGAGAGATTAGGGGGGGGGGGAGAGTGGGTACTAATTACTGGTGCCCGGGCCCGCACTGCAGACCACAAACTTATTTTTTTATTAATTTTTTTTTCCCATTCACCCGGCCAGGCAGGGATGGGAGGGGGTGGGGCTAATCAGGGAGAGGGGGCGGAGCTAATCGGCACTGCCCTGTCAGTGCACTAATGGAGGCAGACAGCAAGGCAACAAATCGGACTGCTGCCAGGCTGCCTGTCATTTCAGAGCGCGGCCACGGAGCTATCGGCAGATGAGGCTTCCTTTCCTGTTTCTGCAAGTTTTGCCAGTGTCTGTCAGAAGTTAAGTACAAGGAACTGGGGGTGTTATAGCCTGGCACAGTGTATATATATATGGAATTGTGTGTATATGACAGTATGTGTGTGTATGGCTGTATGTATGTATATGGCATTGTGCATGTGTGCGTGTGTGTGTATATGGCATTGTGTGCGTGAGTGTATGTATATGGCATTGTGTATGTATATGATATTTCATATATAGTTTCTCATTATCAGCAGAAGTTTTTGAACAGATAAAGCAGCTGGATCAGTTAATGGATAAGTCTAAGGGCCAGATTTACTAAGCTGCGGGTTTGAAAAAGTGGGGATGTTGCCTATAGCAACCAATCAGATTCTAGCTTTCATTTATTTAGTACCTTCTACAAAATGACAGCTAGAATCTGATTGGTTGCTATAGGCAACATCCCCACTTTTTCAAACCCGCCGTTTAGTAAATCTAGCCCTAAGAGTCGATCATCGAGAAATGTAGTCGTCGTATGCATAAAAAAAACGGAGAGACACAGCAGGGAAAGAAGAAAAACAGTAGAAGCTCTAAGGCCACCATAGGTGGGGCAGATGTGGTGGGATTACTTTTTGGAACAAACTCTTTTAGATAGAACCTTGATGGAAGACCATCAAGGTTACAGTGATGTGTTTGATGGGCCGGACAGAGGGAACTGAAGGATGCAGCAATCACAAGGAGCCGCCCTTCCTTGGAGTGGTAGGAAGCAAGGAACATGAATCAACATGACCCATTTAGTTCAGCGCTGCTACAATTGGATAATACACTGCACACAGACCATTGTGGACCTGGTTAAATGGGTTATTTAGGAAAGCATTTGCTAGTGCAAGCTCCATTACATAGCTTTATAGGAAAAGTAAATATAATTGTAAGACCATTAATGTAACTAAAGTACAGTCACATATAAATGTACTGGTGACGGTCTACCTACAGGCTGCACCACTGGAGCTCCGAGCTATATCCAACATACCGTATAAAGTAGTACTGGTGACGGTCGTCGGGTTGGGGATTCACAACCATAACTCAGCACCCAGCTCCAGGATAAATTCAGACATCACATGTATTTATTATATAGATATATTATTGGTGCAATTGTGTTACCTTTACAACATAGGAGGGATCGAGAAAGAAAACTGTGACATAATGTACTCTTACCCAGTAATTTGAGGCGTTGCGAACTCTCATGATGATCATGCCCCTCTAGATGTTCCCACTCGTCGAAAAAATCAACAGCCACCTGACACACACAATGATACAGTCATCATCAAGACATATTCCCTGGTGTTACTGTATAATGTCCCATTCCCAGCAGTCACCTCTCCAGTCAGCAGCTGAATGATCTTGTTGGTGAGGTCCAGGACCTTCTGGTCATTATTTTCCCCATGTATCAGTGAGTGAGGTGGAGACACTTTGATAGAGCTCTTGGTCCTGCTGAATCCTTCTGAGATATGGTCCTCACCTGACTTCTTCACAATAACATAGTCCTATAAATTGAGAGAAACCTTTGCTTCAAGATTCTCATAAAATATCACAATGTCTAGATCTTGGGCTCTCAATGTACCCAAACATGGGAACAGAATTTTACAGTAGATAAGGACCACACGGCCCATCTAGTCTACCCAATTTTATGCCTAAAAATTGCAGATCTTAATTGATCCATAGCTCTCAGAGTTAGGATATCTTATGTCTATCCCAAATAGGTCCCCTACCATATGAGGCTATACCATATCTGTTGTTGAAAGAACATTTTGCGTATCTACTTTCCTTGTCTATCACTATCCAACAAACCTCTACACATTAAGTTCCCTGACAGTTCACACATAACACATTGCTTTGGTCTCTGCATGCGCTGAAATTAGATTTCTCCATTTTTCTGTGCAAAATGAATCCACTATCTTGATGGACCCTTCGCAAACCACAATAGGTACTCCTTTCTCCTGAAGACACTACAATATAACACCTTTCCTGAAGCCAAAGATCTCTCCTTCTCTTGGTACAAACATTTCAATGTAAGGTACCATAGTGACACACATTAGGTCAGAAGGCTATAAGGAAAAAAAAGTCATCAGTATCTATGGAGATTCCCCAGATGCTATGGTTTACAAAATATCCTTTATGGGCAGAAACAAGTCAGCTGACCATGCCATTTCCGACCCAAACATTCCATTCCTCTTAACTCCCAATCCACTGCAACAAAAAATTTGCTTTTTATGTACTCTCGACTATCTGAATATCCCAATTTCTCCTGAAATAATACCATCCCCTACTACCTGACAAATATCTGAAATTGAATCTTCATGATCTATCTACCCTCTTCAACATCGTCAATCTGTCTATTCTACCTAGCTATCCCAACTTCTTGTTTATTTCCACTCTACATTTATTTTCCTTTTCCCATGTATACAAACATCTTAGTTTTCCAAGGTCACTCCGAATATCTATTTTTTACCTGCTCGTGACTCTACTCAAACACCTCCATCACTCCTGCTCTCCTAATATCTCTCCTCAAATCTAACATTCTCATGTTCTCCTTTATTCTCTACCCACATACCTCAAATGTCCCTTAATACGCCCTTACCTCACATGAGAAGCTGCATCTCCACCCACTTGATCATCTGCTTATCTCCTGGTCTCTTGATCACCTGATCTCTTATAGCTCAACATCTCCTTGACTATCTTCTCACTAGGAAAGGTGGTCCTCTCATCACTACCAAAGTTCTCCCCTTCATCTTGTCACACTACAATCTAGCTCAGCATCTCCCCTGTTACCTGACCTCTACCAGAAAGTCATCCCTTCTTCTAACCTCCCCCACCTCTACCCAAACATTTCCCCTTCACCTGCTTACCTCCTGTCTACCTAAAATATCCATTACCCAATATCCCCATGGTGTTTTTAATTCAACCCAAACATTTCCTTTCTCCCGCATCCTTGGCACCCTACCAGAATATCCCCTTTTCTTCAAATCTTCTCTATTGGTCTCTTCCTTTTGGCATGACCATATATTCAGTTTCTCCTAAGCTGCATGTGAGTAATCGTTTCTCCTTCGTTCTCACCCTGCGCTAAATATATTTTTTTTCGGCATGTGACATATATGGGTAAAAATACTCAGAACTCATTGGCTCTATTAAGGCTCAAGCTTGTCCTTAAAGGATCATCCAGGAACCTCTACCCAAAGCGGGCCACCATAGATTGTTTAATACAAACATATGGTAAAATATCTTTATTATTGTCCTCTGATATTGCAAAATCCTTAGAAACAGGTCCATATAAATTGTATTTATGGTTTATAATGGGAAATATATTAGGCTGAACTGTGGGTTTACTGGTGTGCCCTGCATAACCCCGGACTGTGGTCTACTTATATCTGTCACAGAATCACAACCCCCTCATCAGTAGTCATTGGTCTGTTGGTTTCAGTTCTAGGAAAAACACAGTCATGATAATATCCCCAAAGTCCCTCACCCCTCCAGTGACTGTGTGGATGATCTCCAGAGTCATACTAAGGATTGTTCCTGAAATCTGAGCACAGTCCTCTTCCATCTTCACGGAGATAGTCGAGTCCACCATAGGGGACTTGTTGCTTCGTGCTTGCTTTTTCGAACTAGATAACATCTGGTGACTTGTCACACTATTAGTCTTTGCAGTCTTTATTATTCTACAGAGAGATAAGAAAGAACAAACTAGTTAGAGAGAACCACTCAGGTTTGTGAAAAGTATGCTTTATATAGTACCTCCCGCACTTTGGGCATGCGGACTGCAGCTAGAGATGGGTGCAAATTAGATCAGCTCTTTGCCATAGCTCACACATAAATCATCTGCTCACAAATATAAAACAGTTAAACATTTGAGAAGGCAGCAAGGAAATTACAAGGTGGTCCCAAGGAAATTCATCACACTAAGGACAGGGTTGTTTAGAAAATGTACTGGATATCATCCAGTGTTGTCCCCAGAACCTGCTTCCCAGGTGCTCCACCTGGATCTTAGAGTCCAACAGAGTCCAGCAGAGTGTGTTAGACCACTGACCACCAGTCAGACCAGTCCTGGCTGGCACAATCTCAGCAGCCAGGCATAAAAATGAACTATATAAAAAAAAAATATATATAAGCATGTCCGGTTCAGGAAGTAAGCGGGAAATAACCTCCAGAGTCTTTATAAATGATAAAGGTTTGGGCAATAATTTACAGAGGCTTTATAAATCATATAACTGTTGGCCTCCAACAGTTTTCTTAATTATTATTGCAAAGTATTAAACACGGCTACTTCTTAATTCCAACCCTGCTGGCAAAATTATCTGGGGAGAACGCTGCCATCTCAGTTCAGCTGCTGGACTCATTGCTGTTACCATCTCCGTTCCTCATATGTTGATCTCCGTGGACTCCTTGGTGACAGCAGATCATGGGGAACTCTGTCCAGCAACGAGCATGCTGATAAAAAAAATAACCGGGCTATGCTCAGTTACTCCAAACTGACGGATAACCGCAAGACTACCGGTGTAGCACAAAAGCAAAAGCCTCTTTTAGAAGCAGAAGAGGACGGAGGTTCCTTTAAGATAAACAGTGAAAGACAATCAGTTGGCTGTTTTCAGATTCCTACAATGACTAGTTCATGTTTCATACCTTCACCTTCTCATTCCAACGGTACAACACCACGGACAGCTGCCCAGAACAGCCAGTCGTCAATGGCTAATAATGTTTCTGCCTTACAGAAACACACGTTCCTCACCACCAGTTGTTATTTCACTACCTTATTTATGACCCTCTTAGATTGTAAGCTCATTTGGGCAGTATCGTCTTTACCTTCTGTTTCATGTCATTATATGTTATCTCTATCCCCATCCCCCTCAATGTTGTGTAATACGTCTGCGCTTTATAAATACACAAGAATAATGTGCGTGCACCATGCCACGTGCCATCTTCAATGTCAGAGTCATGTTCGTTGTCTGGGGGCTTTCTCCTCCTTTCTCTGTGATCGCAAGAGCTGTCACATAGGAGGAAGTCTCCTGGAAGTGAGCGACACTGAATATGTGACTTTAGGATCGTCCTATTTGGCACCTCCAGATTCTATAATGTCTTACTAAACTTTTGCATAAAAAGTGTCTGTGATTCAGTTAACTCCCCAAAAAAGTCACTTCTACAGTATATTATTTTATATCCCTGACTGAATCACCAGTCGGCATTAAATAAGTAGGAAATTATCTGATTAAACAAAAGAGAGGACGAATATAAAAACATCTATTTATTAAGCGTGGAATAATTTATTTTTAAGAATTTAATTATTTTAAAGGATCTTTTTAAACCCTTAATAAAGAATTTGAATACGTTATAAAATTGTATCGCCGTTCTAACAGACATTTTATAGAACATCCCTCCAGGCGCAAAGAGCAATGATGTTGTGACAACAGATGTATGACTTAAGCTGGACTGCTAAAAGCCGACACCTGATTGGTTGCTTTGGGTGTTAATAACCCAATTATTTTATGTTTATGAACATGTTTTCAGTAATTGTACGGACGCCAGGAAACTGCGCACCAGTGGCAAGTCAGGTATAATAGAAATATAGTAGCATGAATACAGGGGTATGTGGACAGTAAAATGTTGTCCCCTTGGGGTGTATACCCCCTAGTCCTGCACTGACTCCTATAGTATGGCGCCCCCTGGTGTCAGTTACCTCCAGCCATGACGTGATAAGCTGTAGTTACCGGTAATACCCGGCTCTCACCTCCAGCACCTCCTCTCCTCTGCTCCACAGCACAGACAACGAGCGGAAATTACCACCCGGAACGCTTACAGCCACTTCCGGTGTGTGCGTTCCAAATGATGTCCAAGGTCTGCGTTCCACGGTTTGCTTCCGTGTTTTGCCTTCCAACATGCGTTCCATTGTTCACTTCCGTGTTGTGCGTTCCAATATGCGTTTCACTGTACACTTCTGGGTGCGTTTATTTCTCTGAAAGTCTGTTAAACTGGTTCCATGTTTTTGTCCGGGCCCCAACTAGCCCCTAGCAATCTATAGTCATGGAGGGGGCAAAAATGGCCACAGTCACAATAATATTGTAACATTAAAGTGCTGGATTAGTCTTCTTTATGTCTGATATAGAAGGATGATAATGCATCCAGACCACAATGCTACCTCATGGTCTAAATTCGGTTATAGGGGCTTTGGTTGTTATGCTTTTTTTAATAAATAATTAATGAATTAAGCCTCCATTATTGCAGCTGGGCTCAGTAGTCGCTTATAGTCCCGCTGTTTGGCAGAGATGATAAAGGAAAGTTATTTTTCCAATGCTGTGGATACCACAAGTCCCAGATTAAATATCTGTGTGCCCCACCCCCATTGATTGCCATGTTCCACCTCTATAAAATAGAATAAAACATTAATTAATGATGCCAGTAGATAGAGATAAGAAAATATCTTGTAAGGTGAAACTAGGGACAGCCTGAAACCCTAGGCCCAGGTTTGCGAGAACCAAGTGTTTTTGGTACTGCTTAGTATAGCATACTACACTAGCAAACTACTACACTAACATAACCCTAATTACCATAGTCCTTTGTGTGTCAGAATTTAGTCTCTTACTCGTGCGATTAACGCCATAGTTCTACAGAGGACAATGACCATGTTTATATTCTTCTACTGTGGTCTATTCAATACTGGTATCTATAGTCCTGCCAAGTGGCGCAGTTATGCTCGTATAGCTTGCAGTGTCAGACGACATCATATGGTGACCGTAAGTGAAACATTTTAATGATCTCATAATGCTAAGGTCCTACTGAACTCCAGCAAATGCCTGTTTCTGGATGGTAGAGGCAGCTTCCTGCACGAAAATGTAACAACCTTATCAGCTTCCTACCTCTTCCTCAATTAGAGATACAGAGCAAATCAAGGCCATTGTCATTTTCCATTGGAAATAATGCAATTCCTCAAATCCTGCACACACATTTATATTTTTCTCCTGGAAGCAATGACTTACATGAACCATTTACATAATTCTTGTATAGTATGTGCCGGTCTTTACTGTCCTAACTTTTGATACACTACCCACAACACCTCATACTCTGAAAGGTGTTACAGGTAGTTTATCGTATTCAGGTTTACCTGGAGGTTTTCCAGATCTGGTCCCGGGCAAAACACCTCCCACGTTCTGGGCTGTGCCGTACAGTATAAGTATTGAAGGGGAACACGATTCGTAAAAGATCAAGATTGGGTTCAGGCAGCCACACTGTTTTCTGCTAAGGATTGTTAGTATGAGAATAGGAGTGCTTAAACACTCTTCTTGGAAATCTAAAAAACAGAGAGAGACATCTAGCAGATTTCTCTTCACCTGTTGATAACATATATGGGGGTAAATGTACGAAAGTCCGATTTCTGCAAGTCGCCGGAAATCGGCGACTTTGCAGCTATAATTTAAAGCAGCAATGGCTTGTAAAGGCAAGTTTGCCTTTACAAGCTCCTTATATCCTCCCTCTAGAAGTTGTAGGTGCATAGACCATGCCTGGTCCTTTACATGGACTGCCAATATAGCAGTTGTTTAGAGGGGAATATAGAAGTATGAACTTAGCCACTGGTCTATAAAATATAAACCCCATAAAACACATAAGTTCCTTTCCATGTACATATTTTAGATGCTACGGTGTACTTTCCATTTAAGTTTAAATTGTATATACCCTCGTTAATTAGCATAAGCAATTATTTTATCAATATTACCACACGGCAGCTCTGTCTGTGTCTCGGCTATTGGCGACACTATCATCAAGTTTAAATGGACGTTATTACGGGTTTGGCTGACGGGTATAAGTGTTGTTTCACAACAAAGTACAATAAAGTCTACTCTACTTTCCTTGCTGAAATAAAGCTCCATTCAGCATGTACAATCTCCATAAGGATGGGTACAGTAACACTCTGGGTTAGCAGCGGTGTTACAATGTACTGTCATTGCTGTCCAAGTACACTTACTTTTCAACCATAGATACACCTGCTTCAATGTCAGTGACTGGCAGAAGTTTCCCCCGGTCATTAGCAAAAACACCAGCCTGACATCTGCACTTTGTTCTTGGGTTACATATGGTCAAAGCAATAGTGACCATCATATTATAACTGCAGTGACTCTAATGCTTTTACACCAAGAGTGGTGCCCATGACGCAGTCACCCGTCCCTTTATACCAGTGCTGGTGCCCATTACATAATACCAGCAGGAGATCCAGCTCATATCAGCTGGGACCTTCCTTTCTTTACCAGCAGAGATGTCCATTGCATTACAGCCCATTAAATTCCCAGTACCAGCAGTAGGACTGGTGCAGGTTGGTGATGTGTGAAGACCTGGCAGGGGAGCTGTATTTGAGTAACATATTGAGTGGGATGACAATAACAATTGGCACAATAGTTAAATACCAAGGGGTGAAGGAGAGATGCCTTTAGCAAATATAGCGGATCCCTTTTCCAATTACACTGGGTTGGGTACCACCTCTGGTGTCCACATAATACCATAGCCAAGCTTAAGAGAGAACCCCTATACTTTTCCAACCTGAGGCTAATTGCATTTAGTAGGGCCTCACTCTTCATTTTGGCTAGAGGAGGGGTATTTATGGTAAGAGATATGTAGAGGAATAAGACAGGTCCCAGCATACATTGTTTACATACGTGATTAATAGTATTATTATAATGCGGTCAGCAGTATGAGGATATATGAGCGGGAATATGGTTGGCACAAGAGTAGAGCCAACGGGTCCTATATAATAGAGCCAACGGGTCCTATATGATAGAGCCAACGGGTCCTATATAATAGAGCCAACGGGTCCTATATGATAGAGCCAACGGGTCCTATATGATAGAGCCAACGGGTCCTATATAATAGAGCCAACGGGTCCTATATAATAGAGCCAACGGGTCCTATATAATAGAGCCAACGGGTCCTATATGATAGAGCCAATGGGTTCTATATGATAGAGCCAATGGGTCCTATATAATAGAGCCAACGGGTCCTATATGATAGAGCCAACGGGTCCTATATGATAGAGCCAACGGGTCACATATGATAGGAGGGTGGAACTTACCTAGACCTATAACCAGTATACCTTTAAGAAAGTAAATAAAAGCCTCTCATCCTATAAATTTTGAACTATCATAATCCCCTACTTACCAACCCTTGTTCTATGCTGTGTCAATCAATTCCACCAACCCTCATCTTGATCTGAAATATGGTTTATTTACTGTGGGACGAACAAACATCAACTGCAAGAAGTAATAAAGTAGAAGTAATTCTCAGCCATCTATCGCCGACTCAATCTAAATTGCTCGGCAAGACTGATCTTTTCTCTCATAGCTCCACATCTGCCAGACCACTCTGAAAATACCTACACTGGTGTCCATGTCTTGTTGGAATACAATTCAAACAAATCACTCCTTCATTTATCTCAAACCTCATCTCAAAATCCCACTCCCACCTACAAGACTTCTCCCGTGCCACCAGCAACTTATGGAATTCTCTACCACGCCCAACCAGACTCTTCTGTAGCCTTCAAATCTTTCAATGCTCTCTGAAAACCCATCTCCTTATTAGAGCTTACCCTACTCAAACCTGTACTACCCACACTAGAACACCCTCGCAGCAGTCCCAATCTCTACTCTTAGCCCTCATTCCTCGTCTCATCTCTGCCCTATTACCGTTGGATTGTAAGCTCTCCCAGGAGCATTTATGGTGTCCAAGCTAGACTCAACGGTGCCAGGGGTGGAAACGAGGCTGCTTGTGGACAGTAGCAACAATTCATGTGCTACCTGCATGAATCAGCCCGGATTAGTTAAAGAGACAGAATTACTTCCTACCAGGTTGTGTGGAAAACGGTATATAAAGAGCTGTATAGTTCCTGTAAGGGTATTCCATCTGGATGATTTAACAGTCCTTCTAAAGATCCTCTAAGAGAAATAAAACACCATTTTGCTTTCCAGATCCTGCATGTTGCCAATTATATCCTGTGAGCTACTGATAATAGCTAAACTCTATCCGCTCCCCGGCTGCCGTGTATTGAACCCTGTGTTCTGATTGCTACCTGCAATCCTGATTCAAAGTAAATGGTCACTGAGCATATGTCCCATAAGTTAATAACACATCAATTATATAAGGTCCAATGGGAATCACTTTTACACTACTCAGTTTATGCTAGAAAGACATATGTATTTATTTGTATAAATATATATTTTTTTGGTACAAGCTTTCTTTTATTACCATACTGCAGTAAATATATTTAGAGTTTATTACAGCAAATTTAGCATAAATAGAAAAGAACTGAACTTAATTACTGTCATTTATTACTTTTATGTACTTAGTACAGGCACTCAAACATACTCTAAAGACATTTTCACATTGGGGATACCATATATGTGAACCTTATTAAGAGGATAAGTCGATGTGTATCATCACATCATCATCATCATCACCATTTATTTATATAGCGCCACTAATTCTGCAGCGCTGTACAGAGACCTCACTCACATCAGCCCCTGCCCCATTAGGGCTTACAGTCTAAAATCCCTAACATACACACACAGACCGATACACAGACTAGGGTCAATTTGTTAGCAGCCAATTAACCTACCAGTATGTTTTTGGAGAGTGGGAGGAAACTGGAGCACCCGGAGGAAACCCACGCAAACACGGGGGGAACATACAAACTCCACACGGATAAGGCCATGGTCGGGAATTGAACTCATGACCCCAGTGCTGTAAGGCAGAAGTGCTAACCACTGATCCACTGTGCTGCTGTGTATGTGACAATCTTGCATATAGGTGCAGCATCTGCACATAACCACAGCAACCAATTCTCACTTAGCTTTGAACTGCCTCGAGCAAGTTGGCCAATGAAAGCAATCATCTTATTGGTCAATTCAGTTTAGTGCAAATTCTGGCATTTTGGACGAAGGGGTGTGCTTAGCTTCTCATGCTTTATACAAACTATAAACATTGCTATACGAGTTGTGTACACAAGTTTTAGTATGTTTGCCACCATGGTAAAATATCTTATAGACCTAGAGTAACGCATGTACATTTAGTACTTACAAATCCAGCAGAAGTACTGTAGCCGATTAACTTCCAAAGCCAATCTTTTGGGCTACAGTAATTATATTAAATCAACCATAATTTTAATTTACACATTCCATGTTACTCTCGGTGTATCAAGAAATAGCAAACATTGCAAAATTGCGAAAATGTAACTGATCACTGTATGGTTTTCTTGCCTGTTTTACTGTAACATACAACATCCAGAAACTTAATTTTTAAGAGCATTGTAGTGGCATTTATAACAAAAAAACCAGTAACACCGTACACACCAATTATTACCATCATTTTTAGTCGTTACCATAAAGTTACGTTTTTTGTTTTTCATGGACTTTTAAATGTCTTACGACATTTGATTTCTCTGCAAAACATTTCCCACATTCAGAGCAAGAGAATGGCTTTTCTCCTGTGTGGATACGGAAGTGTTTATTCAGCGAGGTCTTTTGTACAAAACGTTTCCCGCATACTGAGCAACAAAATGGCTTCTCTCCTGTGTGGATTCTCGAGTGTTTAGAGAGATCTGACTTGGTTGTGAATCGCTTGCCGCAGTCGAAGCACGGGAACGGTTTTTCTCCCGTGTGAACTCTCATATGATTCATGAAATCCGTCTTTTGTCGAAATTTTTTTCCACACTCCAAACAAGTGAATGGTTTTGCTGCCAAGTGAGTTTTGACATGGTCCTTCAAATCTTTCTCTTGAATAAATGTTTTTCCACATTTAGAGCAATAAAATGACTTCTCTGCTGAGCAGTCTCCCCAATTTCTGGGGGATTTTCCTGCATTGAAACATGTTCCATTGTATGGATATTGATACAGTTTCTGTTGAGGGAGCGTTCTATGGTTTGTGGGATTTTGTTCCTCACATGAGAGAATTGTTTTTGTAATATAAGGAGATGTATGTTGTGTATGAACTGTGGGTGTATAAATGTCAGTGTCTGTGAGGTTTCCTCCATCACATGAGGCTGATTCCTCCTTAATATGAATAGATGTATATTGTGTATGATCTGTGGGTGTATAAATGTCAGTGTCTGTGAGGTTTTCTCCATCACATGAGACTGATTCCACCTTAATATAAGTAGATGTATATTGTGTATGATCTGTGGGTGTATAAATGTCAGCGTCTGTGAGGTTTGCTCCATCACATGAGTCCAATTCCTCCTTAATATGGGAAAAAGGAGTATCGAACAGTACAGGTTTATTGCATGTCTCTGGTAAATCTGTTGGAAGGATCAAAAAATAACAAGAATTAAACATTAACATTAACTGCAAAACTTCAAACAAAAGAGAAGAGAAAAAACAATGCTTTACACATACTCAAAATCATTTTGGAATGTATGTCTGTGTTTCCAAGAAAATATCTATCTGCCCAACTCGTGAACACCTGGGACTGTGTGTATAAGACCTGGTGGCAACTAACTCCCGGTAAACCTGTTTGTTTTATTGGAAATGAGGCTGCTATATGGGAAGAGCATGGAAGCCTAGGTCTTAGGTGTTCATGTACAGGTTTGTCTACCCAGACATTAAATTATGACCGCCATGAAGAAAACCGACATGGAAGCCAATCTTCCCCAAATTATGCCTGACCAACTAAAGAATACTGCTAAGATGGTGCAAAAACTTTTAAAAAGACTAGAGAAAGATTTTTAAAATAGTTGTGAACACTACATCATATTGAGACTTATGTGATTAATTAGGGAGATCCACTTAGAACCTTTGGTCTAGAATTCAACAACTTGCATTATCAACACTTAAAGCCTTTGTTCAAGTATTGGGATAGTCATATCGCTATCCTGATTGCTCAACTTTAGCCGAGACATACTTGCAGAATATGACACAACGCTGAAACAATACGGCACTACTTTAAATTCAAACAATGACGTATTTATGGATGGGTAATTATGACCACATATTTATCGGAGATCAACAAGGTGACAGATTAGAATGAGTATCCCAACTTTCATTGAGTCTATAATTCTGTCTGTCAGGTTCTCCAGAAGCTCAAAGAAAATTCTGCTTAGCTCTAAGTTTGAGTCACAAGAATGTTACAGAAATTTGTTTTTCGCAATATTTCTTAGTGTTTACCTATTGTGACATAAGCACTGGGAACGTCATCAAAGGCAGATATATATCTCACAGGCTTCTGTCTAGTGAATTTTAAAGCCCAAGGGAAATAATGAGCTTCACAAAGTTGTCGTCAACTATAGGAAAAGCTGATAAGGGTCCCTGGGGTTATGTATGGAGAGAGAAGGATGGGCTCCATACATAAGGCCCAGTCCTGGTCTTCTGATCTTTCAGTCTCACAGCAGACTAATCAGGAGTTGCACCTGCATGGTGCTGGTAAAAGGCAGCTCCATCAGCCTCTCGTTACCTGGGGAGGAGGTCAGATGGCTCCTGAGAGATGCTATAATTTAAGTTCTATTGTTTTGTGTGGGACACTAGGTTCTTACCTTTAGAGAGGGACTGCCTGTGTATTATTTAGAAGCCAGACATCAAGGATTTTGTTCATGTTTTGTTTTATTTCCATGCTAGTGAATAAAACTAGCTGAGGCTATTTAAATCGAAGCACTGGAGACTGGTGTGATTTATCCGGCCGAAATGAGTAAAGTGCAGCCATCTATCCTCAGGAGACCGTACCCATAACCCGGTCTTATGACACTATGGATCCATCCTGGGTTTAAGCAATATTAACTTATTACTATTATTAACATTTATTTATATAGCGCCAGCTTTAAAATTGAGAAAAAACAAATAAAAACAAGACTTACAGACAGGCAGAAAGGTAAGAGGGGCTTTCCTCAAGCTTACAGTCTATTAGTAAATAAAATCTTGTTGTACAATGGAGGGTATTCACAGAATGAGTGCAGCCCGAAAAAAGTCCTATAACTGGGATTGGGATGAGATAATGAGCGGGGATGAGAGACGCAGACCAGGGCAGGGCAGAGGGGTCGAGTGGATGAGAGATGCAGACCAAGGCAGGGCAGAGGGGTCGAGTGGATGAGAGATGCAGACCAAGGCAGGGCAGAGAGGTCAAGTGGATGAGAGACGCAGACCAAGGCAGGGCAGAGGGGTCAAGTGGATGAGAGACGCAGACCAAGGAAGGGCAGAGGGGTCAAGTGGATGAGAGACGCAGACCAAGGCAGGGCAGAGAGGTCAAGTGGATGAGAGACGCAGACCACGGCAGGGCAGAGGGCTCGAGTGGATGAGAGATGCAGACCAAGGCAGGGCAGAGAGGGTGAAAATCTGGTTAGAAGACGACCAGTAAGACGGGAAAGGAACGAAGGACACTTCTGAGTCAAGATTTTAAGGATGACACCTAGTGAGCGAGATTTGAGGATAGCATTTGCAGTCCACGTTGTCAACAGGAATAGACATGTCAGGTAGGAAGCTTCTGTTACCTGCTGGGAATATTATTAGCTCAGTCTTGGAAAGAGTGAGTGTGAGATGACGAGAGCACATCCAAGATGGCAGAACGGCATTCAGTAACGTGGGCCAACACAAATGGTGAACAGTAGAGATGATAGATTTGGGCATCATCTGCATTTCTAAGGAAGCAGAGTACAGTAAGGGTGTGTTCACGTAATGGCGAACAGGTGCAAATCGGCACAGACACACTTATCTGATCGGTGTAGTTTGATAGGTAAAATGAGAACCAGGATAGGACAGAGTGATTAATAGTCTGAAATGCAGCAGAGAGGTCGAGGAGAATTAGAAGTGAGTAACGGCCTTTCGATTTAGCAGTGATGAAATTAATGGCTACATCAGTCAGTGTAGTCCTTGTGGAATGTTGGAGCCAAAAGAGTGATTGAAGGGGGTCCCACAGGCTGTGTGAGGAGAAGAAATACATGAGTGCAGGTAACCCACTCAAAGAGGCTTAGTGGGAGTTATGAGATGGGGCAGTGGTAAGAGAGAATAGGAGTAATTATCACATTTGAAGAATGATGGAAATATACCATGGAGAGAAATATTACAGAACTTGGATGAGCGCAATAGAGAGAGAAACACTGATTTGTGGTGGGATTGGGTCGGGTGGACAGGCAGACGGGTGGGAGGAGAAGAAGAGGGGAGAGAATTCATCTTCCTTTGTGGGATGAAATGAAGAGAAGATGCCACAAAGTGCAGTAGAAGGAAATTAGCAGAATGTTTGTAGTAAAGGATTTTATGTCGGATCTTGTGAATCTTGTCTTTGAAGTAGGAAGCAATATCTTGGGCAGTAATGATTGTCGGAGGGGTTGGTGTTTGAAGGTTGAGAGTTAAATGTTAGAAGACTGCGCAGAGATGAGATATTGGAAGATATATTTGTTTGGCAACGTCTAGAGCATTTCAGTAGGTGTAGTTTTTAAGATGTATGGAGGATTTGGAGTCAGATTGGGGTAGTACTAAATATCAGTATATTTGAGGGTGTCATCAGAAGTAAGAAGTAAGAAGTAAGAGACATTCGCCAATGAAGTTGTACTTTACAGGAGAGTTTCTGAAGAGAGTTTCTGCATTTGCTTTGTTTGCTACGTTGGAGCCAATTCATCAACGGTTGTTTCAAGGGTGTGATTACAGTGTGATACTGCCAGATCAGAACATGAGAAGGTAAATAAGGGGAGAGTTGTTGAAAACTAATACGAGAGATCTCTGCAGGTAATAGGAGGTTCGGTTGAGTTAGATTGAAAGGAGTTTAAAGTGGTGGAGGAGAGATTTCAGGTGATACAGTGATTATCTGAGAGAGGGAAAGGAGTGGTAAAGAAATGAGAAACTTAAAAAGGCCAGGAGAAAATGAGACCAAGACAGTGGTCTTCATGATGAGTAAGAGAATCGGTCCACAAGAAGAGGCGGAGGGGAGGTTTGAAATAGAAGTTTGGAGACATAAGGAGAAGATGCTTCATCAATATGGAGGTTGAAATCACCCAAAATAATAGTGGGGATGTCATAGGATAAGAAATGAGTGAGCCAGGCTGACAAATGTTCAAGGAACTACCAGAGTCATCCATGGTGGTGATAGATCACAGAACCATGCAGAGGAAAATATGTACTTCTAAAGTTCTCTATGTTTTCTATTAGTAAAACATTGTGTTATTGTATACTTAAGATCTTGGAGCAAATGAGCATCACTAAGTCTGCTTGGTTCATGGGATAAGGGTCTGGCTCTAGGTGATAGCCAAACCCCAGATGTTCATAAACCAGTTAGTGGGTCCAGACATGGCACTGTAATTATTATGGTCAGGCTGCAGTTTAGGACTACTTCTTCAGACAAAACGTTTAGCTATAGTACTAGAATATTTGTTTTCTCACTCCTGCCATCCATCATTCCAAAAAGTCCTAAAGACAGGAGAACCACTTGTTAAAGAACAGACAACTCAATTCAACTCTACCATATAAACTGATAAGGAGTGAGGTGTGTATTATACAGATTAAAGTAACTGCTGCGTACACTTCAGTTGCTAATC
This sequence comes from Mixophyes fleayi, assembly GCF_038048845.1. Taxonomy (NCBI): domain Eukaryota; kingdom Metazoa; phylum Chordata; class Amphibia; order Anura; family Limnodynastidae; genus Mixophyes; species Mixophyes fleayi. The sequence continues at coordinate 222,027,089 of NC_134407.1, read as the reverse complement.
TGTTCTGCTAAATGTCAATTTAATAGAGTAATGTTTAGGTAAACCTAATTAAAGGTATGATATGCACAATTAAAGTACAACATGCCACGTTTGTAGTATTTACGATTCTTTCCACTGGCACTAGAGAAGAAGGAGTGAGCAGATAGACGGGTCACCAAATCCCAAAACAGACATTCTCCTGGGCATGTGGTGTCCTTGAGAGTGAACGCAGCTCTTCTCCTGGTGTGTAGAGGTGTGAAGGAGTTATGGGAGATAACCCGGTGTGTACAGAGATCTGCAGTGTGCAGGGCCTTTGTTAAATTCATTTTAATCTGTTTTTTGTAAATATTTTTGCAGCTACTTAATACTGAAAGCAGACTAGACTTTATAATTAGAAAAAATGCTGATGGTTGAACTGTAAGAGATACAAAGCTGAAGATCTTCCTGGTTTAGCTCAACCTACTCTATCCAAAGTAATTAAACCTCCTCTTACCTGGTGATGCGACAGCCCCGTGATTCTCCATCATCACGTCCTTGTACAGACCCTTGTGTCCTCCTATATATACTCCCCCTCCTGCATGGAGAAATAGACAGTGACATCCTCACACCTTATAGGACCTGACACACACTATGATACAGTCATCACCCAGACACATCCCCTGGTGTTACTATATAATGTCCCATTCCCAGCAGTCACCTCTCCAGTCAGCAGCTGAATGATCTTGCTGGTCAGTTCCAGGATCTTCTGGTCATTGTCTCTCTCATGTATCAGTGAGTGAGGTGGAGGCACCGTGATGGGGCTCTGGGTCCTGCTCAGTCCTCCTGACACACAGGGATGGCTGCTGGGTGTCCCACACTCTCCAGACTTCTTAACAACAACATAATCCTAAATATAGATAGATACAAAATAATACTGTGCAGACAGACAGACACCCTCCTCCTCCTCCTCCTCCTCCTCCTCCTCCTCCTCCTCCTCCTCCTCCTCCTCCTCCGTACGTACAAATCATCTCTTGGACACAAGTACAACCAGTCACTGGAACCTTCTATAAACCTTCCCTTATTCCTGAGCTTCTCTAGAAATCAAAACCTTTATTATGTAACAACATAATGAAATATATTCCCTCTGTATCTCCCATATTAATATTCTACAGGTCCCTGATTTATTTATAGAGATGGATATCACTGTGACACTCCCAGAATCCCTCACTTCTCCAGTCATGTCCTTGTTGTATTAAGAGATAATAGTGATGTCACTGTGACATTCCCAGAATCCCTCACTTCTCCAGTCATGTCCTTGTTGTATTAAGAGATAATAGTGATGTCACTGTGACACTCCCAGAATCCCTCACCTCTCCAGTCATGTCCTTGTTATATTACTACAGATAATAGTGATGTCACTGTGACACTCCCAGAACCCCTCACCTCTCCAGTCATGTCCTTGTTTTATTACTACAGATAATAGTGATGTCACTGTGACACTCCCAGAATCCCTCACCTCTCCTGTCAGCAGGTAGATGATCTCCAGGGTGAGATTTAATATCCCGTCAGTCCTGCAATTCCTGTCTTTCTCCATCCTCTGAGACTCGGTAAAATTATATTTTCATAATACCTGCCAAAATTTTAAGAGGGAGACTAAACATATTATTTATGCACAGAAATATTTACATGTCAGCAAACATTAATTCACATAAAATGTATTTTATAAAGCAATCTGCACAAACAAAATCTACAATTAATGACATTACTGGTAGGAATATATACCTGTATTCCTACCAACATATAATCCATAACTATAGAATAATATAACAGCATATTCACTGATATAACACCCAACATTTGTATTCCTACCAATAGGCAAATCATGACTGTACAATAAATTGTATAACATTACATAATTTGTACAATCCATGACTATATAATGACTGATATAATATCCCCTTAGCTGTATCCCTACCAATATATAATCTATGACTATAATATAACATTCCATGCTCTGTATTTCTACCAATATACAAATCATGACTGTACAATAAGTTATATAACATTCCCTAACATTTATTCCTACATATATATACTCAATAACTATATTATTACTAATATAACAATCTGTATTCTTACCAATATATAAACAATAACTATAGAATTACTGACATAACATCCCATAATCTGTTTATAAATCATAGAATTCTAATTGTATCAGATCATCTCACCAAGAAAACTCAGGGACCTTCTTAGAAGTTGCTCCGGAAACAATAGATGACCACTTCCTGTCTGTGCGTTCCACCTGCATTCTATCTGTGCGTTTCACCTACACAGCTTCCGCGTTGTGCGTTTCACCTACAAGACTTCCGCGTTATGCGTTCCACCTGCAAGACTTCCGCGTTGCACTCCCTGCCTGTGCGTTCCACCTGTGTTTTCTACCTTGTGTGGATTCCTGGTGTGATATAAAGTACAGGGAGGCTGCTGATATTTATAATGGGTACATCAGGTGTTATAGTGATTGCTGTATAATCCATACATAGCTGTTTGTCTCTCATTGCTTGCAATGGGAGGAAGAGCAAGTTGTAGTGTATTTCAATTCAATCAATGCACCTGGACACTCAGCATACACTGCTACTCCCAGTCTGTCTGTAAAAGCAGCCATGTTTTGGGCAACAAGGGGCTGATAGCTGTCCAGTCCGAATTATCCCTTTTTTTTTTTTCGTTTTCCAAAATGGTTAGCTGAAGTTGGGCATCCAGTTGGTAAAAGGAAGAAAGCTACCCCAGCAGAGCTTAGCCCGCTCTCTACATTGGATGCATTTGTGTCCAGAGATCAGCTCTGTGTTGCAGGTTGTCGTGCATTAATCCCAATAAATTAAAGTCATTTAATACTCAGATAAAAATTAACATGTATGTCTGTAGAAAGGATCCTGCAGCTGAGCAGAACAAGGATGAACAACTACCCGAGAAGTTAAGGGGATGGACACAACGTAGCAAGGCTCAACTATAATATTTTTATAATATGAGCATAATACTGGTGATTATTAATATCCAGTACAATGACCACTTGTGGAAAGATGCCCAGCTGCAGTAATAATACCTAATAATATGAGCAGCAATAGTAATGTTCAGTAATAATCCCGACAGTGGAATATATCCAGCTATGCGACTACCAGTATTGGTACGCCACTATCATGTCATGTTTCCAGGACCTGCCACCTCCTCGTTTGGTCTTGAGTCTTCCGATCTTGCCAGCTGTAGTGCTTTCCTATCGATACTCAACATCCTAGATGGACATCGCTGGATACTATTTGGTCACCACTACCGGTAAATATATTCACATTGTTGCAAGAGCTCCCTTCTTGTGACACAGGCAACCTCAGATGATTCACACACGGGCAACTTCTTGCTTAAAATTAAGTCCTTTTATTGTTCCATCACAATAAACACATTCCGCCAGGACGACAACAGGCAACCTATCACTGGCAAGACATAAACCTTTTGTCTAGACACCGGCCACTTTTGGCATCGGTCGCAATGCACATATGCCCAATACAGTCTTTTATAGTTGAGACTTCTCCCACAGCCTTGGCTTGACGGACAGGCGACACTCCCACCTTGCCTTAAAAGGAAGTTTCCACAGGTGCTGTAACCATACCGCTGCAGAGAAACATTGTCAGTTCTGCTGTTAGCTGTGGAAGAGCCGCTGTGAAAACATTTCTTACTTCTACTAACATGTCTCAGACCTGTATGTGACTGAACCTAAGGGCAGTGCTACACCTGTATATAACTTGGTCTGCAGCCTTTTACGTGCAGACTGTCAGCCAAATAGCTTATTCCTCTCTTAGAATAATTTATCTTCTCCTTTTCTCCTACTCACGTTCACTAAGCTTCTTTCCAAACTCCTCTTCTTGCTCCAGCATACTGTTTCTCCCTCCCCAATTATTATTTCTCCCTACTCGCTTTTCTGTGCCTATAAATGGTTCTGCTCACTGTACCTACCTCACTCACCGACCTACAGAAGCAGAAACAAACACCACACCCACAAATTATCTGCTTTTGTCCTGTTTCTCACCCTCCTGCTTCTACGGGGCTCCAGTAATACTCTCCCAACCCTGAGCAATCCCTACTATATGCTTGCACTCCTCTCTCCACCCTTCGGCCTCATACTGCCAATATCCCCACCCTTTACACATACTGTCTCTCCACTAAACTCTGTCCCCTTTTCTGGTGCACTCTCGAAAGAGAGATCAGTTTGTAACAAACTTTCATGCATCCACCATCTACTCATTTCTCAACCTCCTTGTCAATACAGAGACCTGGCTTACCTTCTCTGATACTTTATTTCCTGTCGCTCCCTGCTAGAGAGACTCTCCCTTTAGCCACCGTTCCAGACCTGGAGGCAGACAAGGTGGAAGAGTAGACATCCTACATTCTCCACACTATATATTCCACATCATACCCCCTGAACTCTTCCTCTCCTTATCTTCTTTTGTGTTGGTCATTCATCACCCCAGATCCTGTCTCCCAATTCCTGGACAACTTTGCTGCCCTTCTCACATATAAACTATTTTTTGGCAGACCTACGTTCATACTAGGCGATTTCAACATTGCCATTGACAACCTAACTGTCTCTTCCACCACAAAATTGACGTTCACTTGACCCGGTCTTCTCTTACTCCTTCTCAAATTTCACCAAATTGGCCTTATTCTTATTTATAATATAATCACATGAAAAACAGGTATTGATACTACATCTGTATCATCCTACTGATTTGGAAGATAACCAGGGGCAGAATGAATTAGTATTAATTAGGGTATAAAAACTTCGAGCTAAAATATTCTTCAAGTTTCTTCAAAACGACTGGCTTATCTGCTAGAACATTTTTAACAATATGATCTTGTTTGTGTATACAGAAATGCCTTTGCATTGTATTTAATGAGACCAGAGGTTCCCAGAACTTGTAGACATAAGTTATAGTTCTATCAAAACCGCGATCTTTGGCTTTGAATGATTTCTTTGACAACATGGAATCCCTTTCCAATTTCAAATACTCCACAAGTGCCCCCTCTGATATCTTGGGGGAATAACCGCTCTCTTTGAGCACCAGGAGCATTTAGTTCGCCTGTTCGACACAATTCAGATGTCAAGAACAGTTTATTTTACGTCTTCTTGGGTATATTAGAATTCCAGGATCTATAGTGTTGACTACGAAAATCGAGGTAGTTATTAGCATCAACTGAAATTCTAAAAGTTTTTGTGTAAATATTATTGTCATCTAATGCCGAGAGATTTGTACTCAAATAATTTATCTCCTGTGCATTATAAAGAAAAGTGACGTTTAAATTAAAAGTGTTCACATGATTAAGTGACTGATAGAACATCACAAATCCAAATAAATATCAAATAATCAATACACCTGCCATAGAATACCAGGTTCTCCCCGAATAAACTGCCCCTGATGAAGTAGTCCTAAAAAATTCCCATTAAGACTGGCAAAGCTTGGTGCAAACCAGGTACCCATGGTGATACCAAGAATCTATAAACAGAACTGTTGATTAAAAGTGAAATAATTATGTGATGAAATAAATTCATTCAAATTAAAAAAAATCACATATCAACCATTGGTATCCAGGTTTCTATTTAAGATGGGATAACTTGTTGAGTATATTTTGGTATCTCTCACATATGACTTCAGGTAGACGTGCAGTGTTGAAGAAAATAATCAACATAGAAAAATGTTAAACGTAAGAGACCCAACACCTAAAATAATTGGCAGTCTCTGTGGATGGATGTGATTTATTTTAGAGGGTGATAAGTTAAACAGAACATTCTATACAGATTTAGAGACTACTCCCTCAAGTTAAAGCACCATCCCATACATTCTCAATGATGCCACCCTATATAATAGACTGATATAGAGGTGGGATCATTGTGAAGTTTGATGTAAAAGTTGATATCACTTAATAGCCATTCGGCTTCTGTTAGATAATCTTGTACATCCTGAATAACAATACCACCCTCTTTTCAGTTGTTTAATAATAATGTAATAATCAGAGAAATGTTCTCCCATCACTTTCCCCTGAACAACTGTCAGATTTGATAAACGTTTAGTTCTTTTAGAAACTTTAAATGTTAAACCTTGTGCCATAGGAAATAATTGGCGTTGCATTATATTTTTAGATAATAAATTAAATATTCCAGTGGTTCTTAATTTAGCCTCCTCTTTAATAGGTTAATCCCTGTATCCTCTAGGTCAACATTTTTTATTGTTTCGATGTCCTTAGATACAATGGCTTATATTGATTTTTGTGTCTAAATGTCTCCTTGAAACTTATTTGATGTCCGCACCTGAAACAACAGAGCAATTCCTAATTAAATTGTGATTCTAAAGACTATCCAAGTTCCTTTGTATAAGGAGGCCTGGTTCTACAGTAGAAATGCAACATAAAAAAACAAGATTTAATTTTGCAGAGCAAAATTATTATTGAAATGAGATGGAAAAGACACAATGATAGGGGAGTTCCTTGCTGTGCAGAAGGGCACATCTTCACTCTGCAAAATACCTTGTGTCTTTGGTACTTCCTATGCTATTAATCCATGCTGCACTTCAGCGGAGAAACACACACCAAGCAATGTAATAGAAACCTCCACACTCTGCAAAAAAAACCAAAAAAAAAACCTCCACACTCAGGCCCGATGTCTCCTCACTGTCATAATTATTGCATGACAGATATGAAGATAAATTGAGCTGTATTTAACAAAGGAAAAGTTTAATAAAAGCATGGTAATTGTGAGATTTTACTTTAATATGATATGTATTATTTTGCCCAGAACCCCTCTCCAAATTTTCTGGCTCTCTGCACACCTAAGTGCACTTTGTCCTTGCGGAGGCAGGGGAGTTAGGCATCTGGATGCAGAGGGGCAAAACACATTTTACAGTGTGCTCACAGAGCGCTTTGTGAATTGCCTCCGCTGTCTGTAGGTGCAGGTACACTTTAATGGTCCTAGTCCATCACAATACATTCTACATGCAGTTTTAGCCAAACATCACATAGAAATAAACTGAATAACACTGTAAAAGTGAAAAATATATTTTGTTTCTTTGAAAACTGCTTCTCATTAATCAAATGTTTCCTGTTTGCAATACAGTAATTCTCCAAAGCACTGAGTTTATTAAACAAACCCACAATCAAAACACGAAGGGCAGTATTATCTTTACATGACTTGAAGAGGGTCTGTATTTCACATTTATTCAAACTGGTCAGTAATCTAAAAGTTTCCATGATCATTTGTTGCCCATGTGTATTCTGCGGTGTTTGGAAAGACTGGAGTCAGTGGTAAAACACTTCCCACATTCAGTGCAAGAAAATGGTTTCTCTACTGTGTGAGATCGTACATGCCGAATCAATACATCTTTCCTTCTGAAAGACTTCCCACATTCTGAGCATGAATACCGCTTCTCCCCTGTGTGAATAGTCTGATGTCGTGTGAGCAATGACGGTTGTGGAAAACACTTCCCACATTCAGAGCAAGAAAATGGCTTCTTTCCAGCGTGTTCTTTAAGGTGTTTGCAAAGATCTGACCTACAGTGAAAATATTTCCCACACAGGGAACAAGAAAATGGATTTTCACCTGTGTAATACATTAAATGCCGCTTAAGAACATTGGTATGTCTGAAACATTTCCCACATTCAGAGCAAGAATATCGCTTTTCTCCTGTGTGAATTGCCTGATGTTGAACAAGGTGAGATTTTCGGGTAAAACCTTTACCACACACAGAACAAGGAAATGGCCTTTCCCCTGTGTGATTGCTCAAATGCTCATTAAGACGGCATCTTTGAATAAAACATTTCCCGCATTCTGAACAAGAAAACTTTTTATCTCCTGTATGTATTTTAAGGTGCTTTGAAAGATTTGAACGGTTTGCAAAACATTTACCACATTCCATGCAAGAAAATTGTTTATCTCCTGTGTGACTTTTTTGATGAATGGAAAGATATGATTTGCTGTTAAAACATTTCCCACATTTTGTGCAACAAAATGGCTTCTCTCCTGTGTGGGTTAGTAAATGTCGTTCCAGATCTTTCTTTTGCCCAAAATATTTTCCACATTCAAAACACAAATATTGTTTTTCTCCTGTGTGAATTGTTTGATGTCGCACAAGATGGATTTTTTGTGTAAAATATTTTCCACATTCCGAGCAAGAATATTGTTTCTCTCCAATATGAGTTATCTGGTGTTGCGCAAGGTGTATTTTCTGTGTGAAACATTTTCCACATTCAGAGCATGAAAATGATCTCTCTTGTGTATTACACTGAAAATTCTCATCATAATCTTCCTGTTGCCCAAATCCATTTCCCGAACAAGTAAATGGTGTCAATTCTATGTTAATTCTCTGCTGATTGGCACAAGTCAGGCATGTGTATTGTGTATAAATGTCTGTGTCTGTGAGATCTCTTCCTTCACATGGGACCGATTCCTCCTTAATATGAGTAGAGGTATATTGTGTATGATCTGTGGGTGTATAAATGTCAGTGTCTGTGAGGTTTCCTCCATCACATGAGACTGATTCCTCCTTAATATGAGTAGATGTATATTGTGTATGATCTGTGGGTGTATAAATGTCAGTGTCTGTGAGGTTTCCTCCATCATATGAGGCAGATTCCTCCTTAATATAAGTAGATGTATATTGTGTATGATCTGTGGGTGTATAAATGCCCCTTAGTGGCACCTACAACCGTGTCCTTTTGGGTAACTCTTGCTGCTAGTGTACCCCCTTGGTGGTACCCCTGACCTCTTGCCTTCAGATCAGAGTTGCTGTGGATGGTTCCCCCTGACCTATCAAACTGGCCAGAGCTGCAGGTAGCGGGCAGAGCGTTAGCACTGGAATGCTGGTTCCCAACCTTAGAACAGCCGGATAAAGGATTAATTGAATCTAATTTGTGGTCACAGGAATTACAGCAGGTAAGTAGGTGTCAAAGCAGGTTCCTTTAGCAGTGATGTTTATTAGCTCAAGAAATCCTAAAAAGGACAGTTACACACTCACTAGTTTAAGATACTAGTGATATCTAGAAAGTACAGATAGTATAATGCTACATTACATAGTCAAACAGTCCTCCTTTTATACAGATTTACACAGATATCCTGGCAGGAGGTAATCCAGCCTCCTGCCTCTCTAACCAATCCAGGTGCTTCATGCAGCCTGCACATAAATCAGTCTGGAGGGGTTTAACACCTTATCACATTGCTGCTAGCGGCACCACAACGTCTGAGGTTTTCTATTGAATGTTTACCATCGGGATATAACATTTCTCTAATCTTGTTTTAAACGCAATTTAACTTGCAAAACTCATTCATCTCTGATCATGTGCACAGGGAGTCTACCAGCAAGTATAATTACCTCCTCCTGTCTTCGACATTTTCCTGTTGTTCTAACTCTTGTCGGACTGATCGTAAACACAGTCCGACAAGAGAACCACTACAGTGGCATAGCAATAGGGACAGAAATCTAGCAGGGTCTTTGCGGGCTCTGCTGTGACGCCACTATGCTACCCGTTAAGTCTTCATAACCTCTGTTCTTACCAAGCACGGCTGGTGCTATTGCAGACCCAGAGCATTCATTGTTGTTCTAATAAAAGACAGACACAGAATACGTTTTTATTAAACTGTATTTATGGATAGTCGCACTAAATTAATCTGTATATTTATCTTTATCTGGATTCCTAAACATATACAATCTATTAATAACCCTATCAGGGACAAACGCAAGATTTGCAGAGGGGGGTTTCCACACCACGCCGTCAGTGGGCGTGACAAGCATGCATGGGGACGTGTTTATAATTTTGGACAGGGCTTGGCTGCTCTCCTACTCTCCCTATCCCTGTAATATACATGGGCAATGCTGCATGTACTACTGTTAGGTACGTGCAGCTCTCTCTTTTCGAGCAGAGCCGTGTGAAGCGGGGGCCAGCTACTTCAATTATACAATGCACCAGGCTTGGAGGGGGTTTCCAGGCACTAGGAACCCCCCCCCCCCCCCCATCGGTTTGCCTATAATAAATAAGGGTGCCAGGTATAAAACCATAATCAAACATACAGGTTAATCATTCTGGTACACGTGCATTTTATGGCTTCATTTTCATAATTTCTTGACCCCATAACTAACATAAAGCTGTCTTAGTGTGGGAGATGAGGGCGCTGTGACAGGCTGAGAGGAATAGCAGAATGAGCGGATCCAACAGTTCCCCTAAAGGTTTCAACTTTACAGAGCCGCTCTCCTCACTCTCGATTCAAACTGGCAGCTGTGTTGTCGAAGCTCCTCCCTCACGGGGAGGGGCACTGACAACACTACCGTGCAATTCAAACAGGCCTGTCTTACGAACCGAGCAGAGAACCCAACAAAGTGATAAACACTAATTAATCATTTAAAACAGCCTGTGATGTCTTCATTTTAAACATCAAAGGCATTGTGTGTGTGTATAAATTGTTACACGTGGCTTTTCAGTGAGATATATTGAGTGAAGCTTTCAGAAGATTAAGCTTCACCGAGTTGAGAGGACAGAAATTCCAGTGAATGTCTGACCACATTTGTAACTGGGAAAAGGGAGGAACAGAAGTTGAAATTAGAAGCACTCCAGGTCTAAATGGGTTGCCACTAATAGCTCAAAATCAAAAAACTTTATTGAAAAATTTAAAAATATTGGCAATCGACAGGAAAGAAGTAGGCAAATTATTTATAAAATAAAGTGTTGAAATAAAGAAGAGTAATAAAAGACCCTGTGGTGGGACTGATCATGGATGTATCGTGCCCCATATCATGGACCTCCTGATAATAGGTCTCTCATGGTACATGGACAATCCTATGTCCTATTAGTTTTAGACAGAGGCAAAAGTTTCTGGGTCCTTCTAATATATTTGTTACATACGGATTATAAATTGCAACAACGTGACACTAATTGGTATATGTTGTTTCTTATCTATAGTATACTTCATTTGTATTATGTATCTATCCCCAATCATGAACAAGGATATTGTCTGTATTTACTAGCTATATAATCCAGTAGTTAACAGTATGTAGCCACATTAGTGATGTATCATTCCTTTTCTATTTCCATTCGTATTAACAGCTTTCAATATATAGACAGCACGATACTATGCAAATCGCCTGCCTATAAGTAATGGATGACATGCGGCTTCATTTAGGTAGCAATCAGCACCCTTGTATCTCGTTAACTAGAAAAAAGTAGTAACATATTATTATGCTGGAGCGAACAGTGAGACAAGTTACCTAGCGGCCGACCGCCACAAGCAGTCCCTACCACTTCCAGGTCTGACGTCACCTAGCGTACGTTTCCCCCAGAGAGGCTTAATCGTGGGAATTACTGAGCTGCTGTCAGAGTGTCCGGTTTATATTATGTGTGGCCAATCAGTGTACTTTGGCTGTAATATGTGTCTAACAAACTCAATCGCTGGTAAGATCTATAAAAAATTACATAGCAAAGATGTCATATAATTTAGGTAAGAGTTTTGGGCAGATTCTTATAATATATAATCCAAGTGATGTATAAATATGTTGCTATTTTTAACGTTTGTTATATCGTTACATCACAACCTATCCAGAATACGACAATATCGATTCCCTATTTTTTATATTATTGTTATATAAGTTATTACATTTTATATATATATGAATTATTAATGACTACATGTTTTAAGTATTAAAGTATTTTTATTGCTTTTTAGGAATTTTAAGTAATTTGTTTGGTATTTTTTTAGTAATTTATTTGTTGTTTTATTCTATTATATTTTTATATTGTGTTTTATTTTCTATTATTTACTATTTATTTTAAATGTAAAAATGTCATATCAATTATAATGTCACACGTATCAGGCCGCAAGTGTTGGAGTGAAGATAACTCTAGGTAAATAGAAGAGAGTGTTAAAATGTATTGTTACATAATTGATAGTGAATAAAATGCTCTGATAAAATATACAGTGTGTGGTTGTATTATCTTAATTGGGATAATAAATATAAAATGTGAATAGTAATAATAACCAATGTAAAATAACAACTAAAGTGAATAAAAGAGTATAAAATGTGGGTGATAATAAATAAAAATGAAGTTAAAGGGTGAAATGGTGTTTGAGTGAGAGATAAATGCCTATAATTAGACCTTATAATTATAAATATTGTTATTCGGGCTGCCACTACATATAATTATTGACTGTGGAACTGGAAAAGATCATAAGCTGAAAATTATATAGGCATGAATTTAATTAGTACCACAGAATTATATATATATACAGAGGATAATCTCAGAACACATGCAAAGAGTTATCCCTACATGGTAAGTAAAAATATCTAAATAGGATTCACAAATATATCTTGGAGTCCGTTTATAAGAATATTAGGCATATAGGCTCAAGTGAATCCCAATTTGTTAGGTAGATCACTGGTCAAAGTATTAGTCATCATCATGTACTCTTAAAAACCCTTGTCTGTTCTGGCATTCATGATCGTTCCAGTATGTTCCAGAGTGCTAAATTTATGCCTTTTGCTGGTCATGCCAACATAAACCTTACTGCATGGGCAGACCAGGGCATGTATTATACATCTGGTGATGCAGTTCATAAAGTCATCCATCTAATATTTGTGACCATACCTGTCAGTGTGATCTATAGTTATAACCATGTATGAACATGCTTTGCAATCATGTTGGTATACGAACGTTGTACCACGCTGAGTACAGGCATTATTAGACTGCACAACAGTGTTTTTACAAGAAGCCAACATAGATAGTGTTTTCATCTTAAAAATTCTCTCATTGGCATGTTTCATCTGTCCAGTTACATTTAACTGGACAGATGGTCTGTCTAGTTGATGTACAGCTACAATTCTCCTTAACAAATATATGTAGACACACGCCTTGTAACATTTATAAACAACTGTTTTGAAGAAAATGTTTCATATTGTTTTAAAAAATATTCTGATTTTAGGTATGAGCTGAATTCGTTTTTTTTATTGAGAAGTTATGCGTTATGTATTTCGCATGCCACACCTTTAAGGTGGCCGATCTGTAGAAGTTATATTGAAAGTGTACAAATATTCAAGAGGCTTTAGGCTTCACTATAAGCTTGTATTATACTCTATATACCTTGGTGTCACCTGCCTTGGAAAAAATACAATTTTTAGAGGGATACCTGTGTGTTGTCCAATCACTATGGTGGACGTGATTAGCAAGAACCAGTGCTCCAACATCTTTGATAACCAGTGTAATTATAAGCTCGGTTATGGGATATATTAAACTAACAGCACAGTAAAACGCCAATTTCTCTGGTAACAGCAGTTTAATACTCAGGAGTAACTAATACATCCACTGAAGTGACTGGTATGACAACAGCAGCTGAATGTCACATGGTTTTATACAATTCTGGCCAGAAATGGCTGTAGACATGCTGTCTAGGTCCACGAGGACATGGAGAAATCAATCTGCACCTCTGAAGGCTGCCACACACAAATGTTCTTGTTCAGGATAACAAAACTTAAGATTCCACAACATTCATTTCACAGGACACTCTCTGATCTTCAGTATTCGAAGGCGAAGTAACTTGTCTTATTATTTACTGAATGCACAGTACCCACTTCCTTTAGACTTTATTAGATGCAATTCTCGGGACTGTTTAATTAATAAGATTGAAGACAAGCTTATAAAAGTCATTAGAATTATGTTACAACTAAGTCCAAAGGTCAGGGAGTACAATGACCCTTTGTCCACTTAGGATACAGCATGTGATGTAACAAATTGTCCCCGGACATTATATTTACACATTGAGCAACGACAATTTTTATATATATATATATATATATATATATATCGAATAATATTTCCTATAAAAAAACAGGTCTCTATCCAGGAGTTAAAGACCTTAGATTCTTCATAGATCACTCACATCTCAGTGTTTAAAAAAAATGATTAAAAAAAATAATAATAATTGGATACTGTATAATATCACTCCAGGTTAAACAAAATTAATATTATTAGCATCTTTACAACTGTTATTTAAATCGAGGAGTGAAAGAGGAGAGGCCCCTAAGACTGACCACCAACATTTTCAGTGTTATGTTCAAGAGACTGAAAAACGTTCTTACTTATTCGATAACTATCCGCTTTACCCCATAGTGAGTCCTCTGATGTTTCGCCACATTGGACTGATTTGAAAAACACTTCCCACATTCTGGGCAGGGATACGGCTTCTCGCCTGTGTGAACTACCTGATGTTTGATAAGATTTGATTTGATGGCAAAACCTTTACCACATTCGGAGCAGAGAAATGGCTTTTCGCCCGTGTGGATTCTCTGGTGTTTGACCAGATTTGATTTGCTAGTAAAACCCTTCCCACAGTCTGAACAACAAAACGGTTTCTCCCCGGTGTGAATTATCTGGTGCTTGACCAGGTCGGAGCTGCTGGTGAAACACTTTCCACACTCCGTACATGAATACGGCTTCTCTCCCGTGTGAATTCTTTGGTGTGCCACTAGATTTGTGTTGGTTGAAAAACACTTCCCGCAGGAAGCACAAGGAAATGGTTTTTCCCCGGTGTGTGTCCTCTGGTGAGCTACTAACTCCGAGTTACAGGTGAACTCTTTGCCACAGTCGGCACACGTCACCACCCTCCCGGAGTGCATTCTCCGATGTTTAACAATTCCTGACTTGCTGGTGAACGTCTTTCCACACAGAGTACAGTCGTACAACTTCCGAGTGCTTTCTTGAGGCGTAGAAACAGAATTGCCAACAAATATCGAATCATAATCAATACGCAAGAAGTCTGGATGTGGACCTTTTCCACCGTCTTCTCCTGGGTCTCCTTTAATGCGGGCTGATGTCAAGTCGGTCTGAGTGTGCTCAGAGCGAGTGTAAATCTTGGTGCTGAATCCTTCCTTGATGTACGCGGGCGGATATTCTGTTTGCGCGTGCTCTGCGTGTGCGCCCGAGTCCGTAAGGTTTCCTTCTTCACCAGAGCCTGAATTCTCTGCCACGTATCGCACCGGTTGGCCCTTCCTCTTTCTGGTCTTACAGATCGTTGTATACTGTCCGCCTTGATTGATTTCAACAACACTTCTAGTTTCGGGAACTGCAGTGTCGGGGGAGTCCTTCAAATCTGAGAGACAACAATGATAATTAGCTCATAGTAAACAGCAGGCACATAGACTCTACAATCTAATAGTATAAAAAAAAGCCTTCTGGCCAAAACCCGGACCTGTTTTCTGTTCAATCTTTAGAAATTTCAAGTTATTAAAAAAAACAAAAACACATGCTCTCAATTATCATATTACTCCTGATATGACTTACAACCTGGTCTGTCAAGTCCCCCAACATCTACTGAAGTCTAGGAACATTACTATTTACGGTCAAGGACGCCCCTTGTCCTTACTGCAACAGAAGCCGGAGAGCACATTGGTCTGATGGCTCCCCAGACATTGTTGGGTAATATTTTGCATTTCTGTAAAACTTATTTTTTTTAGACTCTCTGTAACCAGTTTCAACTTGTTCCTAGACCGATTGCCAGGAGAGGAACTCATCCGACTTTGTACCAGATTCATACCATAGACGTCACCCTGACTGGCCCAGAGCTACAACCTGTAGCATCTCAGGAACTGTCGATCGGAATAATTATATGGTTGGAGTAGGAAGAGTATGTTAAAGGCAGTTTCAAAGCCATAATTTTAAAGGTGCATTTAAGAGAGTTTGAACACATTATTGTATTCAACTGAATTTCCTACTGGGGTGCCCTCAGTTTTTTATCCTATCAGATCATCAGAATGCTCAAACCACCACAGAGTATTTCAGGAGACAAGTCATATGGGAGGCAGCGACCCGTCCACTTGTGTGATGTGTAAGTGAAAAAAAAGGACTGCATGTGACAGGGACAGTATCAAAATCTGAGGAGAAGAACAGCGTAAGCAGGATCCCACAGCCTGAGAGTTACATAGTAGAACGAGTAGAGTCTCCCAGCAGCACAGAGTGAGGGTGGAAGCTGACTATAAAGGGTCAAGTAGAGAGTGAACAGGGAGAGTGTGTTAAACGGTTGTAGACTAGCCAATCGAGAAGTTAGTAAAAGAATGATAAGGGGCTATAGCTGGACCTCTGTTCATACAACCAGCTTGTTTAAATATCTAAAAAAATGTAAATCATATTAAACAAACAAACCAACATCTGAGTTATCTTAACACTTCTGCTGACCTAAAAACTCTGACATGGGGGTAAATGTATCATAGTGCGTGTTGTACAAGTTGCTGGAAATCGGCGAGATAACAGCTTAAATTTAAAGCAGTGCTGCCTTGTAAAGGGAAGTTTCCCTTTACAAGGCAGCGCCGCTTTAAATTTAAGCTGTCATCGCGCCGATTTCCGGCGACTTGTACAACACGCACTATGATACATTTACACCATGGTGTTTATATGTATTTTCACGTGCAGTTTGCACTTGTATTGACAGTGTTTAAGTGACCTTAGATAGCAATACTTGCCTGTACATTGTACACATATTGAGCCTGAGTCATTAAGGAAAGTAAGGCAAAAAAAAAAAGGTATAAATATTCTCTTGAGATAAACCATGTTACGGTGGAAGAGGTGCAAATTAGTTTATTATTTTGCACATAAGTTACATGCTGGCTGTTTTTTTTTTATCTAGCACACAAATACTTGATAGCTTTATGTTTACACTGAAAGATACTCTAGGACATGCCCAATCCCAAATATAAATCAAGTTTATCTCCCCCTCCAATGAGACATGGTTTTGCCCAGGTGCAAAGTTACTCCTTTTTTATGCTCTGCTCTCCTTAATGACTCAGACCCCTTGTGTGCTTCACTTTATTCTCTACCGACTTGTTGGAATATACAGTAACATACCTCAGTGACACGTCTTCTTGTGCACGTCTAATTACTCTCCTTTAGGAGAATAATTATAAAAGTGACATTTCTGTTAAAGTATTGTGATAGTCCACTTTCAATTACTTTTATTTTTAATTACAATGAAGCATTCAAAAGGACATGTTATATTATAGTAAGAACTGAACATAAGAAGGTACCGGTAGTTCTTTCTCGGTTTAAGTATATGGTAAAGCTATGAAAATATAAAGAATTTGGACATTAACCTGAACATGACTCAGTTACATCCAGTCTTACCCAGTGATCTCAGGGTCTGGTGGTTGTCCATCATCATGTCATCCACGTTATGAATGGTGTCTCTTCCTAAACGATCCCACTCTTCCATGGAAAAACTCAGAGTGACATCTTCATTTCTCTTGGGAATCTGAAAGACACAATGATACAGTCATCACCCAGACACATCCCCTGGTGTTACTGTATAATGTCCCATTCCCAGCAGTCACCTCTCCAGTCAGCAGCTGAATGATCTTGTTGGTCAGTTCCAGGATCTTCTGGTCATTGTCTCTCTCATGTATCAGTGAGTGAGGTGGAGGCACCGTGATGGGGCTCTGGGTCCTGCTCAATCCTCCTGATACACAGGGATGGCTGCTGGGTGTCTCACTATCACCAGACTTCTTCACGACAATATAATCCTACATATAGAGAGACACGAATAAATATCACTATATTAATTCCCACAAATCCTGACCCCTCCCGTCAACTCCCTGATTTATTAATAGGGACAATAGTGAGGTCACTGTGACTTTCCCAGAACCCCCCTCACCTCTCCAGTCAGCAGGTAGATGATCTCCAGGGTGAAATTTAATATCCTCTCGGGAATCTGACCCTTGTCCATCTTCAGTGAGTTAGTGGGACCACCCGAAAAAGATGTTTCCCCTTAAGATATCTGACGTCTACTATACTTGTTTTGCTTCTGCCACCTGTATTAACAGAAAAGACATGAAATATCAATGCCCACTGCCCATCTAACTCACCACTTGGTCATCAATTGTCACAATCAAATGTCTCTTGAATGCAGAAGCCAAAGTGGAGAAGTAATTTACATAGGACCACATCAGCAGAGGAGCGGAGATCCCATGTCAATGAGTTGGGGTGGGGGGCGGGTGGGCTGGAGAGGGAGGTGGGGGAGGGATCCCATGTCAGCAGAGGGAGGAGGGGGAGGGGTCCCATGTCAGCAGAGGGAGGAGGGGGAGGGGTCCCATGTCAGCAGAGGGAGGAGGGGGAAGGATCCCATGTCAGCAGAGGGAGGAGGGGGAGGGATCCCATGTCAGCAGAGGGAGGTGAGGGAGGGATCCCATGTCAGCAGAGGGAGGTGAGGGAGGGATCCCGTGTCAGCAGAGGGAGGTGAGGGAGGGATCCCGTGTCAGCAGAGGGAGGTGAGGGAGGGGTCCCATGTCAGCAGAGGGAGGAGGGGGAGGGATCCCATGTCAGCAAAGGGAAGTGGGGGAGGAATCCCATGTCAGGTGGGGGAGGGATCCCATGTCAGCAGAGGGAGGAGGGGGAGGGATCCCATGTCAGGTGGGGGAGGGATCCCATGTCAGGTGGGGGAGGGATCCCATGTCAGTAGAGGGAGGTGGGGGAGGGATCCCATGTCTGTAGAGGGAGGAGGGGGAGGGATCCCATGTCAGGTGGGGGAGGGGTCCCATGTCAGTAGAGGGAGGTGGGGGAGGGGTCCCATGTCAGTAGAGGGAGGAGGGGGAGGGGTCCCATGTCAGCAGAGGGAGGAGGGGGAGGGATCCCATGTCAGTAAAGGGAGGAGGGGGAGGGATCCCATGTCAGCAGAGGGAGGAGGGGGAGGGATCCCATGTCAGCAGAGGGAGGAGGGGGAGGGATCCCATGTCAGGTGGGGGAGGGGTCCCATGTCAGTAGAGGGAGGTGGGGGAGGGATCCCATGTCTGTAGAGGGAGGAGGGGGAGGGATCCCATGTCAGGTGGGGGAGGGGTCCCATGTCAGTAGAGGGAGGAGGGGGAGGGATCCCATGTCAGCAGAGGGAGGGATCCCATGTCAGGTGGGGGAGGGATCCCATGTCAGTAGAGGGAGGTGGGGGAGGGATCCCATGTCAGCAGAGGGAGGAGGGGGAGGGGTCCCATGTCAGTAGAGGGAGGAGGGGGAGGGATCCCATGTCTGTAGAGGGAGGAGGGGGAGGGATCCCATGTCAGGTGGGGGAGGGGTCCCATGTCAGTAGAGGGAGGAGGGGGAGGGATCCCATGTCTGTAGAGGGAGGAGGGGGAGGGATCCCATGTCAGGTGGGGGAGGGGTCCCATGTCAGTAGAGGGAGGAGGGGGAGGGATCCCATGTCAGTAGAGGGAGGTGGGGGAGGGGTCCCATGTCAGTAGAGGGAGGAGGGGGAGGGATCCCATGTCTGTAGAGGGAGGAGGGGGAGGGATCCCATGTCAGGTGGGGGAGGGGTCCCATGTCAGTAGAGGGAGGAGGGGGAGGGATCCCATGTCAGGTGGGGGAGGGGTCCCATGTCAGTAGAGGGAGGTGGGGGAGGGATCCCATGTCTGTAGAGGGAGGAGGGGGAGGGATCCCATGTCAGGTGGGGGAGGGGTCCCATGTCAGTAGAGGGAGGTGGGGGAGGGATCCCATGTCTGTAGAGGGAGGAGGGGGAGGGATCCCATGTCAGGTGGGGGAGGGGTCCCATGTCAGTAGAGGGAGGAGGGGGAGGGATCCCATGTCAGCAGAGGGAGGAGGGGGAGGGATCCCATGTCAGTAGAGGGAGGAGGGGGAGGGATCCCATGTCAGGTGGGGGAGGGGTCCCATGTCAGTAGAGGGAGGTGGGGGAGGGATCCCATGTCTGTAGAGGGAGGAGGGGGAGGGATCCCATGTCAGGTGGGGGAGGGGTCCCATGTCAGTAGAGGGAGGTGGGGGAGGGATCCCATGTCTGTAGAGGGAGGAGGGGGAGGGATCCCATGTCAGGTGGGGGAGGGGTCCCATGTCAGTAGAGGGAGGTGGGGGAGGGATCCCATGTCTGCAGAGGGAGGTGGGGGAGGGATCCCATGTCAGGTGGGGGAGGGGTCCCATGTCAGGTGGGGGAGGGGTCCCATGTCAGGTGGGGGAGGGGTCCCATGTCAGCAGAGGGAGGAGGGGGAGGGATCCCATGTCAGTAGAGGGGGAGACTAGGGAGAACCCAGGTCAGCAGACTGAGTGTAGTTGAAGCCCCCATGGCAGCAGCAGGACACAGACCCCATGGCAGCAGCAGCAGGACACAGACCTTACTACATATGAGCCGGCCGCAGTGGGATCTACCATACAGGATACAGACCTCGCAGCACCCAGGGGATCCCAGTAACACTCAGTAACCTGCAGCGACTGCTCTCCTCTGATCTCCAGCAGACAACGAGCGGAAATCATCCCCCGGAATCATTAATCTCATAACAGATTCCATGGTCGTCCGTGTCTCACGTGTCCTCACTCCGTGGCGGCGGCCATCTTCTCGTCGCCCCATAGGAATGTACGAGCTCCGGGCGCCACAAACATGGCGGCGTCTCCTGCCACTGTCTCCCTGTGCGTTCCAGCTCCCACCTGATGCTAGTTACAGGGTCACATGACCCAGCAGGTTGGGGGGGGGGGCTGTCACCATGGTCTCCCCGGCCCCTAGAACCACAGGTCCCAGCATGCCTGTGTAGGGTTTGTTTCTGACTGGCTGGGCATTATGAGACTTGTAGTCCCACCACAATTAGAGAGAGCCACCAGGACTACCTGCTCCCTCTGCAGGCGCTGCTGATCCTGGCATTCTCCGCTCTGGTGGGGGGGGGGGGGCTTCTCACAATGTCACCTACCCAGGGTCATTGATTTACGTGGGGCAGGCCAGATTGGAGGGGACTGTGCCGCCATCCCAAATATCAGTACTCGGGGGACAGCTACAGACCCTCCAACATGACCCCTGCCACCTGGTACAACAAATGCTCTGCTCCTGAATTTACCATTGCAGTCAACTGGGCTGGATGAATTCATTGAGCTGCAGTTAATCAATACGGCCCAGTTGGCTGAGTGATGCCCATTCAGTATGGAGTATACCGGGTGCACGTGGCATTGAAGGGGTGTTATTAGTGGAGGGGATGGGGGCTGTGGATGGTTCAGCGCTTCCAAAGCGGCACACGCACTCTGCCCCAATCCTTAATTCACAAATGAAGGGACCTATGAAATTAGGTGGCGGTGCCCACAGTACAGATGATGGGGGAAAGTAGAGCTGAGATGATGATCTCTACATGAGTTTCTATCTATACTCCATCTGTCAAAACTAAAACCCATAAAGATGTAATTAACCAAGGCTTTTGCTCACGTAGGCTTAAGCTACACAAGTCTATCATAATATGTTTTGTATTTAAGACCCTGGCCCATTTGTTTGCTTCCTTGGGGGGGGGGGGGGATATTTTATCACTATCCTTCTGCAGGTGAGGTCTCCAAAATTGAACGAGGAAAACTATATAGAGTGGAGTAAGGACCTCTCTTCTCCCACTTCAAATTCCACTGCCGGTTCTTATAGAACTCTGACAGAAATTATGTAAATTACATAGTCAACTATTTTATTCTAAGCATTAGAGAGAATGATTTATTGTACTCGCATTGGAATACAATATAAAATAGTGGCAGCACACTCAATGTATATTTCTGAAAACGAAATAGATGAGATTACTATTCGCAATGGCACTCAATTGTATTCAATAATGTCCCTTTTGATTTGGACATCTAATTATTGACCTCATCAATAAGGGCATATGAATAATGCTATACTTCAGAAGTCGATGTGCCTCAAATATTCACCAGTGATTAAGACACATTCATATATATATGTAGTCATTAATCATGCCTCGTTATGGATGAGATTTCAGAGCTTCTCTACAATCCTGTTTGACTCTCATTATCGGCCTTCGGCCTCTAGTTTCAGTGAACTCATTTTTTTTAGGCTTTTCTTGCCCGATCAGATGATGTAAAAAGTAACCAGAAATATGATTTCCTTTCTGCAAAGTACATGTATAATGCATATAAATTCATACAATTCATACAAACATTCAGATGTTGCATTAAGAGCAGTACGTAAACTCCCAACGATGCACTAGAGCTTAAACTGCTGCATAGGTTCCAGTAACAACACTATTCTCAGATAGCCTGCTCTAAGGAGTCGTGGTGAGGTCTTTCTGGACTTTTCTCTTTTATACCTGATCATGCATTTCCCATCTGTACATGCTCTTAAAGTCACACATTGTCGCCACAACTTCCAAAGACCTAATATTATCCAATGTGCTTAAATTATAACGCCTATGTCCTCCACACCCTCCACTCAAACAACCAGCTTTCTCCAGCCCTACTTCCGTTCACCCCAAGTTTCCTGTCTTTTATTAGTTTAGTTCAACGGGTTTCCCTCAGTCCTTTATTAGTTTTGCTAACCCCATATTCCCCAGCCCTGTTTTTGACCTGAAGACTCCCTTTGTTCCCCTTTCTCCCTTTGCTTCATAACTCTCTCGTTGTCCTCCTCATATCTGTCTCATTGCCCTGATGATATCTCTCATTGCATCCTCATATATCTCTCCTTACCATCATCATACCTACAATTGCCCTCATATCTTTCTCACTACCCCCTCCCATCTCTCCTGTTGCCCCCTCATATCTCTCTCATGGTGCTCTTCCTGTCTCTCTCATGGTCCTCCTCCTGTCTATCTCATGGTCTTTCTCCTGTCTCTCTCATGGTCCTCCTCCTGTCTCTCTCATGGTCGTCCACCTGTCTCTCTCATGGTCCTCCTACTGTCTCTCTCATGGTCCTCCTCCTGTCTCTCTCATGGTCCTCCTCCTGTCACTCTCATGGTCTTCCTCCTGTCTCTCTCATGGTCCTCCTCCTGTCTCTCTCATGGTCCTCCTACTGTCTCTCTCATGGTCCTCCTCCTGTCTCTCTCATGGTCCTCCTCCTGTCTCTCTCATGGTCTTCCTCCTGTCTCTCTCATGGTCCTCATCCTGTCTCTCTCATGGTCCTCCTCCTGTCTCTCTCATGGTGCTCCTACTGTCTCTCTCATGGTCGTCCTCCTGTCTCTCTCATGGTCCTCCTCCTGTCTCTCTCATGGTCGTCCACCTGTCTCTCTCATGGTCCTCCTACTGTCTCTCTCATGGTCCTCCTCCTGTCTCTCTCATGGTCTTCCTCCTGTCTCTCTCATGGTCCTCCTCCTGTCTCTCTCATGGTCGTCCTCCTGTTTCTCTCATGGTCCTCCTCCTGTCTCTCTCATGGTCCTCCTCCTGTCTCTCTCATGGTCCTCCTCCTGTCTCTCTCATGGTCCTCCTCCTGTCTCTCTCATGGTCCTCCTCCTGTCTCATGGTCCTCCTCCTGTCTCTCTCAGCGCTGCGGAATTAGTGGCGCTATATAAATAAATGGTGATCATGATTCTGATGTCAAATAAAAAGCACTTACCAGACTTAAATAAAAGTCACCTCCTCCAGCTCCTCCTTAGGTGATACTGCCTTTTGTGTCCTGCACTACACTGTCAGACAATTGGAGTTCAATACAAAACAAAAGCAGCAACATCCAGTGAAATAACTGTTTTGTTTTTTTTAAATCATTTTTTTTTTATTGAGGTAGAAACGGCAACACAATGTAACAATAATAGTTGAGAACATAAAAACATGCAAAAAGATTGTCCAACTCATACATAATCAACAAATCACACAGCTGTATGGTGCATCAAGCTGTCAGATCCAGATGGTTAAAGTACTAATTTTTATACTGTGTTATATTTGTGTATTAGAAATGTGAATTCTATGTATGCTAAGTAAGTCTTTTCATGTGAAGTGACAAACACCTGCTTTGGCCTGAAGGCCCGGCAGGGGGTCACTACCTGTGTGCATGTTTTGTTAGAGAGACAGGAAGCCTCCTAACAATATAGACAGCACATCTAAGGAAATCAGGTTGGTGTGACAGTTAAACTGTGTTAGATGCAGGATTATACAGTATTATATCCTGATGTTAAATTATTGAACGTGATTTATCAGTCTTTGCAGAGCTATTTAGGATCAGGGAGCAGTGTTAACCCCTGCTAACAGTTGTGTCAGAATCTGTATAAAAAGGAGCTCTGTTTGACAATGTATCGTTATTGTTCCATCTGACCTTCTGATCACTAGTACCATACACTAGTGTGCACTGTTCTTATTAGGACACTTGAGCTAATAAACATCATTTGCTTCAAGAGCCTGCTATGACGCCTACTTACCCACTGTAATTTCTGTGACCTGCTGATTAGACCCAAATCTAAACCGTTATCTGGCTGTTCTGAGGTTTGGACCCAGCATCCAGTACCAGCACTCTGCCCCCTACACAGCAACTCTGGCCAGTGTGATAGACCAGGGGGAAAGCATCCAAAGCAACCATGATCTATAGAAAGAGGTCAGGTGTTCCAGCTCAGGTGCCCAGTGAGAGGGTACTTTAGCAGCAACAGTTACCCAGAAGGATGTGGTTCTGGGTGCCGCTAAGGAGTCCAGTGGTGGCAGCATCGTAAGCCCCTCCTACTACAGTTAGAAGGCACATTTGGGATAGAGAAAAAGGGACGGTGGCAAAGTAAGTCCCGCCAGTCCTCAGCAACACAACAGACAGGGTGGCATAGGCGGTCCATCCTATCACGACTGGCAAAATATGCAAAGACCTTGGCTATGTTAACGCTCACACAGGTAGTCCAGCCTCAATAACAGACTCTAAAAGTAAATAATTTAGTTTCAGGATAACAAATATGAATATTATAGACAGTGAATAGAGGCATAAATAAACATTTGGCTTCTGTTAATTTGATTCCTAGTTTTCAATTTTTGTTTAAATATTAATTTTTCCTCAGAGAAGACATCTTCAAGATCAGGTGAACTATTTAAGTCTCCCCTATTGCCAGCAGTAATTGATCCAATATAAAGTGGATACACTAGAAACATACAGGGCAACTGAATGTTATAACTCATGTCTAATGCTTGTCCATCGTCATCTTAAATGGACATTTATACGCATCCAATAGAATACGTGTCTTATAATGAATTGCCTACATTCTTGGCCACTTCTGAAAAATATTTACCAAAAAATTAATAGAATATTTGTTAAATACCATATTAGCTACTTATATAGCATGGTGAGCAAGCCTCTAACTTCGTGCATAAATTACATTCTGATCGTCCTCAGTACTCCTCAAGTGACCGTATAATGTCTTCTCCTGTCATAAACTCATCCCATACACATCAGCAAGACTTTCTATGGAACTCTCATCAACCTGCACAATCTTTAACTGGTCCCTAAGGAAGATCTCCTTTAGAGAAGCCTGTCCTTCACCAAAATCATTATTTTTCATCAACTTTCCATAAGACTAGCAGTTCCCACCTCCCACCGCACTCACCAACAGCTGCCATTGTTACTTCTCCATTACCCTATATACCAAGTGTAAACCTGTTTGGGCAGGTCCAACTTTCACTACTCTTTCATAAGACGGTAACCCCCCCTAGTGACTTCCATCACCACTATATTGCAGCCCTTCGCTATCAGTGCTGACAGCAAGATGAGACAGCTGGGTTTGAAACTGAAGGTTGTTCAGATAGGTTGCAGCCCAGGTAAGATGAAGGTTAAATATGGGGAGAATATGGATCTAACTAGCAAAGGCATGGCTGTCAACATTTTAAGCAGTACTGGACCTCTGTGCAGTACAATCCCTGTTACGCTATAATTCCCAAAATCAGTTGTAATGCAATTATAAATACACCAACTCAATAAATAACAGAAATTTAGAGGATGCTAGATATTGAGACTTGGATAAAATAAACAGAATAACAGGAATTATATGGCACACTTGGCCTATATTGAAAATGTTGGATAAATCTTTAAAGCCTGGCACTCTCCCTGGTTATTAAGGACTGTTGGAAGTCATGTTGGGATTGCACTGGATTATATAACCTCTTTAGGGTGGTGTTGCACAGGTACTTTACAAATCATATATAAAACATAATGGGCCTGATTCATAAAGGAAATTAAGGCAAATAATGAGTAACTTTTCTCCTGGACAAAAACATGTTACAATGCAAGGGGTTGCTTATTACTTTGCACATACGTTAAATACTGGCTGTTTTTCATGTAGCACACAAATACTTGATAGCTTTATTTTTACAATGAATTTTAAAGTTGATCTAGAATATACCCTACCCCAACTATTAATCTGTACCCACATTTTATATTTAGCTCCCCCTCCCATGTAACATAGTTTTCCCAAGGTGTAAAGTCACTAATGTTTTTGCTTTACTTAATCAGGCCGTGTCTTTATTGATATCAGCATATAAGAGGGTGCCGCACAGCACTTTAATCTTATTTTCTTTTAAAAGGTGACTGTAGCGTCTCGTACAAGTGTCCAAATGCCTTATCCAGTTGAAATGCATAATATTTGATTTTTACACACTTATTACAAGCTGTGATCTGGAAAAGGATCTACCCTTAAGTATAAGATTAAGCCTATGGCAGGTTCCATACTAGAAAATAGTTCCCAGCTCCCTATTATCAGTATTGTATGGAAATAACAGTAGGTAAGTGGAATAATCCATGCAAATCAGCTGAAAGCATAGCACCGACATGATAGAGATTCTCTAATCCCCATTTAATATATGTACTACAGCATTGGAAGGCTCTATCCGCAAACGCCATCTGGACGCCTTCATTTCCGGAACGCACACCATGAACATCATTTGGAACGCATAACCCGGAAGTTGTCTGGAACGCACACTATGACCATCATTTGGAACGCATTGCCCGGAAGTTGGCTGGAACGCACACCATGAACATCATTTGGAACGCATAAACCGGAAATAAGGAGTGGGGCGCTTCTGTTTCCGGGGTATCGGTACAGCAGGTCAGTACTGTGTTTGTTCCTGACACTGCTGATTAAAATAAGAGTTGATCCAGTCAGAATGAAAGTCCTGTATACGGGGCGTTGCCAATTCGTGGTCAGGGACCTATGACACTCATTATATTGGTTATTGCTAGTAAATGTGGCAGCTGTGTGTTGTTGTTGGTGTATGTACAGAGCTACAAGGGTAAATACATGGATCATTAGAGGCAGAAATCACACCACCTATTTATATATATTATATTGTGGTCCTGTTCATCTGGGAAATATTATTCAAGGGGAATAGTCATCCACAGACTATACTACGTATTTGTTTTTAGTCATTTTAACGTATGCTGTTTATGTAATGTGATTGTCCCTCTCATTCTGCATTTGTTAGATCTGGTAATATGTTAGTGTAATCAGAGGATGTCCCTGTTGGTGTGACTCTGATGATAGACAAAGTAATTTTGGGGCGTCAGGTTACTTTAGTTTATTGGCTTCTACGTGCCGCACTGCGGGTTTTACTAAATACATTGCTTTATTACTATATATAGCTTAGTTATGTGAATATTCCGTCATGTATGTATGTTAGCAGACAGAGTTGCTTATGTTCCTTGAACCTGGATACAACACAAAGCTGCTGGGTGCTCTGCATTGTATCCGAGTTGTATCCAGGGAGCAGCTTTGTGTCCTATTCCTGGACAAAACAAATAATTCTGCCTGGTGATATAAAAACACAGAGGCAATGTATTTAGTAAATGTCTCAGCGCATAGAAACAAAGAAGTCATCTGGAGGTGGAAAACCCCTTTAAACATGGAAAATCTACATATCTTCTGCAGTCAGACAGAAACACAATAACAGATCCCCTACACCCATAACAGCTACACATTATAGCTGGATGTAGTATTGGGAGCTGATTTACTTGCATTGTGTATTAGGGGGATGAACGTTGCAGATGGTTGTACTGAGCCTCCTCCTTCATAATGTCACCAGCTATAGCATGTATTTGTTACTATCTATATCTGTTACTTGTATTACATATTGCCCTTGAGCACTGTAATTGTACTTAGTTTAATAAAGTAGATCGGAGACATAATTAACAACAGACTCTGCTTTCATGGTACTGTCAACTCCCCCCAAGTTCCTGAAAGCTTCTGGCAGTGAAAATCTTTTTTTCTATTTTAATTTGTTTTTTCTTGTTACATCGTATGATCCAACTTCCCAAAATACTGAACCTGATTCCTGTTTATCTAAGTTATTCTATATGTGTGGACTACTGCACAGTAGCACTTCTCTATATCTGTTCTTGTTTTGCGTGTACGGACAGCACAGTGCCACTTCTCGTATTCTCTATACTGTAAGTAATTCTCAGTATATGTTGGTATTCTGTATATAGGGTGATCTCCACAATACTGCTTTCCTTTTTCTGTACGCCATGTGTAGTTCTCATTATCCGTTCAGATTCTGTAAGTCTGTATATTAGCATAGTACAACTTCTAGTCAGATTGCTATATTGAAATAATATATGTTGCATTTTTTATTGTTTTTCTTTATCCAAGTATTGATGAGAATGGTCCTCACACACACGCACGTGGACTCTCTGCCTGCATTGTGCAGGTTGCAGCTACAATACCATTGGTCACAGGAAATATAAACCTATCAATAGGGGAGAGTCACAATGATTTCAGTTTTATCACTATTAATAAAAAGCAGACATGATTGGAGAGGTGAGGGATTATGGGAATGTCACAGTGGCATTATATATGTATATGTATATGTGTGTGTGTAAATATATATATATATATATAAATATATAAATATATATATATATATATTGTATAATCCTGTCAAACAAGACTGTAACCCAGCACTCCAAATAAAAATAAACTTTATTATTATTTTTAAATTCCAGAATGAAGTTGTTCCATTGTATCATCTATAGCAGCGAGTCAGATAAAAACAATTCAGCAGCAAGTCAAAAAAGACAAATGAGCAGTATAATTATTTCACAGTATACTCCTCTTATGCTGGCACTGATGAAACGGAGCTCATCATAGTGTATGTTATGTAATACCCAATGGCTGTTTCGATGCTCCCATGGCACCTTTATCAAGGGCAGTAGCATTACATATATATATATATATTATATAATTATATGTATGTATATAATTAAAACAGAGATCTGACTTATCACTAATTCTTATCTCTATTGATAAGTAGGTATCTTGCTGGAGAGATGAAGGGTTCGGTGAATGACACAGTAACATCACTCTTATCTCTATTAATAAAACAGGAACATGACTGGAGCGGTGATGGAATCACTGTTTTCCCTGCATCCCTACCCTTAGTACAGTGTGCAGTCTTCTTATGTATCATATCATATCATCGGTACACTAAATTAAACTACTTTCCTAGAAATTGGCCTCTTCTCAACTACTTGCATTGTATTCTCAACATCACGTCTCTGCAATGGTATTTGAAAGAAAGAAAATCCTGCCTCCATATTGTTATCAGTACAAGTCCATATATTCTTCTAGTTTGATTTATGGCTGCTTTGTGCTCATGAACAACTGTATTTGCAGCAGTCTCCTTACTGCCTATTGGAGAGATCTGTTATTAATTGCAGATCCTCAACTGTTAGAGTTTCCTTATTGGTTCAAATCAGTATTGCAGCAGACTATAACTTTAATTTTGCCGGCAGGAACGATACATCACAAAGAGAGGTCGTATCCAATTAATCTTTACCAGAGAGTTTTTCTACAGAGGATATAATTTCACCAAAGGTTCTATCCCTTCAACTCTGATTCTACTTTTCATTCCAAACACTTTGGGTTAGTTAGATGGATCAAGTTAAACAGCTGCTTAAGAGAAGGTATAGCCAACTGGAAATACAGTATTAGTCCTCTGCCCTTTCTATGTTTGACTGAGGTTTGGACGTACGTTCTAGAAGTCTCTCAAGCTATTGGAAATGGAAACAGTCCAACCAAACATTAATGAAGAACATCTTACCTGTTCCTTAATTTAGCTTAATTGACTAAATCACCCATGACAGATTGCTTTATATCCCAACTTTCCAACCATTTTGCTAATGGAGGTTTTGAGTTCTCTTACCCTTGTGACGGACGACTGGATTGAAACATGTCTTTGAAAAACGTATGTCCATCCAACATTCTGTCTTCTGGTGACGTTCTCCACCTGGCCGACACACTTTCCTTTCTAATTGATTGACCCAACTCTCAGCCCATTTATTTGCAAGCCTTAACGTCAGTATAGGGGCATAATGACTCCACTTATGATCTGCAGATGTTGCATCAAAAACAAGCTGTTGCATTTCACTTAAGAATACCTTCTTGGCTGTGTCTTTCATCCAATACTTTACGAACTCATTGAAGGATAAAGCAACTTTTTTCTTCAAGGAATATATGCTCGAGTAATTCAAGGGCAGATGGACAAATTTCGTCTCTTTTGTTCACTACAATCAACACTCGGCTTGTCTTTGAAGTCTTCGGTCAACAACACAATCCTGCCACTACAAACAACAACGATGGATGGGGGTCTCCGTTTTCAGAGGATGCTTCATAATGTTAACTATCAGACATCCAGGATCCCTGGTTCTTTCACATATTTTAGCACAGTTTTCCTAATTTATCCATCCAACATTTGTGTCATATTTTCTTCCTTGGAGCCAATCCTAGCGCAGACCTTTCCAGAACTGTTCCTGTGCCCCCCCGTGATAGTGCCAGTTCAGTCTATACAACATTATTAGGAACTCTTTTTAACTCTGTTTATGTTTGCCAAGAAAAGGGAAAGCTTTTGGCTAGTCTTGTTCAAAGAACATGACTTGTTTTATCCCTTACAAAGTGTTTAAAGGTTTCTCTCAGTGATCACTACAATTTTATGGACAGAATATTAATTACAGCGAAAGACCTTTGTTGATCAACATTCGTTGATGCTCTAGGCACTTCCTTGCACCTCAACTGAGGGTATGTGTTTTCCAGATATCTATTCTTCCAGTGGTGGTTAGACAGACTCAGGTAAAGGATGGTCTCATTGCTATTGCCCTTGATTGCCTTACTTGCTTCTGGTAGCAGACCTAGAGAACACAACAGTGTCTCTCCCGGAGCAACTCCATGATTTTTGTTTTTTGTTGCTTCCTCTAGCAACAGTTTGGTGTTATCCAACTTGACTTACCTATCATCCAGAAGGTATGATCATTTTTGGTTATCCAGATAGTAGAGTACTTCTTGCACGGTAGAATCTTCATGGCCTATGCGCGTGCCTTCAGGGAACAAACAGATTAGGAATCTATGTGGTCACATCAACATGTATTTTTAAAATGTTGGAAACTTAATTTCATATTAAGCATCTTTCAGTCTTCTGGTTTCCTGTTAATGTTATTTCATTTAAATTTCAATGTTGTTTTTTTGATCACCCTATTTACAGGACTGACTTTGGCATGCCTCTGTAAGTTGTACTGATAGACGGGGCTTGTAAGAAAAAATGACGCTTTATTGTTAAATTCTTTACTCATAGGCCCATACTATCAGAACATTTTGTTTCATCCTTGCTGTAATAGGGATTAGTATAAAATTTTTTTTAGTCCAACTTTTTAGCCCTTTTTGAGTTCTTTATTTTAGCATAACATTTTGTTCAGATGGACGGACATGGCTGTTCATATGGACAAGAGGCATTTCAGTTATTGTTTTGTCCATAATCCACTGGTGAAACTCACAAGATAACTCTTGTATGGCTCTGACAGTTCAGGCCTATGCGAAAGAATTTAACAGAAGGTCCTGGAACTGACCAACAAGATCATTCAGCTGCTGACTGGAGAGGTGACTGCTTGGAATGGGACATTATACAGTAACACCAGGGGATGTGTCTGGGTGATGACTGTATCATTGTGTGTGTCAGGGTCCTATAAGGTGGATGATGTCACTGTCTATGTCTCCATGCAGGAGTGGGAGTGTTTAGAAGGAGACAGTGCTCTGTACAAGGACGTGATGATGGACAATCACAGGATCCTCACGTCATCAGGTAAGAGGAGGTTAACTCTCCATGAGTTTATCTATATATCACGTCAGCATCAGCATGTGTGCAAACACTTTGTTATATACATGTAATGCGGGATCTGCTTACTAACGACACATCAAACATTTACTTCTTTCTTTTCAGCAGATTTTTCTGACCGAAATACCTGCGGAAGATTTCATACCCCTATTAAATCACAAGGATTTACAAAAGAAGATCAAGGTGTAAATAACTATAGCCAGAGATGTTACATATTTCCTCGTATTAAGCAGGAATCAGTCTCGTGGGATGGAGGAAACCTCACAGACACTGACAGTTATACACCCACAGATCATACACAATATACATCTACTGATATTAAGGAGGAATCAGTCTCATGTGATGGAGGAAACCTCACAGACACTGACATTTATACACCCACAGATCATACACAATATACATCTACTGATATTAAGGAGGAATCAGTCTCATGTGATGGAGGAAACCTCACAGACACTGACATTTATACACCTACAGATCATACACAATATACATCTAATCATATTAAGGAGGAATCAGTCTCATGTGATGGAGGAAACCTCACAGACACTGACATTTATACACCCACAGATCATACACAATATACATCTACTGATATTAAGGAGGAATCAGTCTCATGTAATGGAGGAAACCTCACAGACAGTGACATTTATACACCCACAGATCATACACAATATACATCTACTGATATTAAGGAGGAATCAGCCACATGTGATGGAGGAAACCTCACAGTCACTGACATTTATACACCCACAGATCATACACAATATACACCTTCTTTTATTAATGAGGAAACTGATTCATGTGATGAAGAAAAT
The DNA here is from genome assembly GCF_038048845.1 of Mixophyes fleayi. Lineage (NCBI taxonomy): Eukaryota > Metazoa > Chordata > Amphibia > Anura > Limnodynastidae > Mixophyes > Mixophyes fleayi. The sequence continues at coordinate 221,994,465 of NC_134407.1, read as the reverse complement.
CTCTCAGACACTGACATGTATACATCCATGGAACATACTCTCGCACATAGTACATATACCCCTTTTATTGAACACTTGAATGGGGAAACTGGCTTACAAAGAAGTAATAATACTGAAGATGATCAAATTTGTGCTGCTTCACCTTCTAAATATCACCAGTCTGCAATGACCACAGACTTCACATTTAAATGCTTTGACTGTCAGCAATGTTTCACTTATAAGTCAGATCTTGAAGAACATCTCACAGCTCACAAAGGGAAGAAGACGCATGTATGTTCTCATTGTAGGAAGTGTTTTTCTTACCAGTCTCAGCTTCTCATACATCAGAGAACTCACACAGGAGAAAAACCATTCACATGCTCGGATTGTGGGAAATGTTTCAACCAACAAGTCCATCTCGCTATCCACCAGATGGGTCACACAGGGGAGAAGCCTTTCTCTTGCTCTGAATGTGGGAAATGTTTTAACAGAAAAACGACCCTTACTATCCATCAGAGAATACACACAGGGGAAAAACCATTTTACTGTTCTCAGTGCGGAAAATATTTCAGCACTAGCTCAAATCTTATTAAACATCAGAGAGTCCACACACGAGAGAAGCCATATTCATGCTCTGAATGTGGAGAATTGTTTATCCATTATACACAGCTTATCAGACATCAGGCAAATCACACAGCGGAAAAGCCGTTTTCTTGTTCCGAATGCGGAAAATGCTTTACTCAAAAGTCCCAGTTTATTAGACACGCGAGGATTCACAAAGAGGATAATACGTTTTCATGTTCAGATTGTGGTCAAAGTTTTAAGAGGTACAAACATCTTCTGGTGCATCAATCAAGTCACACAGGACAGAATCCATTTGAATGTCCGGATTGTGGGAAATATTTTGATAGAAGATCGACTCTCGCTTCACATCGGAGAATACACTCCATGGAGAAACCATTTTCCTGCTCTGACTGTGGGAAATGTTTCAGCTTAAATTCAAACCTTGGTAGGCATAAGAGAATCCACACTGGGGAGAAGCCATACTCTTGTTCTGAATGTGGAGATTTTTTTGTCCATTACACCCAGCTTGTCAGACATCAGGAAAGTCATTCTGGAAAGGAGACATATTAGTGTTCCGTATCTGGAGAACTATTTAGAGAAAATACAGCGCTTGTTGAGCATTTGACGGTTCACACAGAACAGGAACAGGTGTGAAACGTTCGTTATGCGAAATCACATATTTAAATGCTAGTTATGTAGCAGCTATACCTTGTGAATAAATAAAGTTATCGTAATTTCTATGTTCCAATCTCTTTCCCATTCTGCGCCTTTGGAATATATATGATGTACAGGAAATTATGCACTTTATTCCCATGATTTAGTAATAGTAGAATTGATTTATTTAAAATAGTCCTGTTGGTTCAAGGATTCGCTTCCAGAACATTCTCAAACAACTTTTAAAATACCTAAAAACAATGAAAAAAGCATGAACAGTATTAGTTACAGAAAGTGTTTAGATTACGTTTTTTTTTTAAAAAAATAGACGGAAGTTATATATCTTGCTAAGTGTAAAGCAATTATTTTTTGCAAAGGATTCTGGTAGAGTCACAGAGGGACTCGCACACGCACCCAATCAGATTCCATCACTAGTCAAAGAATTCAGAAAGTTGAAAAAACAAAGCTTTTACTGATGATTTCTTACTAAGAAGACAAATTGCAGATCCAGCTTCTAACATCCAGTCATCATAATCCATTATTTGATTTACAAGCAAGCAAAGAATATTATTATTGATTTGTAAGGAGCCACCGTGTCCTGCAGCAATCTAATTACAGATGAGGCTCCATTGAGGTCTTCCCACCCTGCCTTTATGTACTCACAATGGCCTGATTCATTAAGGAAAGTTAAGCAAAAAATTGAGTAAGTTTTCTTACTCAAGTTTTCTGGACAAAACCATGTTACAATGCAAGGGGTGCAAATGAGTTTATTATTTTGTACATAAGGAAAATGCTGGCTGTTTTTTCATGTAGCACACAAATACTTGATAGCTCATTTGTACACTGAAATTTAAAGTTAATCTAGGACATGCGCTACCCCAACGATAAATCTGCCATCACATTTTACATTTACCTCCCCTCCAATGCAACATGGTTTTGCCTTACTTGCTTACTTTTGCTTAATGAATCAGACCCAATGTTTCTGGGTCAGTCCCAATACAGTTAATTAGGCAGTTTAAAATAGATGTGATTAATGATAATGAGCTTTGCACACGACATTTTAGTGCCATTTGCACATAATCATCCACTGCTAGCATCTGTTACTGAAACTATGATGCTTTGTGGTTTATGCCTTAAAGCTGTTTCAGGAAGCTTTATTAGCCAATTCTATCACAGGAACACTAAAATCAGCCTTGCAGACATCCTTTTGTTTCTGAGGTAGCATAGCTTATCCGTATTGTAATCTCTGGGGTTGTCATGCAATAAATGCTTAATAATATAAGAAAGTAAAGAGAAAATAATAGAGGCTCCTAAAATTCTGATTATCACTATGAAGAGCCCTTGCTTATTCTATACATACCCATTTTCCTCCCTGTATAATTGAAGCTACTATTTGTTTATAGAACAGAAAACCATTCCAGTAATGCGTCTTTCAAGGAATGCCTGTAATCAATACAGTAATTGTAACTTTAATCACCAATTGCCCAGAGCCAGGAATTAGTGCTATACCTGCAATTACCAACTGCCCAGAGCCAGGAATTAGTGCTATACCTGCAATTACCAACTGCCCAGAGCCAGGAATTAGAGCTGTACCTGCAATTACCAACTGCCCAGAGCCATGAATTAGAGCTGTACCTGCAATTACCTACTGCCCAGAGCCAGGAATTCGTGCTATACCTGCAATTACCAACTACCCAGACCCAGGAATTAGTGCTGTACCTGCAATTACCAACTGCCCAGAGCCATGAATTAGAGCTGTACCTGCAATTACCAACTGCCCAGAGCCAGGAATTAGTGCTGTACCTGCAATTACCAATTGCCCAGAGCCAGGAATTAGAGCTGTACCTGCAATTACCAACTGCCCAGAGCCAGGAATTAGAGCTGTACCTGCAATTACCTACTGCCCAGAGCCAGGAATTCGTGCTATACCTGCAATTACCAACTGCCCAGACCCAGGAATTAGTGCTGTATCTGCAATTACCAACTACCCAGAGCCAGGAATTAGTGCTGTACCTGCAATTACCAACTACCCAGACCCAGGAATTAGTGCTATACCTGCAATTACCAACTGCCCAGAGCCAGGAATTAGTGCTGTACCTGCAATTACCAACTGCCCAGAGCCAGGAATTAGTGCTGTACCTGCAATTACCAACTACCCAGAGCCAGGAATTAGAGCTGTATCTGCAATTACCAACTGCCCAGAGCCAGGAATTAGTGCTGTACCTGCAATTACCAACTGCCCAGAGCCAGGAATTAGTGCTGTACCTGCAATTACCAACTGCCCAGAGCCAGGAATTAGTGCTGTACCTGCAATTACCAACTGCCCAGAGCCAGGCAGTAGCCCTGTATATGCAGTTATCAACTGCCCAGAGCCAGGGGGTAGCACAGTACCTGTATCCATCAACTTCCTGAAGGCAAGTATTAGCGGTATAACCACATGTATATCTACCAACAGCTGTAGTTGTAATTCCGTTACTATACGGATCGAGTGTTTCATCCACCACTTAGATTGTAAGCTCATTTGGGCAGGGTCGTCTTTACCTTCTGTTTCATATCATTGTATGTTATTTGTTTGTATCTCAATCCAATTAATGTACAGAGCTGAGTAATATGTTGGCACTTTATAAATAAAAGATAATCCTAATGATAACTCTTATTAATTTCTCAGGGTCTCAGTCATTACTCAGAAGTACAGAACTTATTTTAGTCCCTTTCTGTTGTTTCTTTCAGTTTACACCCCAACATTCGGAATTAGAGCACAAAATATGGTGCTCAAATTTTGAAACATTTTACAAACTACGTTTTAGAAAAGGAAATTGAAATCCCTACAATTGACCTGTCTGAAAATATTGTGACTTTGTAAACTCTATAGAGATCTGCCTGCACTGCTGGTCCTGAGTACATACACACTGCAGAATTGGAACGACATTGTTCCATCATTTACAGAGATTTTTAGTCCATTTATAAAATCAAGTCAAATTATGCAATATGCTTTGGAACGATAAAACATGATCGTTGGAGAGGACCCACTAATACGATATCGGGCCGAACAGTCATTTATCGTGTAATTCGCCCGATAATCGGGTGAAAAACCAGTAGTGTGTATCCAGCCTAGCACGTTCACAGACTCACACAGAAACTATGACATGTAACAGAATTCAGAAAGTTAAGTAAATTAATATTTCATTTACCTGTGGTTTTGTTAATAAACAAGAACTCAAGTTGCAGATGCGGCTTCTGACGTTCAGGAGAGTCCCCATAGCCCGTATATAGACTCCTGAGGAATGATGGCAGTCATGGCATAGTCTCTGTCCCGGGATGAGGCTCAGTCAGGGACTTTCCTCTCTGTCTTTATCTACTCGCAATGTTTGTGGGTCAGCACATTTATTTACACAGTAAGTGGGCACTGTCAGCATCGGTGAGCCAATGATACTTCGGCGTTTATGCCTTAAACGCTCTACAAAAAGTTTTATTAACCCACGTTGTCACAGAAACACTGGGACTCATAGAGTTGGAAGCACGTCCCACTTCCAAGCATGAAATTGTGTTTTGTTTGAAATGAGGCCCTAAGCCTCTAGAATTACACTTTAGTTTAGTAGGTATGTTCCCTTACGTAATAAACAAATTAAACAGGATAGTGAATTACATTCATCATAAATACATAACATTGTCTGTGTATAGTCTGATAAACATTTATTAATGTCACAATATTCAGATGCTCTATTTCGGAGGCTCCTGGGGGTAGCAATGCCCCCAGTGACGATAGAGAGGTACTCCATTCAGTTGAGTGAAGGACTGCGGGTGAGGGTGTCCCAGACGGGGCTTAACCTTTAATAATAGTGCCCTGCACCCACCTCTGATAGTATAATTTCTACAAGGTTGACAACATAAATACAGACATGAAAACAAAGGGTAGGCAGGGCCCTGCTCATAAGAGAACTTGCATACTAATTGGAAGAAGTCACAGCAGAGACGAGTGGAGCGAATGTGGCTGAGAGTGAAGATTGGGACAGATGTGATGGTGCATTAGTGTGGGTAGTATAGGTGGGAGTAGGGACAACTCCAATGAAGAGAGGGGTTTGCAGAAAGCATTTAAAGATTTGAAGGCTGGGGGAGAGTCTGTTCGGAATCTGGCAGGGAATTCCAGAATTCCATAAGTGTTGTGAAGATACCGGGTTTATCTGGCCCAGTGCTACCCAGTACCTTCTAGGATTCGTATGGTCACTCAGGCAAAATGCAGTTATAAACATACAACAGTATATTTATTGTCATACAAATCACACTACAATATTATGTACACACAGTAAATAAATGCCAGGCTGATTTACCACATCATCTGTCCCTTACCCCAATAACTTAAGGAGATATAGTCACCTGCTGTCCAGACTTCATGACCCATGGATCCCTCTCAGCTGCATATATAGACTTGAGTTAGAAAACGACAATTCAAAACTCCATCTTGCACCTTCCTGAATGAAATCCAAGCATGAGCACCCCTCCCCCCTGGAGTTGTTCCTTATATATCACAGGTCTAATTTCCACAGTCTTTCCCCTCCCTGGACAAACCCCTGCATCTATTCTACTTCCCCATTGGCCAGTGCAGGACTAGGGGGCTTGGACAGGGCAGTGGAGATGAGATGTCCTTTCACAGAAGCCCCCTGCTGGGATGCAGACAGAACGTCTGGACTAGTCCTAAGGAGAACAATTGATGCTTAATTGGCTTCCCCTACTTCCAAGGATAAGGTAGCAGTGAGCCCCTCCTAAAATTAACCCCTTACACTACTTTGTGATGTCACAGGGTCCCCAGCTGTTCCATGCTTCCTGTAGAGGAAGGAGGGGGGAGAATGAATGCAGCTCAAGCCCTCTCACCTGTATCCTAGACACCACCTGATCTTTACCCATAACCCTCCTGGCTTCAGTTTAAGGACAATGAATAACATTACTTCAAGTCATCAATATACAATAAACAATATACATATGTACACTGAACTACAATGTCCCCTTAGCCACATGTTATTGGACAATGCAGTTGTAGTCTGGTGAGCTGGGGAACAAACAGCATAGGCTATAAAAAGTACTATAATCCACATTATGTGAGAAATGAGACATGCTCACAGGGTTATCAAACTCATTTCGTCACATATACCTCCCCTACTTTTTTTAGCCTTTGTTCCCCAGTGGCTCCCTTGCTCCAAGTAAACCTTTCTCCCCCAAGTCCAAAATCTCTGGCCTGCTGTGGTTTCTCCTGGGTCTGATGGCAAGGTAGACAGCAGTACACAGTTCCTCAATCTCCCACCAGGGTCCCATGGCTGCAGGCATATCTTCCCACTCAGCTGGAGTGGGGGTTTATGCTGCCCTGTGTCATAAGATGAGACAACAATAAAACTGGGCCACTCCTGTGCACACATCCATGGTAGGAGAGTTGTAGTCCAACATCCCTTGTGTGCCTTATCCACCCTTAATTGCCCAACTGCAAATAGTCCCTTGGCCTGTCCTCTGTTTCTGGAGACCATGCTCCCCTCCCCCACATATTCAAGTGAAAACTGCCAAGTGGCAGGCACACTTTCTGGCTCCTTGTCCGTTTGTTTCTGGCAAAGATCCAATCCCCCCTCCCCCAAACACTCAAGGGACAACTGCCCAGTGGCAGGCAAGCGTGGGGGCTCCATTAATTCTTTGCTTATGGGGAATCCTCTGTCCCCCTCCCAAACCACATGTGGGTGCCCCTGTAAGTATGTTTGTGTGCATCTCCCCTCCCCTGCTACCACATCCAACTGTTGCACTACTTCCCTCGCCTCTGGCGCATCGGGGTAGTGTGAATCCTCATTGGACACAGACTTGTCCTCCTGGCAGCAAAGCAAAGTGGATGGTCCAGTGCAGGCCTCTGGTATTGGGTCCTGGATTCCCAGATTTGGAGCTGGAGTGCGATGCATCAAAGCTGGTGGGGCTGGTGAATCTTGCTGTACTGGTGCCCTCTCAGACACCCACTCAGTCAACATCTCCTCATCTGCCAATTCTGCATAGGGGAAGGCATAAGTGTAATTTTCCCAGGGCCCCATGGTAGTGGCCTCTGACATGACAATTCCTTTATCCTCTCCCATTAATTCTGTCCTACAGTCTGTAAACATGATTTCTGCTGAGATCATATGTTGCGCAAGTTTATGATTCTCTTCTGTCACAATTGGGTAAAGCTGTACATCACTTGCCCCGGAGAGCACACATGCGGTATCCTGCGTTACTTCATTAAACAAATTCTTTTCAGGCACAACAGGGATGGATAACTGGTCTTTTCTGTAATTCTGTTCTAACTCAGACACAGTCTCAGGTTCCAATAACACTGGCAAATTATCAGAAGATGCTACTACATGGTACTTACTTGGTAGCTCTTTTCCATCCAAGTCACCAAATGGGAGAATTTCTCCTAATCCTTTCTGAGTAGTCAGAGGTACAACATCCTCACCAAGCAGTTCTTCTCCAGTCTCCCCCAAGATAGTAGCTTGGGCAACTGTATTTAATCCACTGGGATGGACCTCCCCCTGATTAACAGACTGAGCAGCCATCTTTTTAGAGTGTGATAAAAGATATTCCAATTGGCATTTTTCAGTATTCACTCGATAACACTGATCCTGCCACATTTCAGTGTCCGTAAATCCTTGCCGCCATACCTCATCCTCTGCTTCTTCAAAACTCTGTTGCAGACATTGCATTTGTTCCCAGAGAGGTATGTGGGGACCTAAAGTGAGCATCCATTTTCTATAAACACTAAAGGCATTGATGGGATTCTCCTGATCTTTTAACAAACGTTTCAGGATATCCATGTGCGTGCAGTACAGGTAAGGTACACCCCGGATCTGGCATTCCACTATCAGCTCCTCCATACTCATTGTCTCTAGTGGATCTGTAGAATCTGCTAATGGGACAGATTCTATTAATACATTTGCAGGGGATTCATCAGGCATGTCCCTGTGCTGTAATAGTCCCTTTACGTCTTGTTTGTATTGCTGATTATTGTTGTATCTGGATTCTCCCTTGGCCAGATTCTGCATAATACAAATAACTTCATGTGTAAAATCATCCCATGCTGGTTCATCCCGAAAATTACAGGCACTTGCCTCCTCTTTCAACATTAGGAACACATCCAACAGGTTCTCCAATTTCTCCTGTAGACTGGCTCCTTCCCACATAATAATCTTTGGGCACTCCTCATCCCAATAATCCAAAATGTGCTGCATTGTGGTGGGGTGGTGCAACACATCCATATCCCCATCCTGCAGACACTGCCACAGTCCTTCATCCCAGTACGCCTTTCTCCTGGGAGTACTGGACTGCTTCATCCCTTCCTTTGGGAACTTTTGCAACACTGGGCTGTGACCTGCTCTCTTGTTCCTAGAGCTCACACCCATTTTACTTCCAGGGATCACCTCACTGTGATTTCCTCTCTTTGAGACACGGTTCCATCTTCCGCTCTCCTCTGGCGGGGTGCGCTTCCCCTTATCAAATCGGCACTTAGACGGCATCTTCCCTCGCCTAAAGCCCACAACGCTTTTCGTGACACTTTCTACCTTAAAGCCTTTAGGAGTAAGTTCAGGATAATGTGGTAACTGGTTTCTAGTGCTAACTGCTTTGCAGAGCCCTGGAATGTATCACGATACAGTTCCCCTGCAGCTCTACCCAGATAGGACCTGGGACTGAGTGACCCCACTGCTTGCCACCAATAATGTGAAGATACCGGGTTTATCTGGCCCAGTGCTACCCAGTACCTTCTAGGATTCGTATGGTCACTCAGGCAAAATGCAGTTATAAACATACAACAGTATATTTATTGTCATACAAATCACACTACAATATTATGTACACACAGTAAATAAATGCCAGGCTGATTTACCACATCATCTGTCCCTTACCCCAATAACTTAAGGAGATATAGTCACCTGCTGTCCAGACTTCATGACCCATGGATCCCTCTCAGCTGCATATATAGACTTGAGTTAGAAAACGACAATTCAAAACTCCATCTTGCACCTTCCTGAATGAAATCCAAGCATGAGCACCCCTCCCCCCTGGAGTTGTTCCTTATATATCACAGGTCTAATTTCCACAGTCTTTCCCCTCCCTGGACAAACCCCTGCATCTATTCTACTTCCCCATTGGCCAGTGCAGGACTAGGGGGCTTGGACAGGGCAGTGGAGATGAGATGTCCTTTCACAGAAGCCCCCTGCTGGGATGCAGACAGAACGTCTGGACTAGTCCTAAGGAGAACAATTGATGCTTAATTGGCTTCCCCTACTTCCAAGGATAAGGTAGCAGTGAGCCCCTCCTAAAATTAACCCCTTACACTACTTTGTGATGTCACAGGGTCCCCAGCTGTTCCATGCTTCCTGTAGAGGAAGGAGGGGGGAGAATGAATGCAGCTCAAGCCCTCTCACCTGTATCCTAGACACCACCTGATCTTTACCCATAACCCTCCTGGCTTCAGTTTAAGGACAATGAATAACATTACTTCAAGTCATCAATATACAATAAACAATATACATATGTACACTGAACTACAATGTCCCCTTAGCCACATGTTATTGGACAATGCAGTTGTAGTCTGGTGAGCTGGGGAACAAACAGCAAAGGCTATAAAAAGTACTATAGTCCACATTATGTGAGAAATGAGACATGCTCACAGGGTTATCAAACTCATTTCGTCACAAGTGTGTATTGGGAGAAGTCTTGTAGGCGGGAGTGAGAGGTGGTTACCGGAGATGAGGCGAGATGCAGGTCAGAGGTTTGGTATAAGATTTAAGATGTATGAAAGGGTGGTGGTGTTAAGGGCTTTGTAGTTAAGGGTGATTCATTTGAATTGGATTCTGGAGGACACAGGGATCCATTGTATGGAAGTTGTGTAGCAGATGTGGAGCAGCTAGAGAGGAAGATCAGTCTAGCTGCAGATAGATTGATGAAGGGAATGCCAGATAGAGTTTTGGTAGAATCTTGGATAAGAAAAGGGCATATTCTGTCATTATCCCTAAGATAAAGAAAGCAGAACAGGGCGAAAGACTGAATGTGAGGAATAAATCAGAGACCTGGGAAACTGACGAAATTGTTGTGGTTTTGACAGTGAGGGAGATTTGAGGGCAGGTGATGGCTCTGTGAGGAGGGAAGATGATAGCTCTGTTTTGGACATGTTGAGCTTTAGGTAGTGTTGGACCATCCATGTGGAGGTAGTAGGGAGACAGTTGGTTACGCAAGATAGTACAGAAGGGGAGAGGTTAATGGAGGAGAGATAGAAGTGGGTGTCGAGTGAATTAGATCCCCAAGAGAAGACGTGTAAAATGAGAAAAGCAGCAGAAAGACAACAGTGTCTTGTGGGACCCCAGCAGATAGTGGAAGTGGAGGGGTTGATGCGCCAGAGATAGAGACACTAAAGGAGAGGTTCGATAGGCAGGAAGTAAACCAGGAAAGAACTGTGTCACGAATGCCAATGGAGTGACAGGTGTGGAGGAATCGAAGGTGATTAATACGAGAAAGCAGCAGAGTTCCGTGAGCAGGAGTATAGAGAAATGATTCTTAAGGGTATATATACTAAACTGAGGGTTTAAAAAAAAGAAGATGTTGCCTATAGCAACCAATCAGATTCTAGTTATCATTTATTTAGTACATTCTACAAAATCACAGCTAAAATTTGATTATTTGCTATAGGCAACATCTCCACTTTTTCAAGTAGATCATTAATCACTTTTGTTAGTGCACTTTCAGTAGAATGTTGGGGGTGGATGTCTGATTGCAGAGAGTCGAGAATGCAGTGACAGGAGATAAACTGAGATACGTGGTTGTACAAAAGTCGTTGAAGTATTTTAGAGGCAAAGGGGAGGATAGAAAGAGGGAGGTAGTTGTTTGGAGAGAGAGGTTGGGTTGAGAGATGGTTTCTTTAGAATTAGTGAGATGAATGCGTCTTTAAAGGAGGATGGATATGCGCCAGTGGAGAGAGACAGGTTGAAGAGGTGGGCATGTTGTTGGTGAGATGGAGCTGAGACGTTGGGAGGGAATAGGGTTGAGGGGGAAGGTTGTATAATGAGATGAGTGAAGACACTTCTTCTTAGGTTACAGAAGAGAATGAATTGAGGGTGAATTGGGGAGTGAAGAAGGTGGTTTGAGCGTGCAGGATTTGTCATGAGGAAATATCTTGTCAAATGGTGTTGATTTTGTCTTTGAAGTAGGTGGAAAAATCATGGGCTGTGGAGGAGATGCAGGTGGCCAGAGAAGCGAGTTGAAGGTGGCATAGATGTGACGGGTATGATAGTTGTGGATATTACAGATTTGAAGTATGTTTGGCAAGTGAAAGAGCAGCGCTGTAAAATGAAAGGTTGAATAATCTATAGTGGAGGAAGTCAGCAAAGGACTTGGATGTCCTCAAATGGTGCCCAGCAGTGCAGGAACAGTTTTATAAGTGGCAGGTCTGCTTGGCGTACCTTGGTTGCGGTGTGGTTCATCAGAGACTATAAGTGGTGGCTGAAGTGAGGGATTTGTAAAATGAAGCAGACTGATATGGGCAGGGCAGAGTAGTTATTATTATTTTTATTATTATTAATATTTATTTATAAGGCGCCACAAGGCATCCGCAGCGCCGTACAGAGACAAACAAAATCACAATACAATGGGAGACAGCACAGTACAGTAAACACAGCAACTCAGTACGCTCAATGCACAGCTAGAGAGGGCGGGGAAGGGGGAGGGAGGATCCGCAAACGACGGGGCCCAAGAAGGAGGGCGCGGAAGACAGGGAGGCCCCCAGGGGGGAGGAGGGAGCGAGAGTGGACGTGGGGTGGAGGACCCTCGAGGAGGAGGGCTAAGTAGCTGGAGAGCAGAGTTAGAAGTGGTGGAAACAGGAGGAGAGATGGCCCTGCTCAGAGGAGCGTACAATCTAAGGGGAGGGGTGGACAGACAGAGAGACGCAGGGGAGAGAGGGAGAGTAGGGGGACGGAGGCAGAAGATAAGGTAGGAAGTTAAGTGGGAGACTGAAAGGCTTTAAGAAAAAGGTGGGTTTTTAGGGCCCGTTTAAAGCTGGACAGATTAGGGGAAGTTCTGATGGAGGGAGGGAGCTTGTTCCAGTGGAGGGGGGCAGCGCGGGCGAAGTTTTGGATACGCGCATGGGAGGAGGTTATAAGGGGGGAAGAGAGGCGACGGTCAGAGGCAGAACGGAGAGGGCGGGATGGAGCATGAATAGAGAGGAGGGTGGAGATGTAGGGCGCAGTGGAGTTGGCGAGGGCCTTGTAGGTGAGTGTGAGGAGCTTAAAGAGGATTCTGAAGACAAGCCAGGGACTCAGCAGGAGAAGGGCCAACTGACCCTGATAGTTGTGGGAGTTTTAGTGAAAATGAGAAGTGGATTGTGTCAAAAGTATTTAGGTGTCGCTGTGTGTATGTGAATTTGGGTGCACGGGGGAGGGGGGCATGAGGTAAGGTGAGCCTGAAAGAAAGAATGTTGTGGCTGGAGAGTGGGAATGTCAAATTGGAGAAGTGATGTGAGGAGAGGAATTGAGGCTGCAGGAAGTCACAGGCTGAGAGTTAGAGGAAGGTGCAGGGTCCCCTGTGAGGATGGGAATGGGCACAGTGGGAAGCCACAGGCAGAGATGGTGGAAGGAGCAGGGTCCCCAGCACCACAGAGTAGTGATGTGGGGAGGGGAATGGAGGCTGCAGGAAGCCACAGACTGAGAGTTAGATAGAGGAAGGTGCAGGGTCCCCAGCACCACAGAGTAGTGATGTGGGGAGGGGAATGGAGGCAGCAGGAAGCCATGGACTGAGAGATAGAGGAAGGTGCAGGGTCCCCTGTGAGGATGGGAATGGGCATAGTGGGAAGCCACAGATAGAGATGGTGGAAGGAGCAGGGTCCCCAGCACCACAGAGTAGTGATGTGAGAAGAGGAATGGAGGCAGCAGGAAGCCACAGACTGAGAGTTAGATAGAGGAAGGTGCAGGGTCCCCAGCAGCACAGTGTAGTGATGTGAGGAGGGGAATGGAGGCTGCAGGAAGCCATGGACTGAGAGATAGAGGAAGGTGCAGGGTCCCCAGCAGCACAGTGTAGTGATGTGAGGAGGGGAATGGAGGCTGCAGGAAGCCACAGACTGAGAGCTACATAGTGGAAGGAGTAGAGTCCCCTGTGAGGATGGGAATGAGCACAGTGGGAAGCCACAGACAGATAGTGGAAGGAGCAGGGTTCTTCAGCAGCATAGTGTTGCATTCAGATTACAAGGGTCTATCAGCAGAAATAGTAGCTTTTTGCCTTTAATTTTTTGGGGGTAGTTTGTTTGTTTGGCTTTTTCAACTCTTGCATTTTTCAGCATTTTTGTTGCTTTTTTCCCTTTCTTTAAATTAGATTTATATTAAAAGTTTAAAAATGTGAACAGAAAGCAAAAATCAATTGTAAAAATCCTAATGGATATACTGCACCAAAATCTAACTTGTTTTAAAAAAAACGTGTTACAAAACATAAAAGCACTTATGTATCCAGGCCGCAGGCCGGGGCATCCTCTTTATGGGTAAACTCGGGTCACGCCTGAATGAAGTAAGTCAGGAGCTTTGTCAAGAACATTTTTCATTGATTGTATTTGACTCCATCACGCAACAGATTTACGCTACAATCAATCTGGTAAATTGAGCAATGTTTGTCTTATTCCATAACCATCCGTGGACCCAGCAGACAATCACACAGTGTTATCACATACTGATAAATAGGCTCTATTATAATACAGCTGATAATCATTTGATAACATTACAAACAACTGGGCCCCATTTTATCTAAACTCGTCCCATCCCATCCAAGGTGATATAAATGCTTTGTACAGGTTCACAAGTGCCAGATTGGTGGATTTACAGAAAGGAGCGGGGTCAGTGTCACAGTAAACTAACTGACATGCTTTGCTTGTGTGCACCTTTTTGTCCTATATAATATCCACGTATGTAACACCCAGCCGTCCAGATTCCTGTTGTGAAAAAGAGGCAAAGCCTAATGTTTTTGTGAGTGTGAAAACAACTAATTGGGGTTTTGTCTGGATTGATAGGAGAGTGGACGGCAAACGTCTCACAACGTTCCCAAATGGTAAAATGGACACATTACGTCTTGCCCCCCATTTGGACCAGAAGTAATCACGTCCACTACACTGATACCACCTCTCCTTTTCAGCAAGTTACATCTCTTTTTCTACAGGAAATTGGGACTGTTTCGGTAGAATTTGGGACTGTTTGCAGGTATGGTCTTGAACACAGGGAAACAGAAGTAAAGAATAATTATGATGTAGGGCACTCCTGGGGTACTGATAAAGTACAACCTTTATTTCTTACCACTGGAATGAATATTGTTTAAAAAACAAAATATTCCTTAATTAGAAATACTGCGTAGACAGCAAATAGGTATCATTATAGTAGTCAGTGGAATTCTGATCAAATGATGTAGATGAAGTCGGCCTGAACCAGGGACAATCTATAATGGAGTATAGGTATGTACAATATATACTATTAATTCATATGGTTACAGTCGTCCCTTTAACAAGTTATAATAAGGGTAATGTTATACCTGATTATCAGGGGCTGGGGATAGACTGCTGAGCCTATTAGGCTAAAACTTGCCAGCAAGTCCCAGCTGATTATTATCCCTCTATTACTGAAAGGCTTTTTATTATATAGAAGCAATTACCCTAATAGTCACATTGGTGAATTAATTTATTACCAAGTTATTTCATATGCTGCCTAAGGTGATATCAATAATACTGAGGTGTTCCCAGATTGTAGGCAGTATTGATACATCCACAGTGTCCTTATATAATAAGGAAATTGCCCACAATCTTTGGTTATAGAACGTAAATGATATGAACTCTAAAAATTGGTGATATCACATCTCATTAAGTGCTTTCTAAGCCCTTATTTCCTTGTGTCTTGAGGATAAAATCTCTTAGTATAACTCTGAGGTATGGTAAGTCTGGGTGCGGAGTATGGAGAAGTATAAGTTGTTGGTCAGTGTCCTAAATATTTGGGTTGTGGCTTCAGTTGTGTGTTATAGGTCCAGTCACTTGTCACTAGGGCTGTGGTCATTTAGAAAGCAAGTAAGGCCACTGTTTGAAATTAATTTACATAAAAGGCTGAGTATTACTGAGCTAAATAGTTCACGTGAAATAAATAGACCATGCCAGGATTGGAGGGAGGAGCTCCCTGATACAGCAGACACAGACTGACTGACAGCTTGGCAAACTTGCTCAGCTGAAATGCACTGTGTGGATTGGTGGATATCATGGCAAAAGAAACTCAGTGGATTAGAATGATTGTTAATTACATAATAATTATATTCAAATGTACAATGGATAACTGGATGGGACACTAGGAATGTGGTCAACGAGTGCAATTATGGTATACATACTGCGGAGCATTTAGCTACTCTCACCAAATACAGATTTCTAGAGAGAGTACAAAGTAAATTGCGTGATCACTGACAGAATTTGCACTTAGGTTAAGAGATTTTATTATTTACTAATAAAGTTTATGAATCTTTTCGTGTCCTAAAGCTGTAAGAGGCGCGACAGCGGCGTATAATGGAAGAGTGGGATGGGGGTGGTGGCGGTAATACTTTACTTTATAACAGATCGGCAATAGAATGTGAGGGTCACACTGAACAGTGTATTTTACACCCATGGTTCATATCAGGAAATGTCACTGTTGGTGTATATTGGTGCATTAAAGACAACAAGTCATATATTTTTTGCATGGTGCTGTCTTTAATTCCCATTCAGTGTGCAAAAACAGGGACTCTACGTTGAGTCGCCTTGCTGTCTGCGCTATCCTCGCTCCTGACGTCACAGACCCAGGGCTGGATTAACCCTAGGGCTAACTGGGCTAAAGCCCAGGGGCCTCGGGCATCCAGGGGGCCCTTGAAAGTGCTGAGCACTTTCACTGCGGGCCTTCCCTGACGCGCTGTAGTCTCACTCTCACGAGATCTCCTCAGTAAAGAGCATACAGCGCGCCGGGGAAGGAGGTAAGTGCCTTGGGGGCGGCTCGGATAACGGGGGGGGGACGGCTCGGATCACGGGAGGGGGGGGGGGCCTCACGGGGGAATGGAGGCTCCCTTAGCCCAGGGGCCTCCATTCCCTTAATCCGGCCCTGCACAGTCGCCTGTGCTCACAGGGCAGGGAAGCTGCATGGGGGTGAGGATAGAGCAGTGTTGGTTAACCTGTGACACTCTAGGTGCTGTGAAACTACAAGTCCCAGCATACCCTTCCAGCAATAAGCTGCTATTTATTGGCAAAGCATGCTGGGACTTGTAGTTTCACAACACCTGGAGTGTCACAGGTTACCCAACACTAGGATAGAGCAATACACAGGTCCAGTCCCGGCTTTTACATGCAGGACACATTATTGTATGGTCCCTCTAGAGTGGAGGGATCACCTATCCTGTGCATGTAACTGCCTGGAAGTCACATCTACAGCTAAGGGGAGGACAGCAAGGTCCTTTCTAATAATCATTATTAAACCATCCAGAATAATATATTATTTATTAAGAGCTAATAATCCACGCTGATATATGGGTGCAGCAGACCTCAACATGTTCATTTGGCAATAGGAGAAGAGGTGGTAAAACCAGCAGAAGAGAAATGTACACAGAGTCACATAGGTAAAGTGAGTTGTAGGGTCTGCATAAATGTAATGCTGTCCGCATTGAACGCTACAACTGGAACAATAAAGATTATTGAAAGACAACCCGGAAGTTAGGTGGAACGCACGTGGACCGCAGGGCGTGGACGATGGAACGCAGAACGCGGAAGTGGCTTGGAGGAGAGGTTGTGCTTCCGGTGGTGGGCTTCCCTAAATGTGTGTATATAAGGACGGGATGAGCTGCAGGTCAGTGGTTCTGTTTACCCCACTGAGGGATAATTACAAGGGGTTATCATGTCATATATCATAATATTATTTAGCTGTCACACTATACACATACAGAGTCCTGCATCCATGTAGACAATGGTGCTTGTCAGTGCATCCACATTTACTAAATAGAGATTACACATTTCTCAAAATATACTGTGTGTGTATATATATATATATATATATATATATATATATATAATATTTGGGGGCCGCACAACATCCCTATTGATTACTTATCTTCTCTATTGAATTGATTGAGAAATTGTTGCTAGATGCACTATGCCATATTTTTGTTAAAGGCACACTAATCTCATGTTTAAGCCTTCCCATATTCTATAGATGCGAGTTATACTCCCACCTCCCACCACCATCTGCGTCATTCCTCTTCCTAAATGACTTTATTTTCTGCATTGGTATATTTTTAAAATGGAGTCTGAGCATTTTATAGAACACATCCATGGCTAACTCACTACAGTGTCTCCAATGTTCTCTAACACAATCCTCTAATAGATACCACAGACCATTCCTCTCCTACCAGTGTTTTTTATTCTTTTGTTTAAGGATCGGATGGGCGTATTCACCCCTCACCTTCCCACTCCTCCTTTATCTTCCCCACATTCACCTTCACCACCATGGCAGAACCTGAAAATACCTCTGTACATATTATTGCTTATCTAGTAACATTAAATATTTGAGTGATGGAGTTGGATTGTATGTTAGCAGAGTATGAGCTGTTGTTCTCTGTTATCAACCATTTTACTGGTAAACTTGAATGACATGTTCACCCTACTGTGAATTCTTCTGATCAAGCTAAAACTGTTCCTTACCTGTCTCCGTAGTGCATTCCTTGCATTAATGTGTGTCCTTTTTTAAATACTATGAAGAAGGGGGTGGAGCTGACAACTGCGATTTGGAGATAGTTGTCAGCAGATAATTTAAGGGCGATACAATAAAAACGCCCTGTAGGTTATATATTACGTTGTATATTAGTATAATATGGATAATGGTTGTTTATTTCTGAAGGTCAAAGCTGCCACCACCAGTGTATGTGTCCCCACAAGGTGAATTCTGTCCTTCCGCTTCTCCAGTAAGGTGGGACTTCTGGTGAGTTATATCTACTCCCTCTGTTTTCACTTTTCACAATGATAGTGTATTAGTTCATTTTCTATTATAGGGGATTTAGGGGTTGGTGTGTCCTATTGAAAGATCAGTATCTCTGCTGTAATTTACCTGGTAAATATTTAGGCAAAAATACTGCCTGCTTCCGGGTAGCAGAAACATATGCTGTTGGGTTGTTCTTGAACCCATCTTAGTTTCATTACAGATTTCCAGAATGAGACATTGATGTATCTGAGTTAGGACAAGGGGCAGGGTTTGGTGATCATGAGAAGAATATGTATATGCATGTAATAATTTAAGAAATTTCACCAGTGGATCATGTCGTTTTACAGCTGTGTAAAACTACTAACGCTCATTGGAAAGTTAGAGGCTCCAAGCAAGGTGCAAATAATAGGAGGTAAAGTAAACCGCACAATACTGGCACCCCCCTACCCCCCTCTGATCTGTCAGATCCCTCTGTGACTGTAACAGTCCACGTCAGACGGCTGTGCTGTTACTGCCATCCTTCTGTGAATATGCGGAGAAGTGGTTCACGGAGAAGGGACATTGCAAGAGACTGCTTTAAGAAAGGCCCAAATCCTAGACCTTCTGGATTCTAATCCTAGTCTTATTTGCGTGTATTTAAAACATGTTATCAGATCTATAAAATGTTGGCAGAAGGGAGCAGTAAACCCCTTGGTCCTCCTAATCTACAAACTAATTCACTAAACGTAATAACTGATATCCAATACATGGCTGCAGTTTAAAATTTTAGTGTTAGTAAAGTGTAATTCACAAAGCAATGTAAGTGACTCCAGGAATATTACGTTAATAAGAAGACTTTAAAGAGTTAGGAAACTGATAAATGTTAATTGTATACTTTGTGATATATATATATATATATGATCAGCAAGCAGATGTTTGCGCAAGCATGGTTCAACAGGGAAGAACACAGGTAGGTGCAAGAAACGAGGCTGCCATCTTTACTTGCTGAACCAAGAGTAAAGAAAAGAATAAGATGCCCAGATACGGCATTATGTCTAGAATACATGGGGTAGTTTGCAGATTTGTTCCCCACTGTGTCAGAAATACCACTGTCACACTCCCACCCTGTTAATACCCCGGGTTTATGAACTGGGATATTGCCGGGTGAGAGTGCAGGACATCCCGGCAATTTCCAGGGTAGACCATGTTCACACTGAGCACGGATCTGCCCGGGCCTCCGCTTTTCAGTAGGTTTCGGTGAGACCCAGGTTGAAAAAGTTGGGTCTCACCGTTCAGACTGAAGGCTACCCAGGTCGGACCTGGGAATAACCCTCCAAAACACCAGGGTCTAATTCCCAGGTCATCCGATCCGGGTAGATGCCCCTGGACCCGTTCACACTAAGCCTCCACTGGGGTCGTCAGGGCTTGCCCCTGCAATATCCCGGGTTTTTGAGGCAGTGTGAACAGGGTAAATTGTAGGTCATCGGAAGCTTTATTTCCAAGCACAGCACAGCAGAGCATCTATCTATATTGGTAGATTGTTCACAGCATACATTAGATTTCAGATGGTTCCAAACATATTCTCTCCCATCAAGACTGAAACTCCTATAAAATTCCATTATTACATGCCTAAAACTAAAGGCTGTGATTTTTTCAGATGTTCATGCAAGTCTGGGCATACAGCCATATCTCACTAGCATCCTAAAAATGATGCATTATAGTAGGGAGACGTATATGTTTTGCAGAAACTCATGGATGAAGCATGACTAAATGGCTCCTAATAAGACTATTGATTACCCACAATCATCTTGTGCTTGGTATGGATAGCAGAACAGTGTGAAGTCTTAGCCCCAAGTGCTTATTATTTACATCTATAAATGGGATTTAAATATCTGTGTGCAGATGGGTGTATGTTGTGTCCACGTTATTATCTACAAGCCCAATTTTGACACTAATGCCCCCATTATTATGATTATTTTATTTATAAAGCGCCACCATCTGCTGTACTGTACATTGAGAAGGTCATGGTACAAATAAATTATGTACATTTACATGAAGCAGAAGGTAGAGATGGCCCTGACCAAAGGAGCTTACAATCTAAGAGGTGTAGCAGTGTTGTAGCTGTTGCCGGGGACACGGGCACTGTGCTGGTTCCTGGCTCTGTGCAGTTAAACCCCCACATATCAGAATGACATCTGTCTGATGCCTGGGCCCCTGTGCTTCTCATTTGGCCAGCGACTGGATTATTTTGATGCACAATAATTAATCCGCACATCACGATTAGCCGTGTATTCTGAGGTTTAATTGTCAGTTGCCTCACCAAATGAAAATGTCTAAAGGTTCTCTGACCATCTGCTGCATTTGAGTGAGAATCTCCAGAGCAAACGGACTCTTCGGCATCTGATCTGCGCCGCTCTGATTTAGTAATACAGAATGTGTTTGGGTAGACAGCTTATTAAATTAAAGTTAGTGTGTTGAGGGACAATATGTTTATACAGTCAGCCTAGCAGTTTCCAGAAATCTACACATTTCAAGGGGCTCAGTTTCCTGATTAATCTGTTCCTGCTTTTTACACCATAGAAACTACACCGATCCAGCATTTCCCACTGTCACCCAGCTGTACAGTAACTTTATGGTGTATTACTGCAGTACTGTCATTCATGCTGTAGTTACAAATTGCAGATTGGCTTGTACATTTTAACCTTTTGCTTGAAATTTGGGATGTTTATATATATATATTTCCCTGGTCCGGTAAGAAACATAAAGTGGAGTCTAACTATATATGAAAGATGTTAATAACTATATATGAAAGATGTTAATGTGTTTGTCAGTAGTTGTAATAAAAGTGGACATATCTCTTCCATAAGCTGCATCCTTTTCTATGTGCCTTCACTTTTCATTATTATATTTTCACTGGCGTCTACTGTGTACTTAGCCACTCATTGGCCTAAAAATATAGACAAGCACACAAAAACAGACAATCAATAAAAATAGGACAAAGCCTTACACCTGTACGTATGACAAAGCCTTACACTTGTACGTAGGACAAAGCCTTACACCTGTACGTATGACAAAGCCTTCCACTTGTACGCACGACAAAACCTTACACTTGTACGTAGGACAAAGCCTTACACTTGTACTTACGACAAAGCCTTACACTTGTACGTAGGACAAAGCCTTACACTTGTACGTACGACAAAGCCTTACACTTGTACGTAGGACAAAGCCTTACACTTGTACGTAGGACAAAGCCTTACACTTGTACGTAGGACAAAGCCTTACACTTGTACGTACGACAAAGCCTTACACTTGTACGTAGGACAAAGCCTTACACTTGTACTTACGACAAAGCCTTACACTTGTACGTAGGACAAAGCCTTACACTTGTACGTAGGACAAAGCCTTACACTTGTACGTAGGACAAAGCCTTACACTTGTACGTAGGACAAAGCCTTACACTTGTACGTACGACAAAGCCTTACACTTGTACGTAGGACAAAGCCTTACACTTGTACGTAGGACAAAGCCTTACACTTGTACGTAGGACAAAGCCTTACACTTGTACGTACGACAAAGCCTTACACTTGTACGTAGGACAAAGCCTTACACTTGTACTTACGACAAAGCCTTACACTTGTACGTAGGACAAAGCCTTACACTTGTACGTAGGACAAAGCCTTACACTTGTACGTAGGACAAAGCCTTACACTTGTACATAGGACAAAGCCTTACACTTGTACGTAGGACAAAGCCTTACACTTGTACTTACGACAAAGCCTTACACTTGTACGTAGGACAAAGCCTTACACTTGTACGTACGACAAAGCCTTACACTTGTACGTACGACAAAGCCTTACACTTGTACGTAGGACAAAGCCTTACACTTGTACGTACGACAAAGCCTTACACTTGTACGTAGGACAAAGCCTTACACTTGTACGTAAGACAAAACCTTACAGTTGTACATAGGACAAAACCTTACAGTTGTACGTAGGACAAAGCCTTACACTTGTACGTAGGACAAAGCCTTACACTTGTACGTAGGACAAAGCCTTACACTTGTACGTAGGACAAAGCCTTACACTTGTACGTAGGACAAAGCCTTACACTTGTACGTACGACAAAGCCTTACACTTGTACGTAGGACAAAGCCTTACACTTGTACGTACGGCAAAACCTTACATTTGTATGTGTAGCAAAAACTTCATCCTACTATGTACTTTAGGAGTTTTCCAAAAGACATCTATTGTATTTTACTGAGCATTAACACTTGTCAGAGTGCATGTGCAGATAGATCTATGATCTTACGTTATGTTTAGGGCTGTCGGCATCTAAACATTTTCCATAGGTTTAAGATGCAGTAAAAGCTTACAATGAAAGCCTGTGTATGAGGTCTAGTCGTCCTCTCATAGCTGTTAAGAGTCTGGGCTTTGGAATAAACACAGCAGTGTTAGAGGGAGTTTTGGGCACACACTGTTCTGATGTTGATGACAGTGATAGTCCCAGCAGGCTGTCCGAGCTGCTAGATCCACCTGGTGATACTTGTAGAGCGTTTGTAGATGTGGTTGTTGAGTTGCGCTGTTTCCACTATGGTAATACTAATTGTTGCACTCCAGTGAGAATTAAAATGGTCAAGCTGTAAATTTAGCACCATTGTTTAGTTACTATGTGCAAGTAGACGTTCGGA
Organism: Mixophyes fleayi; assembly: GCF_038048845.1. Lineage (NCBI taxonomy): Eukaryota > Metazoa > Chordata > Amphibia > Anura > Limnodynastidae > Mixophyes > Mixophyes fleayi. The sequence continues at coordinate 221,971,611 of NC_134407.1, read as the reverse complement.
GAATGTCTTGTGGTACAGGGAAATGTGCTGTAGGAACAAAGGAGAAGAGGGGGCTCTTGGTAAGAAGGAGTATGCTACTGTTTCAGTGCTTTAGATTGTATAGTGCGTACAAGTGCGATCAATGAGGAGCGTTTCATTAAAATTAGACTAACAGAACTTTTTTGACTCTCCTGTGAGCACTAGACGATAATACTGTTTGTAAATTGTTTATTTGGACCAAAGACGATCACAACCAGGTTTTAGAAAATAAACCTCACATGTTTACTCCCATAAAAATGTTGGCTCCCATTTTCAAAAGGTTGTAAATTTGGGAAGCACGATTGTAGGATCCACCATCTATGCAGATCTCAGTGACCTCCTGGAGACATAATCATTATCAGTCCATTGAGTATCAAATGAAACACGTTTTAGAATCGGATATTGTGCACAATTTCTAAGAATATACTTTATAATCCTTAATGCAACTTGGTCCACAACTAAGGTATACCAGATTTATAGGACACCCATAAACACACATGTATGGCATAATACTGACCAAGCTCAAAAATATTTAATCTTTTAGTTTGGGTACGAAGTGTTTGTATGAACTCTATTACATTGGTCACCAGTTTTGAAGGCAGAATTTTATTTTGAAATAAGTTAGTTTCTGTTCTTTCCATGATTTCTGTCTTTGTGTTAGTGTGTTTGACAACCACAACAACACAGCCTTGTCCAGGGAAGGATGGAGTAATATGGATTAGTTTTGGTTTGTGAATTAATGAAATCATCCAACATAAGATTCAGTTAATCAGGGATAGGATTGATGGAACAAATAATGGGGGATTCTACTGAACGTGGTTTTGCCCATTTAATCAGTAAAACATGACAGCTGCTTCCACTCTGAGCAGTAATACTAATTACATGCGCATCCTCACATTAATTCAATCATTTAATTAGTCATCAAAAAATGAAACAGGAAGATACAGTAAGTACTTAATGATCACCCAGTTATATTCCATAGTACAACAGTTACACCCTATGGGGTCACCTCTGTGAGTCCATCCCCCCTGATGACGTCACACGTATGTTTTCGTCTAGGAGAACACGAAGGTCCCCAGTTGTTTAGGTGATCTCTGTTATGTACTGTAACAACCATCATTGGAGAAAGAGGCTTTAATAATGATGGTTGTATTAAGTCAAATTGTAGTATTAAACCATTGAGTAGAAGCTATCCTATGACCAAGTAACTTTTTAAATGTCTGGCTTTAATAAACATTTATATATATATATGGGGAGATTCACTTACTGGTGAAGTCCTGTAGGAGCCTCTTCTGAGGTTCCTGTGCGGGATGTTCTGTGTTAAAATATTTTCTTATTTTTGCTCACACTTCGCTATCTCCAAGGAGGGGGCATCTGACACCTTACATCCACAGCCTCCGCTACCACTACTAATGCTCTCAATTATCCAACAAAATCTTTTTTTATTTTGTCTCTTCTGCCCCCATCTTGTATATTTTGCCATTGTTTTACCCCCCTCTTATCTGTTGTCTTCATCCCCTCCTGGGCTTGGGCAATGTCTGACTTTGCAGCTGTTGGACTACAAGGCCCAGCATGCACTGTCAGCTAGAGGTACGTAGAACATGTTGGGGCATGTCATTCTAGAACACCTGACCATCCACAGGTTGCTTAAGAACACAGACGTTCGAAGTCAGGAACGTTCTCTGTACTTCAGGAATTCTTTGTGATGACTTCATCGCCTGATTTGAAAAGCCTTCTAGATATTAGAACAGTGGTCAGGGAACAGGGGTAAATTACCCCAAATAGGGTAAAAATGAAATTCCTGGGGGTAATGCAGCCGGTTCACATGCTGTTAGTTGGATTGTAGACCCCTTTAAATGTGAAATTGCTGTTGTACCAGAAGAGCCTCAAGGGTTGGCAGAGGCACTTCTTGAGCTTCGATGCAATAATGAAGCATGTGTTGCATTTGAAAACAAAGCAGATCTGTCATATTTTTGGATGTCAACAGCTGCACAGGCATCAACATTGCACATGAGGAGACAGTCAAAAAGTTGCTGCCTTTTGCAACAACCTACCTTTGCGAACAAGGATTTTCCACTCTAATGAACATAAAAACAAAGCAGAGAAATCGATTGGACGCTGAAGACTGTATCCAAATTGCTCTGACATCAAAATGCTCCAATATTGATGCTCTCGTATCAAAAATGAAGCAACATCATTTCTCCAAAACCTGAAGTTTTGAAGTTGAAGCTTTCAAAGAAATTTTCAATAGATTTAATAAAATTTCGAATTCCAATAATTAATAATATATGAGTTCCTCCCTTTCAAATCAAGGGGGTAACTTCGGCGTATCTAAATATATTTTGGGGTAAAAGGTAAAAAAGTTTCCTGACCCCTGTATTAGAATAATCAGGCTGTGCTGTCCCATTCAGGGAGTCCTGAGCGATGATGTCATCACATAGCGCTCTCTAATTAGAAGGGCCACGGTACTGTTGTATTCCTGACCCAGATACAATGGCCAACAGTCAAGAACCAATAGGTGGTCATAACTGCAACTAGAATTTCTGTAAGTCTGTACCACCAAAACATTAATTTATAGGCAGTTTCTTGTATGGAGGAGCTAGGTCAATCTATATTTAATGTGACCAATTGGGAGTGTGTTTTAAGGTCAGATTCCCAGGTCAACATATAATCTACAGTAATTCAACTAGAGTAGTTAATAACTTTAACTAGTGTTGGGATGTTTGATTTTCTACAAAGAGTTTGATTAGAAAAAAACAAACCTTTCTTTCACCTGGAAGTGATCGGTAAAATGTAATATTTGATTACGTGCAACAATACTGTCAAAGAAGCCTTACACCTCTGCCAGAAACAACCCGTCTTCCCAGGATTATTAACTCATATACTCTACGGCATCATGCAGATACTCACCACTGAAATTATTTTTCACGTTTGTTTAAAGGGTTTTAATCAAGTGTTTAAAACAGTAAACAGGTACACACGAGCTTAGTTATCTTTCCTGACTAATTCCAAAACCCTCATGTAAATAGTTTCACTGAAAGGAATATTAAGCAAGTTGTTAGTGCAAACGGTTTAAGTCACTCAGATCCTATATGAACACTTTATTCAACAACAAATGGACTAACTGTAACCCTGTGGAGGGGTCTTTGCCCCATATCAATCAAAAAGTGTCCTTTTGTAGTTTTCATATTTCTAAACTAGTATAGGTTTACAAAGCTGTAGTCCTCAGCTTTGTAAAGCCATAATAGTAAAACTTGAAAGCAATAAATCAGGTGATGTAGAAGCTCCCACACTTGACCTTTTCCAAGTAGGCCAGAAGGAAACAGGAGACCAGAGTTCGGTGTGGGACTGATGGTTTTCAGTGGACCCAGGGAACAAAACGGGTAAGTAAGCTATCTTTTTCTTTGAACCGTTTGTGTTTTAAATTCTGCTACTCCAGGGGTTACATCAATTGAATGATTGGAAGCAAAGAAGGTAAATCAGTAATTAAGAATCAGACATTTAGGTTCTTCTGCCGAGTGCATTCCAAAGTAAAGACCCATTTCCTGGTCCTCTGAACATTTTATTTTGCAGGTTTGTGGGTCTACCTGAAAATACTTTGGTGGAAACAGCGAAGACTTCAAAATCTCGCCTACTGAAATTATGGAACCAGTCCTTCATTTTAAACTGTAGATTTTATCCTACAACACTGTTTTGATTTTGAACCTTCCAGCTGAAAGCCGTGTGGTAGAGAACATGGAGAGTAGTCACTGCCACCACCATGCTCTTTCACAAACACTTGGAACCGTTTACTTCTAGGTGGTGTTTAGCTGCTGCAGCACCTCTTTGCTGGTGACTGTCTGGTTCAGCCTCACCGCTTACCCTGGATCAGGACTGCAGGGTAACAGGCAGTGCGCTGGGTTCAACACAGGTCAGGGGGACGGATTACAGGGTTGTCTCTTGTCTGTAGGTCACAGGAATTCAGTAGATTATAGGCTGTGCAGGATCTTTTGGAGGAGGAGGGTTTATTGCTTAATAGTAGCTCTTACAATAGCTGTTATACATTACTGAGATGTAGTGATGATACACACAGATGAAAGACACACAATACACAGGTTATATAGGATAATGTGCTCTTTATATAGAGGCAAAAGAAGTTCCCACCCATGCCGTACATTTAAATAAACACTTAAAATCTTGGACCAATCCTAGTGGGTGATGTGATTAGAGTGGTCAATCTGACATGGACTGCACTGAACTAACTAATCAGGACTAGACTTGATTATGCCGATGGACAAGGACTTTATGCTCATTGCAGTACATTTCTCCGTTGCATCAGAGAACAGCTTTGGGTGCAGGAAATAATGAGTTATATAAAAATTGGGATATAAACACAATTTTCAATAGTCTGTGATTACCAAAATAATTCAGTGATTCATCATTGGTACAGTTTCCACTAATAACTCTAACAAACACACACAGGAAGACAGCCTTATGAGTACTCAATCAAAGGAATGTCATTGTCAAGGTGATACTTTCCCCCTGCCTAGTCTGTGACCAGATGCTTCATTAACATGCGATATCCTGGGGTCACAGAATTACACAAACATGCTGAGGAACTCCTTCCTCAGAAATATCAGTACCTTAATACACCTTCTGCATTTACAATAATATACACAAAAGATGTGTCAATAATATAAATAAATTTGTACAATAAGATATTTTTTCTCAGAATTTCCTGTTAATTTGCTATCATTTTCTATCTTTATTTTAGGTGTATCAAAGATGGCGCATACAACTGGAAGATTGCACACCTTGATTTCTTCTTTGGACCAAAAAAATGAAGATCAGTGTATTATGGAAACTAACCAGAACTCAAAAATATGTCACCAAAACACAAGCAATGTGAAAAGTGGGAGTCAAGAGTCAACCTCGTATGACGAGGCACAAAATGCATTTACTCCTATTAAAGAGGTATCAGTCTTGCGTGAAGAAGGAAACCTCACAGACACTGACATTTATACACCCATAGATCATGCACACGGTACATCTACTGATATTAAGGCAGAACCAGTCTCATGTGAAGGAGGAAATCTCACTGGCAGTGACATTTACATACCCACAAATCATACACAAGATTCATCTACTGATATTAAGGAGGACTTAATATCGTGTGAAGGAGGAAACCTCACAGGCTCTGACATTTATACACCCACAGATCATACACAGTCTACATCTACTCATATTAAGGATGAATCAGTCTCATGTGCAGAAGGAAATCTCAGTGACATTTATACAACCACAGATCATGCAGAATGTACATCTACTCAGATTAAGGAGGAATCCTCAGGTGAAGGAGGAAGCCTCACAGACACCGACATGTATACACCAGCAGATCATACACAATATAATTCTCATATTAAGAATGAATCGCCCTTACGTGTAGAAGGAAATCTCAGTGACACTTATACACCCACAGATAATACACAATCTACATCCGCTCATATTAAAGAGGAATCTATCTCATGTGAAGGAGGAAACTTTAATACATCCACAGATCATGCCCAATATACTCACATTAAGGAGGAATCGGTCTCATCTGAAGAAGATAATCTCACAGACACTGACATTTCTACATCCATGGATCATACACAATATATGTTTACTCATATTAAGGAGGAATCGGTCTCATCTGAAGAAGATAATCTAAGAGACGATTATACACTAGTACGTATTAAGGAGGAATCCGTCTCAGGTGAAGAAGAAAACGTCACAGACACTGAAATTTATGAATCCACAGACTATTCATCTTCACATTTTAATGATGAATGGAACTCCGATAAAGAAGAAAATATCAATGAAACAGAAGATAAATCATTTTCTTGCTCTGTGTGTAAAAAGCAGTTTAGTCGTAAATCACATCTTATTAGACATCAGAAAATTCACTCTGGGGTAAAACCATTTTCATGCTGTTTTTGTGGTAAGTGCTTTACACGTGTAGAGCAGTGCTCTGCACACCAAAAAATTCACACTGGAGAGAAACCATATTCATGCTCTTACTGTGGCAAGAGTTTTTCTCAAAAATCACATGTAACTGTACATGAAAGAACTCACACAGGAGATAAACCATTTGCTTGTTCTTATTGTGGAAAACGGTTTTCCCAAAAAGCGAGACTGATAATTCATGAGAAGTATCACACTGATGACAAAAGGTTTTCCTGTTCTTTCTGTGGGAAGTGTTTTCTAAGAGAAGAACAGTGTGAGGCACATCAGAGAACTCACACAGGAGAGAAGCCCTACCCATGCTCCTTTTGTGAGAAAGGTTTTAGCCAGCGAGCGCAGCTTGTTATTCATGAGAGAGTGCACACAGGTGAAAAGCCAGTCTCCTGCCCTGATTGTGGGAAACGGTTTTCCCAAAGATCAAATCTTATTACACATCAGAGAATTCACACAGGTGAGAAACCATTTTCTTGTTCTCAATGTGGAAAGTGTTTCAACACCCAAACAAGTCTCATTTTACACCAGAGAGGTCACACAGGAGAGAAACCTTATTCATGTGCAGAATGTGGGAAGTGTTTTACCCATAAATCAGTTTATATTAAGCATCAGAGAGTCCACACAGGAGAGAAGCCGTTTTCATGCTCCATATGTGGAAAGTGTTTTTCTCAGAAAGCACCGCTTGTAACACATCAGAGAACTCACACAGGAGAGAAACCGTATTCCTGTTCTGATTGTGGAAAGAGATTCTCCCAGAAAGGACATCTTGTGACTCATCAAAGAATTCACACAGGAGAAAAGCCATTTTCCTGTTCTGAATGTGGGACTAGTTTTAACACTCACTCAAGTCTTGTTTTCCACCAAAGACTTCACACTGGAGAGAAACCATATCCTTGTTCTGTTTGTGGGAAAAGTTATACCAATAAGTCCCAGTTGGTTAAACATCAGAAGATTCACACAGGAGTGAAACCATTTGCATGCTCTGAATGTGGGAAGTGTTTCACCCGTAAAGCTGATTTTGTTGTCCATCAGAGAGTCCACACTGGGGAGAAGCCGTATCCATGTTCAGAATGTGGGAAACGATTTAGCATACACCAGAACCTTGTATTACATCAGAGAATACACACCGGAGAGAAACTCTGTTTTTGCTCAGAATGTGGGAAGTGTTTTACCCGTAAAGCAGATTTTGTTGTGCATCAGAGAGTTCACACCGGGGAGAAACCATTTACATGTTCAGAATGTGGAAAAAGTTTTAGCATACATCAAAATCTTATTTTACACCAGAGAATACACACTGGAGAAAAACCGTATTTTTGCTCTGAATGTGGGAAAAGTTTTGGGCAGAAATGCACTCTGACTCGGCATCTGAGAATTCATAAAGGAGTAAAACCCAGTTCTTCTAAATAACTCATGAAAAAGGTATATTCATGTTTTTAGTTTAGTGAGTTCCTTTATATTACATCAAAAAAATATTTTTACATTTCATTTCTCTGAGAGAAAGTGTGGATTTCAGGCTCGAAATAGAAGAACCACCAAAATGTAACAGTGGAACTATATCTGACATATATTCTTCATAGACTGTAGAAGTTTTATGTAATCGTATTATAAGCTGTATTTATGGACATTGAAAAATATAGAAAGTCAACTAATTGACTAAATTGCCATTACTTTTGAAGGAGCACATTATTATAAATATGTGTGGCATGTAAGGCTTTAATAAAAACAACAGCCAGGCAATGCCTATTTCATCACTGTTGTTTCACTAATTGTTCCCTCTTCATTTTCATTAACCATCTCAGCTACTTAAGCCTGGCTAAATAAACAAATGGGACAGGATCAGTAAATGAGGAAGGTTTAAGCTTTTAAAATAGCCAGCAACGGAACTTCCCAAGAACAAATTACAAGCAAAGAATGTTGGTGCAGTGTCTACGCTGAATAAAGGTGCATTAATTGTTTTGCAAAGACTGACACATTTTCACACCCTGAAAAACAGTGTAGTGGGTCAGCTGACCCCAATTCTGTTCTGTGTTGTTTTGTTTTTTTTTTAAAAAAGAAAATACATTTCACACACAGGTGAATAGCAAGACTGTAACGTAAACGGGGTGAATTCTATGTTTATCTGATCAAAAAGTGAGTAAACGTAACTCAAAATGTTACTTTAGCCTTAAGCCATAATCTATCAAAAATGTAAATTACTTTAAAGTCATTTTAAGTCATATAATTATAATATATGCTAGATAGGAAAAATGAATGCTGCTTATATAAACTCCAAAAACAGACATTTTCACAGAATTGACACAAGGGGCTAGATTTAATAAGCTGCGGGTTTGAAAAAGTGGGGATGTTGCCTATAGCAACCAATCAAATTCTAGCTGTCATTTATTTAGTACTTTCTACAAAATTACAGCTAGAATCTGATTGGTTGCTATAGGCAACATCCCCACTTTTTCAAACCCGCAGCTTAGTAAATCTAGCCCAAGAGGGTAAATGTATGAATGTCCAATTTCTGCAAGTCGCCGGAAATCGTCGACTTTGCAGTGAAAATTTAAAGCGGTGATGGCTTGTAAAGGCAAGTTTGCCTTGCAGAAATTGGACATTCATACATTTACCCCAAGGTGTCAGTATACTAAGCCAAAATTATAATCCATAATAAAAGTGACTTGGGGTGTTAAAAAATTTTTTTTTTTCTGTTATAAAAAACCTGAATCTAACAAACAAGATATGTATTGCATTTGTTTTGACAGAAAAACGCTAAAAAACCTTATTAGAACACACTTTTGTATCTTATGTTAAAGTTACTTAAAAAACAAATAAACATTAATGTAAAAGAAAATATTTTTAAATAATCCTAAATTGTAATTGTAAATTACCTTAACGTTGTTCTTATAGAATTTTGTGTCATGACCTATACACACACATTTTATAGAATATGATAGTATTTTGATAACCCCATATAATATGCAGCACATTAGGATGAACAGTTTTAGTTTTGGATGCATAAATATGGCATAAAAAGTTGAAAGCCATGTCTGCTTTTTATAACACATTTTTTAAACTTTCATCATATGTTTAGACAATAACGTTAGATTGTAAGCTTAGTTGGACAGGAAAACTGTGCCTGAAATATGTGTACAGTGCTGCATACCTGCTTTGGAAAACAATGTTCTTTAAAGTGGAGGGACTTCCTTCTAGCATGATACAGATTATGTACAAATTTCCACAGAAAATGGTCAACTTATTGGGATTAATAAAGACAATGGTCACTAACTTGATGGTCTTCAGTTGATATTACACTTGTGTGTCCGTACTGTACATTGAATGTCTTGGGGGAGACAAAGTAAAGTGAAAATATTGATGTGGATTTTTTTTCTGAGCTCAGTTTTGACATAATTCAAGAAATTCCACCAAAACGTTTTTTATTTCAGGCCACTCACATTTATCATCATCATCAACATTTATTTATATAGCACCAGCAAATTCCGTAGCGCTTTACAATTGGGAACAAACATTGATAAGACAATACTGGGTAATACATACAGACAGAGAGGTAAGAGAACCCTGCTCGCAAGCTTACAATCTATAGGACAATGGGAGTTAGAAACACAAGGACATGTGCTACATAATATTGCACAATGGACCAGCCAGACTGCAAAGGTAAAAGTACTGAGTGGGCTGTGTGTGTACCAATGTTGGTCAGAAGGTTGTTGTCTTGCGTTAGCTGTGTAGAGGATGGTAATAGGGTAATCTAGGGAAATTAAGATGATGGTTGAGGAATATCATAACATTTACTCTGGATAATATTAAGGGATCCTTAGCATCCAGACAATGTAGAATGAGCACAAGACAAATTGCTAGGCAGGCGTTCCTTCTGTACCTTGCATGTAGCACCAGGCTGGTTGATTACATTGAGAAAAGCCTTTCTCGAAGAATAAGCTGGCTTAGTGGAGAAGTTGGTAGGTGATCTGTTAACAATAATGAAGTAAGTGGAGGCTCTAATGTCCTGAAACCAAAATGAAGTTGAAAATAAAGTCTCTAAATGTGAAACTGTTGTTTTAAGGCGAAAAAGTCATTTTCCTGATCTTCCTTTAATGTGCTGCAATTACAAGTGAAGAAATTCTCCAAAAAAAAAAAAGAAAATATAGCAATGAATTATACATAAATATGCATAAAACGGAATATCAATAAAAAACGTGAAATAGTGAACAATCTGATCTACCACAGTGCTTGAAAATCCATGCAGTGAAAAGCTCCGTTTGAGTTGAAAATATTAGTTACACTAAGCTAAGAATATCTGGAGGAATTTTTGAATACAGCCTCAAAGAAAGGTAAAAGAAAATACAATAGTATTATACTGTTTGTTTAGAAATCACAAAACTGTTTCCAATATTTCACTCACATGGACAATGAAGAAAATCAGTATATCTATAATCAAGTTGTTATGTGATGTACTCTTGTTCCCTGCAACGTATATAAGTCCTCACAAGTGTACCGCAACAGGGAAAATCTCTTGTGTAATATGTTCAAAACATTCCCATTTTAATAACACATACAAAATATATAACAGAAAAATGCCAAATTTGATCTCAAGTGTGTTAGGACTCCTACCAGATAGATGATCAGCATATAGATCTTATCTCTCGTAGATGTGAAGACACGTTCAGAATGTTGCAAACAGAGAGGTGATCTGCCAGTGATGATGAAGCATCTTATTGCAATCCCCAGACAGGCTTCCTTTTACTAAAACTGATGTTGCACCACGTCTCTGGCTTAATATCCAAGCTGGCACAATGGACACGTAGCCAGTTGCTATACTGGCAATGATGTTGGAGGTCCTGGTTTGGATCACCAGGCAGACTTGCTTTTTAGGACTTTGAAAGCTGCTACAGGCTTATTGGTGACATGGAGAAAAGTCCCCCCTAATACTGTCAGAGACCCTGCATTGAATCCCAAGGTAGGTTATCTTTTAGTACCCTGGATGTTATACCAGGCTTGATAATTATATTGAGAAATGTCTACCCTACTACATAACATGTTAGCTCGCTTAATGGACTAGTAGCTAGCTGCTCTACTAGCAATGATAGTGCTGTTTTTGATTCAACTTCACAGACAGGCTTCATTTGTGTATCTTGGAATTTGCACCAGGCTTGTGGGTGACTTTGAGAAAAGTATATCTTGTGTAAAGCATAAGCTGTCCAAGTAGACTTGTATCCAGGTGATCTACAGGCAGTGATTGTAGAGTCCATGATTGAAATCCCCAGCGTCAAAATTACCTTTGAGTGCAATGGACGTAGCCTACGATTTCAGGGGCAGAACAGGGGTGGGAATGGGCCTATGCATGTAGGCAGTGTACAGTTAGGGTGCGCCAAGCCACTCAGCAGCGACAGATTCAGGCTTTGGGCATCTCAAAGGTACGTGATTGTCAGACATAACACTGGCACCAGCTACAGGTCTGGTGTAAGTGCTGATTACTAGTGATGACGACTGCGTATACAGCTATAACGTGTCTGCAATCAGGAACAACTGTAAAAAGTGTATTTTATGTACAGAAGTCATTCATAACATCCTAATAAATGTATTTTATGTAAAAAAAAACACCATATTTTTCTGTCATTGATGACTATATTATTAACAGGTGACATTAACTGAATTTTTTTTCTGTGCATTCTTTTGTGACTGTATATTCCACATATGTATTGGACGTATCCTGCAGTGTCTTGTCTGTCAGAGCAGAATGGACCCATATTCATCAACAGAAACGTATCTTCAGATCCACTCCTTGTTGAATACAGATGTGCATATACCCAATGTACGTGTGTAAAATGCACAATATGTTTGTTTTGTGTTTGTTAATGAATCAGGCCCATAAATAGCATTCACAAGATAAGACCAACCTATAGCCAGTCAGAGTATTAGAACATTCATATGGTTAGACCAACCACTAGCCAATCGGAGCATTAGAACATCCACAGGACTAGACCAACCTGTAGCCAATCGGAGCATTAGAACATCCACAGGACTAGACCAACTTATAGCCAATAAGAGCATTAGAACATCCACAGGACTAGACCAACCTGTAGCCAATCGGAACATTAGAACATCCACAGGACTAGACCAACTTATAGTCAATAAGAGCATTAGAACGCTCCCAGGTCTAGACCACCCTGTAACCAACCAGGACTTTAGAACATCCATAGGACTAGACCAACCAGTAGCCAATCAGAGTATTAGAACATTCATATGAGTACACCAACCACTAGCCAATCGGAGCATTAGAACATCCACAGGACTAGACCAACCTGTAGCCAATCGGAGCATTAGAATATCCACAGGACTAGATCAACTTGTAGTCAATAAGAGCATTAGAACACTCCCAGCACTAGACCACCCTGTAACCAACCAGGACTTTAGAGCATCCATAGGACTAGACCAACCTGTAGCCAGTCAGAGTATTAGAACATTCATATGGTTAGACCAACCACTAGCCAATCGGAGCATTAGAACATCCACAGGACTAGACCAACTTATAGCCAATAAGCCAATCAGAGCATTAGAACACTCCCAGGACTAGACCACTCTGTAGCCAACCTGTAACTACCCTGAGGAAGCCATAGGGTTGAGAGGTCTAAGTGAGTGAAGAAGGCTCCGATATTAAGCTGACCTGATAATACATGTCTATAGATTTATTGTCTTTCTATACACACTTTCAATACATATAAATAACAAAATAAAATATATATAACATTACATTGTTTATTAAATTAATATGGACGGTTGTTTTTCAATTGATGAAATAAATGGACAATATTAATCTTATAGAAAATCTGTCATAATTTAATCGGTTTGATTTTGTTTTTTGTTTGTTTTTTTATAGCTGTTTATTAAAATATATTGTAGTAGAATCTATTCTCCACACAGCGCTGTAGTCAGTCACTCCCCAACATAGAATAAATAATCCTAAATTGGGAAAACACCATTCTGTGGCTACATTACCATGGAAACGTGGAAGCCAAATAACTGGATGAAGTAAACTAAATTAATACCGATTGCGATTAGTACGCCATGTGTAATGACGCCATCGCAAAGATTAATAACACACACATTTACATTCACACTTACACTTGAAAATACTCCACATTTATTAAGGTTCCAATCCACATTTATTTATTAGTCAAATGTATTAGAGATTAATTATACATAGATAATATTAAAGTTAAGGTATTTATGGTTCAGGACCTCTAAAAGGTAAATACTTTGATCTCATATTAAAGCTTATTTCACCAGCATTAACCCGGTTTTGACAGAGTAGCGATCGCAAGTTATGAACAATATGAGATTAATACTCAAAAGTACTTTGTTTATGGGTCAGTTTAAACTGGTTATTCGGCGGAAAGACACTTAGGCAACAGTTTGGGGAAGCTGCCCCCCACCCTTGGAGCAGATCAAATGAACTGACCTATGACCAGCAGACAACTGGAACATCGTTAGCCCTGGACCAATGAAGACCTCCCTTGATGTTATCTGTGTATATTGGTGACATCATCACTGTTTATGTTAATTCAAACTGCATATAAGCAAGTCCTGGGCCAGAGTAAATCTCTGTTCCGGACTACAAAGATGACCATGGACCTGGGCCCAGGGAGCTCTGGAATAATGTATTCAGTTTATACTTTCCTGTTTATTGTTTTATCTTTTAAGCTTCAGCATGGCTTGCTGTAAATCCTGCTATCTTTTGCTATTAAATCTCTTTGTGCGTTGAAACCACATTAATCGTGGACAGTGTTTATTGGTAGCGATAAAACGAACATTACAGAAACCATAAAATATGTGCATAAAATTATCAAACGACACTTGTGCCCTCTTTATAACCCCATCCTCTTCCCCACTCACACACACACACTTAGTATAAGAATGCAGCTCTGTGCAAGAAATAGAAGAAAGTATGGCAGCGGGCATTAAGTAACTTCTGAATACATTTCTGAATAGACAGAGCTGATGGGAGAGACATTGCAGTTTACCACTCTAGTCCACCTAAAACCTCAGCTGTGACCTTGCTGAGCACAGTAATATGTGAGTGTGTGGTACTGACTACTGCATAATATAGGACATACATATCAAAAATAGTGTATATTAATGACTAGTGAATATTCATATAGCAAATAATATTCTTCATAATTTACCAAATCAGCAGCTCTAATTGCCACCACACTGATTAATAATACAACATGATAAAAAAAAAAAAGTAAAAGAAACACTCCATCTAAAAAACAATTAACAATCCAAGAACAAACAAACTGTAAATTAGTGTATTTAGTGAATAATCATATAGAAACCCATAATATAATCTTTGATGAATAGTCCTATGGTTAGTTTCCAACCATTTGTGTCTCTAATCTTGTAGCACAGAGATCTTATTTGTAAAAGGGAGAGTTATACATAATGGGAGGGGACCTGTGAGTGTCTGTACAGTTCTAATAAGAATGATTAACAAATGCTATTTAAACTTATTCAATAAAAAATCCGAGATATGTTGTATGTATAAATAGGAAGAGATATATATTGTATTGCAATTAGCATAAATCATAAATGTATATTTTATGTAAAAATAATTATTAATGTTTTTAGGGGAGCGTTTTCTTTTTTTTTTTTTTTCAGTATCATGTCATATTGAAATGTAATAATTATCCACAAAAAATATTGCAAGTAAAAAGAAAAGATATATAAGTGGGGATGACCTGTATTATTTTAAAAAAGTTTTACATTTGAATGTAGTAAACTCTAAAGTAGAATAAAATGTTCTTACTTTCCTCAATCCAAAAGTCTATAACACAACAAGTGTCATTTTCTTAAGAAAATCACGTAATCTATGACCATAAGTTCTTTATGGTCTAAGGGAAAAGAAGGTCTTTCAATAGACAAAGACTTTAATCTCTGCAGTTGTTGTTGTCGCTGGTGCTCATGAAAGGTCATGATGGGTAACATATCTGTCACCTGATGAGTGCATGTTTATCCTAGTCTCTTTACAGGTTATCACTTCTTGGCCTTTTGGCTAAGATCAGCGTTAGGGTCATGAATGCTAAAGACAATCCTCTACTGCTTTCTCAGGTACCCATAATCGGCATCCGTAGGCCGCCATCTCCTTCTGGATGTGGATTTGATCTGTCCTCACAACGAGCTCTGGGCCACCGCAGCACCGATTCCCATTAGAAAATTTGTTCAACCCGTCGCCTGCTTTGTGTGCAACTTTCTTGCTTCCTGTGATTTTCCGGTCTCCCTCCCCTCTATCAGTGTACCACAGTTTGTGCTGAGCAGTTCAGCGCCTGTGACATGGAGGCACATAATTTGCAGGTGTCTAACCTGCAAACACCTCTAGGAGTGCAGAAGGGGGCGCTGATCCGTAGGCCAGATGTTATTTCATATTGCTTTCATCTGTAAAGGACTATTATACCTGTGACAGGATGGACCTCCTTTGCCACCCTGTCTAGTTGTTGGGAACCGGCTGGGCTTGTCTTGCCACTGTCCCCTTTCTTTATACCAATTGCGCACCCCTAAATGCAGTACGGTGGACTCTGCTGCCACCACTAGGCTCCTTCATCGGCACCTAGAACCGCGTTCCTTCTGGCTAACTCTCGCTGCTAGTGTACCACCTTGCTGGGTACCTGGGCTGGTACCCCTGACCTCTTCCTTTAGATCAGGGTTGCTGTGGACAGTTCCCCCTGGCCCATCACACTGGCCAGATCTGCAGGGTAACGGGCAGAGCGTTGGTGCTAGACCAGGGGTGTCCAACCTTTTAGCTTCCCTGGGCCACATTGGAAGACGACGAGTTGGTTTGGGCCGTACATAAGATACACTAACAAAAACGATAGCTGATCATCCAAAAAAACATAGAAAACATAGTTAACATATATATATGAGAAAAAAAGTGATATATATATATATATATATATCACTTTTTTTTTTCAAATCCCCCTATACTTACCTTTCAATCGCCCTGTTCAAAAAATCTTCTCTAGTTATTATACTATAATCACTTTTGTATTGTTTCGATGCAATATCAATAAAGGCATTGTATATCAGGGTGCCCTGACCAGGCCTGCGGTACCTGACATATACATAACTGTGACCCCAAATTGTGACCTGTTTTGCTAATTACACCACTATGTTAGTTAAGGGATAACAACTTATAATGGGCCAAAGAGAATAATATATAATGCCCCATTAGTATTACAAGTAGAAGTATGTAGCAGGGAGATAAGGTCCATGATGCTCCAGGACCAGGTGACTTTTATTCACTGGTCAGCGTTCCTTGAAATAATAAAAAAAATCCCCCTTAACTTACCTTTTAATCGGCTTGTTCTCCTGTCCTCTTCTCTTCTTTTCTCCAATTCTGTGCTGCTGATTGTTCTTCTCGCGCGGGTGACTCCTCTGTGCTGCACTCCACAATGGATGTCGACATTCACTGCGAGCACCAAACGGAGGAGGAGACAAGGGAGGGAGCCGGAGTAGCAGCTGACGTGACAGCGTGACCGCAGGGTAAGTATTTTCTTTTTTTTTGCAGGATTTTTTTTTTCCATTAACAGTGCTGCCCCCTTGCCACAACCAAAACTCTTTCTGGGCCACATTTACAGGCGTGTTGGGCCACATGCGACTAGAGGCTGGGTCCCAACCTCAGAACACCCGGATAATGGGTTAGATTGGTCTAATCTGTAGGTCACAGGAATTACATCAGGTAAGTAGGTGTCAAAGCAGGATCCTTAAGCAGTGATGTTTATTAGCTCAAGAAGTCTTTAAAAGGACAGTTACACAATAGACTGAGGTACTAGTGATCATCCAGAAGTTACAGATGGAATAATGCATAACATAGTCAAACAGTGCTCTTTTTATACAGTTTCTAACACACATTGGTAGGGGGTAACCCCAGCCCCCTGATCCTAGCTGGCATCACAAAGTCTGAGATATTAAATCCA